>NC_060271.1:110387463-110708197 GCF_021613505.1 Equus quagga
GGCATTGACTTGTAGTTTTCTTGTAGTATCTTTATCTGGCTTTGGTATCAGGGTAATGCTGGCTTTGTAAAAAGTGTTTGGGAGTGTTCCCTCCTCTTCAATTTTTTGAAAGAGTTTAAGAAGGATTGACATTAACTCTTCTTTAAATGTTCGGTAGATTTCACCTGTGAAAACATCTGGCCACTGGCTTTTCTTTTTTGGGAGGTTTTTGATTGCTAATTCAATCTCCTTACACATTATTGGTCTGTTCAGAATTTTTATTTCTTCTTGATTCAGTCTGGGTGGGTTGTATGTTTCTAGAAATTTATCCATTTTTCTAGGTTATCCAATTTATTGGCATATAATTGTTCATAGTAGTTTTGTGATCTTTTCTATTTCTGTGGTATTAATTGTAATGTCTCCTCTTTCATTTATAAGTTTTTTAATTTGAACCCTCTCTCTTTTTTTCCCAGTTGGTCTACATAAAAGTTTGTCAACTTTGCTTATCTTTTCAAAGAACTAACTCATAATTTTCTTAATCTTTTCTGTTGATTTCTTGTTTTCTATTTCACGCATTTCTACTCTAACCTTTATTATTTCCTTCCTTCTGCTTTGAGCTTAGTTTGTTCTTCTTTTCCTAGTTCGTTGAGGTGTAAAGTTATGTTGTTTATTTGAGATCTACCTTTTTTCTTGATGTATATGTTTATTGCTAAAAACTTTCCTCTGAGGACGCCTTTCCTGTATCTCTCAAGTTTTGGTATGTTGCATTTCCTTAATTTCTCTTTAGATTTCTTTCATGATCCATTAGTTGCTCAGGAGTGAGTTGTTCAATTTCCACATATTTGCAAATTTTTCACCTTTCCTCCCTTATTGATTTCTAGTTTCATACCATTGTGTTCAGAAAAGATACTTCACATAACTTCTATCTTCTTGAATCTGTTGAGGCTTGTTTTGTGACCTAACATATGATCTATCCTAGAAGATGTTCTGTGTATTTGAGAACAATGTTTAGTCTTCTGCTGTTGGATGGAATGTTCTGTATATGTCTGTAAGGTCTATTCGGTCTACAGTGTTGAAAACTTTTACATCTAATTTTATCATGGATATTGGCCTGTAGTTTTCTTTTCTTTTAGTGTCTTTGACTTTGGTATCAGGGTAATGCTGGCCTCATACAAAGAGTTTAGAAGTGTTCCTTCTTCAATTTCTTGGAAGAGTTTGAGAAAGACTGGTATTAATTTCTCTTTAAATATTTTTGATGATTGATTCAATCTTGTTACTCATTATTATGAAATCTCATTCAGGTTTTCGATTTCTTCATGACTCAGTCTTGGATAAAGATCACAAGATCATCTCATCAGACAAATAAAAAGCATTTAACAAAATTCAACACTGTTGAATGATTAACACCTCTCAACAAACTAGGTATAGAAGAAATCTATCTCAGCAGACTCAAGGCCATAGATAAAAAGCCCACAGCTAACATCAAATTTAAGAGTGAAAAACTAAAAGCTTTTTCTCTAAGATCAGAAATAAGGCAAGGATGTCCATTCTCATCACTGCTATTCAACACAGTACTGCAAGTCCTAGCCAGAGCAATTAAGCAGGAAAAAGAAATAAAATGCATCTAAATTGGAAAGAAGTATGTAAAATTATCTCTATTTGCATATATAGAGATTTTACATATAAAAAACCCTGAAGACTCAACAAAATACCTGTTAAAACTAGTAAACAAATTCAGTAAAGTTGCAGGGTACAAAATCACCAAAGAAAATCCATTGCAGGGAGTTTCAGTTATGCAGTTATTAAGATAAATAAGTTCTAGAAATCTGCTGTAAAATATTGTGCCTATACTTAACAATACTGTATTGTACACTTACAATTTTGTCAAAAATATAGATGTCACGTTGTCTTAATATGATTAAAAAAAGTAAAAACAAAAAACCTGCCCTTTGAAAGACATGATTAAGAAAATGAAAAGGTAAGCTACCTATTGGAATAAAACATAGTTAAAATATAATCTGGTAAAAGATTTATAGCCACATCATAAAAAAAAATCAACATAATATAAATTTGGAAAAGATGTAAACAGAAACTTCACCAAAGAGAATATGTAGATGACAAGCACATGAAAGCTGTTGAACATCATTATTCATTAGGAAAATACAAATTAAAACACCAGTGAGTCACTATTACATGTATATTTGAATGGCTAAGATTAAAAATCAAAAACACTGAAATTACCAAGTCCTGATGAGCACATGTCACAAAATAGAATGCCCATATCTGCTGGGGGAGTGTGATACCCTTCAGACCCTATGGATTAGCAGTTTCTTCTAAAGTCAAACATATACTTACAATGCTACCTATCAACTTCATTTCTAGGTTTTTGCCCAAAAACAACGGAAAGTGATATTCAAAAAAATCCTATACACGGCTATTTATAGTAGCTTTATAGATGATCTCTCCAAACTGGCAACAACCTAAATATTCTTCAACTGGTGAAAGTATATATAAGCTGTGATACATCAAAGAACAGAAGAGTATTCAACAATAAAAAAGAGCAACTACTTATACACACAGTGACATAAATGAATCACAAATGAGTTACACTAAACTAATGAAGCCATACTCATGTTGTATGCTGAATACTGTATTCTGTATGATTCCACTTATGTGACATTCTGGAAAAGCAAAAATTTTTCAGACAGAAGATAGCTCAGTGATTGGCAAGGGGCTAGGATTGGTGAAAGGGATTAAAGGAAGTTGGGGGAGATAGAACTACTCTTTATCCTAATCATGACAGTGGTCATAAAACCATATGTATTTCTCAGTAACTCATATATCTGGACATAAAACATGTGAATCTTGCCTATGTAGATTAGGCCTTAGTAAAACTGACTGAAAAAACTGCCAAAATTTAGTAGTGAAATCTATTCTCGTTATATGTTATTGATTTTTTCTAAAGATCTTCTTAAACCTTATGTTTTATACATCCTGTCAAAAATAGAACCCCATTATTTTTGTTTATTTTTGACATTGAAAATAAAAACTTATAAACTGCAGTGATTGTATATCCAAGTTAAACTATTGAGATATTTGCATTATTACTACCATTTTTTGCAGTCAGGACGTTACTGAGCAATGAACATATGAATTTGACATAAAATCAACTGAGCTTCTCATCTGAACTCTGCCACAATATGGATAACACTTAATAGTGATGTTGTGACACTTAAGTCCATGTATTGAAAGCACTTGTCACACAGTTGGCACTTCTTAGTTACTCAGTGGCATTTAGATCTCCCTTATTGTGAATGAGGGAAATGAAGGTGCCTCAGTAATTTACCCCAAGGTTACAGGTAGTAGTTAATGAATGGGAACCCAAATTCAGGTTTCTGACACCACATTCCATGACTTTTACACGTACAATATTTTCCCTAACTTCTTGTTGTGAACTAATTATGATGTTTCATTGAAAAATGGTGCCTTCTAGGAAGTAGACTATGAAACACTTCTAAATGAAACTTCACTAAATGAATAATCATTGCATTAAAATAGAAAAACTAGAATCAAGAATATTAGAAGAAAACCATTGAATCTTTAAAAATATCTCTTCCATTTTATGATAGCACTAACAAGACTAGGTTACCTATTACTCAAGTTATGTTTTTATAGATCACTTTATAAAATGAACTGATTGTTTCTTTGTAATTTTTTTCTAATATGGCTTTTATAATGTAATCAGCATTAATAAAAGGATACCCAAAATGTAATAAGATTTGAACATCTAAGCATTTTAACAGAACAGAAAGGACATCATTAAGATTTTCTTAAATGTTTTGTTCTATGAGGCTTAACAAAATAACTAATATAAATATAGAGCTTTATAGCTTACAAAGTACTTTCATATTATAAGAACTTAACCTTACGTAATATTGGTCAATGAACTCCATGAAATAAATTATAATTATTGTTATTATCACTGTTATTTCCTATACTTTATTGAGGAATGTAAGATATGTTAAACAACCTACTCAAAGAATTGGAAAGACAACTCCTCATGAAAATGGGGTGCTGGAAGAGTCGCCTTGTCCATGTAAATGCCTGGAAAGGCTTCACTCCCCAGCCCATGAATACGACAAGAAAGATTGTCTCTTCTTGGGCTTTTATACATGGGGGCAAAGTGCCTTCTGAGAAACCGAAACTCTAAACCCTTGCCTCTTGTTATGTGGCATCCAAATTTACTCTACCCTAGTGATTGAGTAATCCCACATTGAGAAATGAAACACTGATTCTATACTGGGGAAAACACTAGGATGGTAATTAGAACCTAATGAAAACCTACTCTCTAAAGAAACTTGCACAAACCAGATCACAGAAGAGAACTATTTTAAAAATAAGTAAAATGAATTTCTAGAAGTGAAAATATTCAGTGAAATTAAAAATATAGTGTATGGGATGGCTGGATCGTATGGAGATTTGAGAAATCTCCATACTGTTTTCCATAGTGGCAGCACCAGTTTGCACTCCCACCAGCAGTGTATGAGGGTTCCTTTTTCTCCACAACCTCTCCAACATTTGTTACTTTTTGTTTTCGTTATTTTTGCCATTCTAATGGATGTAAGGTGATATCTTATTGTAGTTTTGATTTGCATTTCCCTGATGATCAGTGAAGATCAACATCTTTTCATGTGCCTATTGGCCATCTGTATAACTTCTTTGAAGAAATGTCTGTTCATGTTCCCTGCCCATTTTTTGATCCGGGTGTTTGATTTTTGTTGTTGAGTCATGTGAGTTCTTTATATGTTATGGAGATTAACTCTTTGCCAGATATATGACTTGTAAATATTTTTTCCCAATTGGTGGGTTGTTTTTTTTGTTTCAATCCTGTTTTACCTTGCCTTGAAGAAGCTTTTTAGTCTGATGAAGTCCCATTTGTTTATTCTTTCTATTGTTTCCTCTGTCTGAGACGCCATCCCACAATATCTACCCAAAGAACTTGAAATCAGTGATTCTAAAAGTCCCAGGAATCTCTATGTTCATTGCAGCATTATTTACAGTAGCCAAGACATGGAAAGAACCTAAGTGCCCATCAACTGATGATTGGATAAAGAAGATATATATATACAATGGAATACTACTCAGCCATAAAAAAGGATAAAATCATCCCATTCACAACAACATGGATGGACCTTGAGGGTATTATGTTAAGTAAAATAAGCCAGATAGAGAAAGGCAATCTCTGTATGACTCCATTTATATGTGGAAGTTAAACATGTAGACAAAGAAAACAGATTAGTGGCTACCAGGTGAATAGGAGAGTGGGGGATAGGCACAAAGGGTGAAGTGGTGCACCTACAATGTGACTGACAAACAATAATGTACAACCGAAATTTCACACGATTGTAAACTATTATAATCTCAATAAAAAGTTAAAAAAATATATAGTGTATGAGTTAAACATTGGATTATAAACTACTGAATAGATAATTAATACTATGGAAAACAGATCTGAGGAAAGTATCCAGAATGCATCACAGAGACCTGTGGAAGTGAGGTTAAGAGATATGGAGAACAGAACAAGATGTTCCAAAATACAACTAATAGGAATCACAGAAGGTGACAAAAATTGCTTGAGGATGCAATATTCAAAAAGGTAACGCCAGATGATTTCAAGGAATTGAAGAAAACTTGTACATCTTCACACTGGCAAAGTACACAACTGGAAAATTATAGTGGAAGTGCACAATACCAAAGACAAAGAATGATCTTAAAAATGACCAGAGAAAAAAAGAAATTACCACAATAATGAAGGTCACTGTGGACTTGTTACTCACAAAATACTGAAGGAAAGAGTACAAAGTATTGAAAGAAAATTATTCCCATCCTAACGTTCTTCACACCCTAAATTATCAATGAGGAGTGAGAGCAAAGAGAAGACGTTTTCAGAAAAGCAAAGAAACACTAATGGCTGCACTTTAGAAAGGATAATCATCCAGAATAAATTGAGATAAAACAGCGGCAAGCAAATAAATTGCTAATCCATTTGGAATAGATCTAAATTACCACTGATTTTTAAGATAATAAAAATAATTGTGACTAATTGTGAGGATTGAGGAAAATGAGGTAAAATTTATATAGTATAAAAATAATTTAGAGGATGGCACCTGTTGGTGATCAATGTTTCATCATCTGTAGTTTCTTACAGTTTTTGAGGATCATTGAAATAAAAATCAATTTTACACCTCATAAGTCAAGTATTATATTAACACTGAAATAATTCCTCAAATAATTAAAATATATTGTATACATTATGAACTAATAGAACAAGAAATGAAATAAGAAAAAATGAACTATAAACAATAAATCCAAGAGAAGTTAAGGAAAGGGGAAAAATAATTTCTAAGACAGTTCTCTTAACATAGTCTTATATAAAAATATGTTTTATATTAATATATTAAAAACTGATAAAGAGTAATAATTAGTACTCCCAAAAACATTTGCAATTAAAAACACAAAGGATTAAATCAAAGAAATTTTTTTTTCAATGTAATGTACCATACATCATTGAGAATGTGGTGTGATGCAGACAGGGACATTTTATGAGGGAAACATATAAATAATGTTAGACAGGTTTGAATAGGGTATAAATTCTCAAGTTGGAAATATTCAGAGTATAAAATGTTGGTTTGGGTAGACATAGCACATTCTACCTAAAATAGTGTTTTGCCTGTTTGGGAGGACACTGGTAGTACAGAGTATCATTTTCTTGGAGTATAATCCAGTACACTGCTTTGAATATACAAGGAGCTCTAATAATATTGGCTGGAACACTGAAATAACATTTACTGTCGTAGATATGGTATAGGAGGAAAATTACCTGTCTGGGTGGTTTGGCTTCTCTTAATTGCTGATGATTGGGGCTTTGCTGAATTATCTCTCTAAGAGCTGCAGATTGGTGCAAGTGGTCATTAGAAACAACTTGAAGATTGACCTGAACATATTTTACAATTACTGAGCAAAGAGCTTGTTTCAGTACGTATAGTCAAAGGTCTAGGGTGCAATTAGTTCACATGAAATCCATAAACTTTTAAACCTTTAAATCTTTAAAACTTGCCTAGGGTGTCTGAAATTCCATATTCAATTATAACTCTTCATTACATTATTAAAATCTTATGTTGAGTTGCAAATGTTGTTACACAGTATATTCCATTAACACTTTAGCATAAATTAAACTTACTAGTACAATAACAGAAGAGTGGTTAATTCTAACATAGGTTGGAAAACAGTCAAAACCTGGAGTGTTGAATATTTGTTCTGGGTGAAGTAGAGGCTACAGGGTAAAGTGTCCTCTAGGGCATGCAACATGACAGGGATGTCAAAGACTGGAATGGATCTTCAGTAACTTTAAGAGATGTGTTTACCAATGCTTCTTCAGAAGGGCCTTAAGTCATTGCTTAATAATTCTGTTTTAAGCCTATCGTTTTTGTCTTTTGGCTTGAGGAAGATTAGCCCTGAGCTAAAATCTGTGCCAATCTTCCTCTATTTTATATTAGGGTCACTGCCACAGCATGGCTGATGAGTGGTGTAGGTCCGTACCCAAGATCTTAACTTGTGAACCCAGGCGGCTGAAGCAGAGTGCACTGAACTTAACCACTGGCCCATGGGGCCAGCACCAAGCCTATCTTGTAACGTGATTTTGTTACCAGTTGAGCTCCCTCCCAACCTCAGAGGTTTCTTCCCCTGTTTGGTGTCACAACTTTGTAATGAGACCAAAGCTAAGTGTTCATCAGCACAAGCTTTTTTCAATGGTCAAAGAATGGAGAAGTGGGAACAAAATTCTCAAATCAACTTCTCAGCTCTTGAGGTGATTAGGTAGCTGCTATAAGGGATCAAGGCAATGAAGGAGAGGAATATTCATAGTTATTTGGGGAAATGAGGTGCCATCTCTTTTCCTTCCTTATTTGGTCCTGTGTCTCCTGACATGACTGTGGGCTGGTGTGTTATTTAGTATGGCAATGTATTACAATGAATGTATAATGAGCTGCAGGGTCTATGTCAGGTCAAGTCAGACCGACCTGTTGCCTTCAACCAGTTTAAACTGGTCCTGGCCAAATGTCTCAGCCATCTTCTTCCTCTCTCTCTGGTTTCCTGTAAACTAAAGATGACATGTTAGGCTTGTTCTGAGCAGGGTTATGGTCAATATCTTGTGGTGCCTGGGCCCAGGGTAACAAATTCTCCTATTTAAAAATTTATTTTATTCACTTTTAATCTAGGACAGCATATACACATTTAATAATATATATGGAGAATAGTATATACAAAAATAATTATATGTACGAAGAAATTACTATGTTTAGATATTGTGTTAAGGGTAGTGAGATTACAAAAATGAAAGAGACTCACCTAACTTTAAGCCTTCTTTCTCTGTGGATATTGAAAATAGTAATTGCAAAACACATGATAGAAACAGTGGAAGGTTCTGAGAATATATTGATGATTAGAGAGAAATGACTCCTGCTGTAACTGAGATTGCAGTACAGTAGAGTAGAGATGTAAGTAATTTTAAGTATTGTAACTGATGTTGGTGCACCATTGGAGCACATAGTGAGGTGAATAATGGAGGTGTATAGTGGCAGGAATGGAGTTTTTCAGTTTTATAGGTGATGTATGAATTCATTCCCTGTACAATATTAATAGGACTAATCGTGATACTGAAGATAATGTCAGGAATAGACCATGTCTGGGTAGCATAGGGAATTAAGATGCTAATGTGACTTTGACAGATGGGACAATCCCTAGATGTATGATGGTAACTTAGAACCTTAATAATTGCTAGATTTCCACAACAATCTAGAAAGATGTAACCCAATTCTCTGCCACAGAATACTATTTGCATTGAATATTAATAGGTTGTGCATGAAAAATATGTTCTGTGATCAACTTAGTTTAGGAAACTCTGTGTAGAAGAGTGGGATCTTTACTGCAGGGCTTCTCAGAGCCTTTAATTTTGTTTATGTTGAATCTCAAGAAGGAATATAGGATATGCAGTATTTGCTGAATATATTGCAGCATGAAAATTTCCTTGGTAGAATATTTTTTAAAAATTAATATTCTGAAGAACATATTTTGTGAAGCACATGACGACACATATTTCACCAGAGTTGGAAATAGTGCTATGCCTAACGATCTTTGATAAATAATACTTTATACTGAATAAGGAAATTAGATGACCTATTCAATTTATCATTGTAATTTACACAGTTGTCTAAAAGCAATTGACAAATTTAAATAGCATAATATATTTTTGCACATGTATAATAGATGATTGTAGAGAAATATTTCACTATATTGCTTTCATAGTAAGGGGCTAATGATTGATAACTCAAAATCAAATGTAATGTTAAGTAATAGAAATTCTGAAGTGCGAAGTTTATATTAAAATGCCAGGCATATGCAGCTTTGTACAAGAAAGTTTATCGATCAAGTATACTGAATTGACTGAGAAAAAGATATGATGAAGAGAGTACTGGACTTATATACAGGAAGCCTGGGTTCCTTGCTCAGGTCTACCATTAATGAGCAGTGTTCTCACACAAATGAATTAATCTCTAACAGAGTTTCAGAAATTTATGGCAACTGATGTAGTTTTTCTTTCTGTTTCCCCTGCTTTATGTTAATTGAGCTTATTTGACTTGTAGTTTTGTAGTTTTCATTAAATGTGAAAAAATTCATCAATATTACTTCAAATATTTTCCTGCCTTCTTTCTCTTCTGAGATTCCAATTATAAGTTTACTAGACCACTTTAATTTGTCTCATAAGATTTTAAAGTCTGCTTATTTTTCTTATCTCTTTTTCTACTTTTCTATGTTAGTTTGAATAGTTCCCATGTCATGTGATTAAGTTCACCAATCTTTTCCCTTGTAATATTTAAATTTATTTCAAACTTCTCCTGTGACTTTTTCACCTCTGATATTGTATTTTTATCTCTATAAGTTCCATTTGTTTCTTTCTATAGTTTTCATTTCTACCTTTATTCTTTTCCTATTTATTTTACCATTTGAATACACTTATAACAGCTCTTTTAAAGTTACAGTGTGTTAATTTTACTATGTCATATGAGGGTATGTTTTTATTGACTAATATGTCTTCTACTAATGGGTCATAGATTTTTTTCTTCTTTTCATGTCTAGTTATTTTTTATTGTATGCTGAACTTGTTGAGTATCTAGATTTTATATCTTTCTTAAAATAGTACTGAGATTTTCTCTAGCATCTTCAATTTACTTGAAAATCAGCCTGATCCTTTTGAGACTTATTTTTAAGCTTTATTAGAAGTTTATTGTAGTCTGTACTCTTAGACTTTTTTTTTTTGGTGGTGATGGTTACTTTCTGATGCCTGTTTTGAATGATGTTGTTTCACGCGGCTTTTCCACTACTTTTGTAAAGAACCTAAATGTATTCTAATCTTGTGTGAGCTCTTGGTATTTGCAGTTTGCTCAGTATTTTTTCTTTGTCCACCTTCATGGAGTTTCATCCTAACCATGTGCAGTATTCAGTCAAGACTCAAGGGGGCTCCCATGAAGATTTTTGGAGCCTTGTCTCCACGTTGCTCCTGCTCTTTCTGCCTCATCTTTTCTGAACTCCAATCTCTGACTGTCAGATCAGTGTGGTAAATTCCTTCAGATAGAAAGCCATAGAGATCTTAGCCCTCATCTCATGTTTTCCCTTTTTTCATAGACTACTATATTCCTTTTGTCAAAACTTTGCAACAGTTATTTCACATATTTTGTCCAGTTTTCTAATTGACTCTGGTGGGACAGCTATTTTGGTACCAATTACTTCATCATAATGACAAATGTCATTGATTCATTTCATTTCATAAAATTGTCCATGAGATCTCTATTCTTGCTTCTGGATGGACATTTAAACCACTTTTCTTTTCTCAGATAAATTACAGTGAGTCAGGAAGAAATTTAGGGAGAGTTTGTTCTTGCTTTCTTTAAATCACCCTTTGTTGCATATTTCTCACTTATTTTTAAGTAACATTGTTATATGTGTTACAGTATTCTAACTTACTTTAGGAGTAGATAATTTAGAATTTGCATGGTGACATATTAATTCCATTTTTGAATGTTGACAGTATATGGTTTATTTGGTTGTCTTTAATGGAAAAACATATTTTACTGATTATCAAGGACACTTATGAGCATTAATTTTAAAAGGCAAGAGAAAGCACAGCAAAGGAGAGGAAGATTTCATGGCTTCAACTATCTCAGTAAATTTAAAATCTGAAAGCATATAACAAAGGTTATCCTTCATTTAAAATATGAAAAAACTATTAAAAAGTTATAGCCAATATATCTACACATTTTAAATTATTCTGTTATAGTCCCAAGACTGGCAAACAATTTTAAAAGGGTTCTAACACATTTTCTCACTTACGAATATACATATTCCCATATTTGGTTTTTCCTATATACTGTGTACATATAGATCCAATCCATTGTTTTCAAAGGTTTTTTTTTTTTCCTTCTAGATAACTCCTTATACACATGGAAAAAGGAGCAATGTTACTTTTTTTCCTATAAAAATGTTTGTGTATTTGTTTGCATAACCTAGGTTAATGGGGAAATAAAGTTAAAAGGAATTATGTCTATCCCTGTTATAGAATATTATCCAACTATATTTTAAAATTTAACATATTTTATTGAGGAATTCCTTTTTTAGTAATATATATGAAGAAAGAGTTTTTCTTTGCTAATATAATATGGTACTAGAAAAGTCATGTACTTTCGGCACGAGCACCTTTTTTTGTGATGAGTTGGGGTAAATGATCTGAAGAGGGGGCAATAAGAGCTACAGCTGACTCAAGCCACAAAATTAGTACCAAGTGGGATACCTTGCTTATAGGTGCCTGGATTCTTGCATTTAGATGAGTGTCATGAATCTACCCGAGGAGTGCCCAGCTAAATTAATTGATAAATGGGAAAGCTTTAGATATTGCCCAGCTGGGTAACCTGGTCTTATGTAATTAGAGAGCTAAAAGTGTTCTTCAATATATGGTTACACACTTCATTTTCTATACAAATCTTTTAAAGCTAAGAGAATGAAAATAGCATTATCAAGGTCATAGTGCTAGTGAGTAGTTAGGCTTAAACATAAATGTCTCCAGGTTTCTGGAAATTTTTTTTAAACAAAACTACAGAATCACTATCACTAAAAGATTTTGGAAGATATAAACAAACCAAAAATGACCACTATTCCTTTCCTCTCCTCTTCCCTTCCTTTCTTATGAAAAGATTTTGTCTGGGAGAGTAACCTAGTATTTCAACTTTGTATAGCATTAACCTTGTCAAATTACTTTTACATCGATTATTTCATTTGACATTATTAACAACCCTGTGAGGTAGGGTATATACTGTTACCTTTATTTTGCAGATTAGAAATCCAAGGCCTTGTCACATCTATTACTCTTTTTCATGACTGCCAATAATTTGTTTTAATAACCCTACTGTACTTAGGGAAATGTCCATTATTATATGTCTTGTCTTCTTGACATATATTGGAATTCAAATTATCAGGCTTCCCTGCTGCTAGGCACGGAAGATGCACTGGAAGTTCCTTCCAGTCCGATGCACATTATGAGATGTTTCTATTTGAAGTGAGCTACATAAGGAAGGAGACCATGCAGAACTTTCATTTTAGTGGAATTTGTGGATACAGACAGTTTTGAGGAGTAGCAAGGACGCATGGGCAGGGTTCTGGCTCAGGAAAGGCAGCAGCCCCAGTGGAAGCAATCATCTAAGTAGTTCTCTCCTGCAGCTTAATCCTGTTTCTCCAACTGTCCCAATCATTTGGTAAGCTACTTAAGAAACTTGAATAAATCCCCTTACAGTTTATGCTACTGGCTGCAAGTGTTTGAAATTAGCAATACAGGATTTGAGGCTTGCCTGTGGTGACACAGTGGCAGAGTTGGAATGAAAAACAAAATGATGGGGATGAGAGTGCTTGTGAGAGTGAGGACAGCAAAGTTTTGTTGTAGACTGTGTAGCTAGCATTCAATCGTTCATCTCTTAAGTCAATGTCTCAGAATTAGTAACTATTTTTCATATTTATGAGGCTTTTGGGCATAAAATACTTTCACATTTTTAAGTAGTGAAATTGTGCATTATTTTTTTTCCTGGGTCTTAAAACTTTTAAATAACTGTTAGAAAATGATCTAGTTGATCATTTTGGGGGTCACCTTTTGATAGTTTGATAACTTTTCCAATTGCTTTTATGGTTACTAACCTTTCTGACCTCTAATTCCTACCCCATCAAATTGTTTTCAACTTACACTCCATGAATCTATTTTGAGTGTGCACTCTCACTGTCTTCACTAGCATTACATATTACTTTCTTTTGTTTTAGAAAAGCTTTGACTGCTTGATAGGTTAAAAATCATAAACTATTGTTCTGTCACTTTTGACTAGTATTTATTCATTTTTATTGCTTTGTTATATATAGTACCCAAAATTTCAAAGCAACTAAAATGTCCATCAATGCAGAAATGATTAAAAATGTTAGCAATCTCATATTGTAGAGTATTACACAGCCACAGAAGGCAGTTTTAAAACATATGTAAGGAAGGGGGAAATGCTCACAATAATAAGAATTTAAAAAAGTAAATATGAATATTTCGCTTAACATGAAAATTGAAAAAGTAAGATACAAAAATGCAATTCCAACTATTCTGCATCTTTACAATTGTATCTATATTATCTATCCTCTCTATACTATTAATGTCTCTACCACCCATTTTGAAGTTTCCAAATTGTGTAATTCTTAGTAGTGTTGAAATGAAGCTGGTAAATGTCTATTCTATGGTGTCCTCTGGTATCGCCTGGAATTCTAATAAATAACTTCGAATGAAGTAATTAACAAGAAGGTTCTTTTTATTAACCTTTAATCTTATGTGCTTATGTGTAAATGCTGTCCCAGAAAGTATGTCTGGTTAGTGAGTTGCAGGTAGTAGCTATTCATGCTTTATTTCTGTAGCACGAAGAAAACAAATACTGACCCTTAAAACACAAGTGCGCGTGCACACACACACACACACACACTACAACCACTGTCACAGAAGCTTTAACATTGGGATCCTGTTGGTCTTTTCTAAAATCTAAGTTGTATTATAATTAGTTTGTGGTACAGTACTCAGGCTTCATGAGAGCAAGAATTTTACCTGTTTTATTTATTGCTGAATCCCCACACACAGAATAGGGTCTGGACTTTAGCACATATTGATTCAACAGGTTTTCAAGTGGAGTAAATTATGTGTTCATTGAACATAATTTCAAATTATAATAGTGTATTTCTATTATTAAGTGATTCACCACATAGAAAGTATAACTCAGTTTTGCCAATGAATGTTAGTTGAAATAAAGCAACCTTTGAATATAATGTTTACTGCCAAGCATTGGGCAAACATCTCTCCCTCTACTTAGCATGAGCATCAGACTCTTTCCACTCTCTTTACTCATTTTATATATTCCAATTTTATTGAACTGTAAGCTAAACTAAATATTTCCTTCTTTCAGTAGAGATTGACGTGCATTTCTGATTAAACCTAAATTATCTTTTTCAAGGATTTGTTTTTAATTTACTTATTTTTTAAAGATTTTTATTTTTTCCTTTTTCTCCCCAAAGCCCCCCAGTACACAGTTGTATATTTCTCGTTGTGGGTTCCTCTAGTTGTGGTATGTGGGACGCTGCCTCAGCGTGGTCTGACGAGCAGTGCCATGTCCGCGCCCAGGATTCGAACCAACGAAACACTGGGCCGCCTGCAGCGGAGCGCGTGAACTTAACCACTCGGCCACGGGGCCAGCCCCTTTAATTTACTTATTTTAAACACCTACTCCACCTATAAAGTACTTATATAGATCCTGTGTGTATAAAGATGCATAAAATCATGGTTTCTTCCCTCTAACACAACCTAACATGGGTGACATTACATTATGTTATGATTTCCTGTTTACGTGTCTCAGTACTACAACAGAGACAGATACAAAATGCCTTGTGAATAGAAAGGTCTTTCCGAGTAAAGAGAATTCCATGAACTACACTAAGGAAAGTGGCAAGTGTAAGTGTGTTTCAGAACAGCATTGCTAAAGTGTACTGTAAAGGTAAGATTATGAAGTATTCGGTCTGGAATATAGGATGATAAAGTGCTATGCAAAGAGCTTTGGTTTTACACAGAATTGTCTAACTACAATACAACTGAGAAACCTACAGGATTTTGAGGGAGCTGTTTATAGCCTGTGCTAAGAATTTTATAAAGAAAATATTGAATAAAGCAATTATGACATGATACCCATGCTGAAATAATCAACATGGCTATTTCAATGTCTTTTCCTCCATGAATATAGGACCAAATAGCTGATGTTTTGTTAGCAATAGCTCTAGCATCATCTGAAATGACTTTTTCTTGTCTTAATGGGGAAAGCAAAAAGGAGTGCAGTTATTTAGCAGAATAGCACTTGATTCTAGTCTTTGTAGTATTCCCTAAAAAACAAATCTATTTTAGATTCTTCACCTCTGCTGCTTTATAGCAGTTACAAGCCTGGGTTTTGGTGTCATTCGGATTTAAATTTGAGTCACAGAGCTCCCATTCTCCAGCTGTCTCTTGAGCGAGTTAATAAAACAATCAGTTTTAGTGTGCCTTTCTATAGTATGGGAATTTATTAGTAATTTCTGTTTTATATGATTTTTTATACATTAAGCAATATATTGCATCTAGAGCACTTAGTTAAGCACCTGATGTAGAATATATTCTCAGTAAATATTAACTACCACGACCATCAACAATATCACCATTACCTTGCTTCCATTACCAGAACACCACCATTACTGCTATGACTGCTGATGCACCACCACTCCTATTACTACAATGTTTGCAACAACGAACACATTTTAGCTGGCTTCACTGTCACCTACTAAAGCTAAAATGAGTTCCCAATGTATCAATGTATCCAGCCAGGGCATAAAAACTAAATGTTTATTTTGGATATGGAAAACCGCAACTGCTTTATTCATATTCCCATGTTAGAATGAATCATGTTATGTTTTATCTGCAATTTGTCACCAGTAATTTCTCTATAGGGTATGGTCAGTATAGACATAAAATATGATGATAAAAAATGTATGTTCAATAAAGTGAAGATACAACATAATTCAAACTCATTGGAAACTTCCCATATAGGGAAAAGATCAATTTTCCCATGTCTTTAAATGAAAATGGAAAATTGGTCTTCTTGTGAATCAACTAGCATCCTTAGGGGTTATATTTCAGAAAAACCACAGACTTCCACAATTAAAGGAATCTGAAAGATTATTCTTGTTAAAACATTGATTTTAAAGATAAGGAAATTGAGGCTTAGAATATTAAAAACAATTTTGAATAGAATAGAAATTGTATTGAAGGACAGAAGCGAATTTGGTTCAATAAATACAAATAGAATATGTGAATTTAATCAAGAATTTTGGGGGGAGTATTAAGAGAAACTGGTATATTAAGAAAGATAAGACTGAGCAGCTTGTATGTGCTGGCAACTCCAGGAATAAGAAAAGCCAAGAACACATTTAGAGTTCAAGGAAATGGAGCAGAGGATGAAGCTAAGACTAAAACATGCAGGCATCTCTCCAGGTTGCCGTGGTTACAGGTCTTCCATATCTAGTTTGTTGAACATAATGAAAAACTACATGCAAATGAAGTAAACAGTAATTAGCCACAGAAAGTCAGGAAAAAAATTAGAATGAAATTGTGCTGTCTTCAAGGAAAAGATTCTATTACAAGAGGGTGGTATCGTATCTTCTGCTAATAAAAGAGATTGTACTAAGCCTATGAGATTAAGAATCTCTTGAATTCTGCCAAACTTTGTTTTATCTCTAGTTTGTGTATATACACTCAATAGGGTGGCTACCTACTTGACCTGATGCCAATGCTATGTGGAAGGAATCTTGGCTGGCAATGGGAGCTTACTTTTTGGCAATTTTGGGGGAATTGATTAAGTTATCAGCAATTGTACCTGCTTGATGCCTTCCTTGCTCTCACTGTACCTTGCTTCCATCAAGGAGGACAAAAATTCTAAGGAAAGAAGGATGCATTCAGTTTTTTCTAGTAGTATGGCGTTCTTTTAACAAATGCATTCATAAAATACACATTGAGCAAGTTCTATTGCCGGGAACAATTCTGGCAATGGGGATGGGCGGTGAACAAATCAGACAAAATTGTCTGCCCTCAGGAACTTTACATTCTAGTGATGGAAAGAGATGATAAGCACAATAAATATGTTACACTGTACTCCCCTCCTCCTCACATAGTATGGTAGTAATAATTTTTAAGGAGACAAAAGAAATGAACCAGGAAAGGAGCTTAAAAAGTGGGAGATGTGGATAGAAATTTAAGACAGAGTGGTAGAGAAAGCCAAACCAAGAAGACAACATTTGAATAAAGATTTGAGGAAATGAGAGAACGAGGGATTTTGATAGGTGGAGTAAGGGCTGGCTGGGAAAATGGAACAGCAGGTGTGAACGATCTAAGGTGGGATCATGCCTGGTGTGTTTCAGAAACAGTAAGGGGTGTAGTGTATCTGGAACAGTGAGAGTGAGAGAAGAATGGTGAGGATTAGAGAGATAAAAGAAGGAAGAAAGGTGGAGTGCAGGTCATATTGGTCCTATTCACCATTTTATAGTCTTGGCCATTTAACTGGTGAAAGGGAAAACTTGGAGAGCTTTGAGCAGAGGAGTGATGTGAGCTCTTGAATGTTTAAAAAGAACCTCTCAGGCTTCTGTGTTAGAAGAGACCATAAAAGGGCAGGGGTAGAAACAGGAAGAACATTTTAGGAAGCTAGCTATTACTTCAGGCATGTGGCAGTGACACCTGACACCATTGGTAGCAGTTGGGATCAGATAAGGGGGTGGAGTTTTAATATATTTTGAAGGTGATGTCTTTAGACTTTGCTGAAAGACTAGATGTGAAGTGGAAGAAAAAGAAGGGCATCAGTGATAATCCCAAGGCCTTTGGCCCAATGAGAACAGATGTTTCATGCTTCTAAAGCTTGGAACTTGATACTATCTAGACGTGAACTCTTAAATCAAGATGATTATTATTTTGGACAGTATAGGACCTTGTTCAAATTTTAACATTTAGTCTACAAATATACTGACAGTTTAGAATGTGTCAGGCACTTTGCTAATTTTTAACCATATGCAAGTAGCACAAGGTTAGCTTACTAAGAAACTAAAGTTGTTTTAAATTACAACTTCTGCATTAAACTGGAGAACAGAATCACATTCTTATAAAGACAATCAACAATGGTACTTTCAATGCTTGGACAGATTAGAAATGTGGAAATGCATAGGTGGCACATGCAAATCAACTCTATATCAACCCTATGTGTTCATGGAATGGATTAGTGAAGAGAAAATGAGAACATCATTCTCCAAGTTATATTAAACTCAATAAGAAAATATATGTGAGCTAAAGAAAAAAGTAAAGGTTAAAAAATAATCAAGAAGAAGCATTTGATATAGATCTTAATTTTTTGCAGAAATATTGATTCTGGGAATAATATATATTGACATTTTTATAGGTTTGGGGAATTGTGATATTCCACAAATTGCAAACATAAAATTTTCTTTCAGTAAGAACTTCTTTTGAGACTGTATGACAAGTCCTCCTCCTCCCTTCTCCTCCTCTTCCTTCTCATCCTTGTCCTCATCATTCAGCTTTTTAGACCTCAGCACTCATAACAATATCATCAACATCTACGCGCGTTTCTCTTTATTTTGTTATTACTTCTTTTAGCTAAACTGAACATAAAATGCCTTGGTTGAATTGATGGGCTGTCTCAGATCCAAGAGTAAGAACAAGTGCATCACCTTGACTCTTTTATTTCTCTTAATTTGAAGCTGTGCACTTACAAGACTCTTTGTGTAGATGTTGATCTTTTTTTTTTTTTCCTAAGTGGCAAGCTTGGCTTATCAGTTACTCAGGAAAAATAGGTCTCTGCTGGTTAGAACTGATTCTCTTACTCCTCAATCAGAAGTCTATGTAGTACTTGACTAGGGATAGAAATTGTTCTGGCATGAATATAAATCCAAAGAGAGCAGAACACATTGCAATAAGTGTACATCTTACTGTTGAGGACAAATATCTTTCCCAAATCAATCTTCAATGTTTTCCCTAATGAATATTAAAATATTTTCTATTCAAACATTTTACACAAGTAATAAATGAATTCATTTTCAGAGTAAAAGAATATAACAATTTAATTGTACACAGATTAAAATGTGAGAATCCCAACCATTGACACTTCCCACCCCGATGTAATCCCTACTGACAGTTTTGTTACAGTACAATATCTATATACTATAATATTGTTTTCCACCTAAACATATGGTTATCTTTGGATGTTTGTAGTTAAGTGTAGATAGACTTCAAATTTTACGTGTTCACCTGGTAATCAATCGTATGGATGAAGCTTAATTTATTTTATCGTTTTTGCACCCTTAGAGTATTTTATTAAGATTTTAGAATTAAAAGTGTTATAAATATACTCATTGTAAATAGTAAAATAATTATAGATAGGTATAGATACATACAATCTTCATGGATTTTGTGTATCTATTTCTTTGGGTATATTTCTAGCACTATATTTTAAGTCAAAGGACATGAATATTTTGAATCTTAGACATACTACCAGATTTGCCTTTACAAATGATTTCCAATATTAAAATCAGGAAAATGACATTAGTACAATCCACAGAACTTATTTAGATTTTGCCAATTTTTGAGGTACTCGTTTGTGTGTGTATTTTATGAGATTTTATCACGTGTAGGGTTGTGTAGCACCACAATCAAGACATAGAACTATTTCATAACTACAAGGTTCCCTCCTGCTGTCTCTTCATAATCACACCCATCCCTTCCCAATCTTTTCAAATTGTCCTTTTCAATTCAGCATAATTCCTTTGAGATTACATTTAGGTTGATGTGTGTATCAATAATTTGTTCCTTTTTATTGCTCAATAGTATTTCATGACACAGATATACTACAGTTTGTTTAAAGATTCACATTTTAAAGATATTTAGATTGTGTCCAGTTTGGGGCTATTGCAAATAAAGCTACCATAAATATTCATGCACAGGTTTTCGTGTAAACATAGGTTTTAATTTTCGGGAATAAATGCCCAACTGCATTCTTAAGTCATATGATAAGTGCATGTTTAGTTTTATAAGAAACTGCCAACTCTTTTCCAGAGTGGCTATACCATTTTATATTCCCCTGGCAAAGCAATAGAATGATCTGTTTTTCTGCACCTGCACCAACATTTGATGTTATGACTATTTGCTTTTTATTTTAGAGATTTGATATACAATCTTTTTTCAAACTTTATAAGGTGGAATAAGTATATATAGTTGTTTGCATGAATAGGTAAGTTGGGTATTTTGCATATAGCGAAAAAGAAAACATGTACCTGTCTTCTGCCTATTTGAATGTATGATTCTAAAGTGGTGAATAAAATAAATTCTAAAATGGTGCAGAAATTAAATAGTGGAAAAGTGTTAGGTTTGATTTTAAAAGTCATAATTTCAAATTCATGCTCTACTATTTAGTGGTTGTATAATCTCGGGTATGTCACTTTAGCTCCCTGATTCTCCTTTTCCTTATATGTTAGATGATATAAAATACCAATTTCTAAGATTCGGGTGAGAATTAAATAAAATAATGCAGTCAAGGCACTTATAAAAACTAAAGTACCATTGTTATTATAAAATATTTGATCTGTGTAGATAGCGCCAAATATGGCTTCGTAAGTTTTGATAGAGAATATGATACTGTTGTCCAATGGGTATTCATAATGCTAAGCTAAGCTGAATACACGTGACAACAAGAAACAGTTCAGGTACATATGACTACATGTAAAAAGCACTAAATAATCTTTATTTATGTACACCATAGAAGAAACCAAGAAATCCTGTGATAATGCACATCAAATTTACTCTTTTTCATTATTGTTGCACTTCAAATTTAATGGATTCAAAATCTAAAGTATTTTTTAGTTATTTTGAATGTTTTACAGGTGTATACATGAGCCATAAGAAAGAAAAGAGAACAGCACCATTTTGGAGGCAAAATTTATCTTCTCATATTGATAAAAGAATAAAGGGGAAAAACCCGTTTTTCAGTTCCTACAACCCTCACATAATATATTGTTTTTGCAATTGTTGAGAAGTCACCCAGAAAATTGCAAATGCTACTGGAAATGCAGCGTCAACTTATTTTAAATTGCTGAGCTAAGAGATTTTATAGCCAATTCAAGAAACAGGTGTTTTTTCTGATGGCACTACTCCCTGTAATAACAACATGACCATTCCAGAATGAAATATTTTATTAATACTAAATAATTCCACTGATGATGATGTAATGGCCAATTAAAAGTAATTTGTTTTTCTTGTATTTCTGTGGTAATAAGTAAATTTAGCAATTATTTTCACTGCAAAATGTTGATGATTTCCAGGTATTAATGCCTTCACATGGCCTTAGAATAGGTAAAATGCAATACTACATAAACTGTTACATCACTTTTATTCTATTAATTATTTCCATACACTCTTACATAGAGTGCTATTGCAGACTCTTTTTATTGAACCTATTTAAGCCTAAGTATATCATGAATAGTCATTGCTTATTCATTACAATACCTCTCTTTAATTCACTCTTAAGATGGTGTCACTTTAGGACTTACCTTAGGTAAAATGGTGAACTTAATAAAAAATAACTTTGGTGTGATGCTCCCTTTCTAAATACAGTGTCTCAAATTCCTTTCAGCCACATGCCATTGAACTATAAGAAAGCATCTCTGAAATACATTTATGAATAACTTCATTTTTAGTATTTGCATTTACTAAGGTAAATATATATGAGTAACTATTTGCTCAACCTTTCTTTCTAGGTACTCCTTGAGCTTTTCCATCTCGTATGTATTCCCTGCTCTCCTCCCCCACCCTTTTATTCTTTCCTAGCCTCCGATTCATCAAGAACTTGGTGAGAATTCTCTTTCTTACTCATTACACACCTGCACATTTTTATACCCAAATCTCTTAACAAAGAAGCCACATTAAACGTGGCATTTGCCTTCCTTTCTCAATGTCTTCGCATGGCTTGTAATTTAGTTGTTTAGCTGTCTGTGTGTTTTTTCCTACAGGAAAAATTTTAATGGCTTCATATTATTTTATTACAAGTATATATGATAATAAAATTAAACACATTTCTGCTTATGGGTGTTTGGTAGTTTTAGATTTTTCAATATTTAAAAAATGCTAAAGTAAAATATTGTAAATGTAGCTCCTATTTTTATCCTTATGGAAAATCCTTAGAAATATAATTGAGAATCAAAATTATCTTTAAAACAGTACTCTTAAGAAGAGTTGTAGGAATTCATAATCACATACACACACATGTGTGCACATGTACAAATATCCAACAGCAGGATAGGAGACTCAACTATCCTCCACACTTTCCAATCCAGAGCACTATAGTTTTTATTAAATTTATGCCACTGTGATAGAAGAATATGAATCTCAGTACTTAATTTCACTTATTTGACTATTTTGAGGTTTAAATTTTCTACATACACTTATTTATTATTCCATATATATTTTTCTGGAAGTTGTCGATAAATGTATGTCCACTCTTCATTTTAAACAAGTTCAAAGATCATATTTTAGGAATATTATTATGGCAATATGTGGTATTAAGATCAATTAGGAGACCATCACAATATTTCATGAATGGGCCATAATGACATGGATTAGGGTGTTGGAGGTACAAATATAAAACAAAAGCAAAATGAAGAAATTATGAATGACAGATAAATGCAAGGGCTCAGGTCAAGCGACTCAGAGAAAGGTGGGATATTAACTAGAAAGAGAATTGGTCTGGGGTAAAGATCGTGGGTGCATTATTGGAGATGGGGAATTTAATACAACAGCAAGTCCATCCAAGCAGAAATGGTCCATAAGCATTACAGGTATGGGGCGCTTTCTCGGCTGAGTGGGCAGACTCTATTAGTTATTTCTAGATTCACACTCACTGAACATCATCAGATTTAGCTACTCATAACATAGAGTTGTCGATGTCAGAATATATATTATACAACCTCAGCCACTCATCAATATTCAGAGGGAATATGACATACGTATGATGAAGTATATAGTATATAAACTAATGTCGGAAACAAATGCCGGTGGATAATCCTAAAGAATAGGATCTGTATCCTATCTTGTAATGTTTTGATGAATTTATATTTGTATTCTATCCATGAATTGTGATTATAAGAATACAAAGAAATGAAATAAACCATCATGTAAGGATTTGAAACAAGAAGATTTGAAATTATCCAGGTTCCCTATTCTGTGACAAAGCTTTTATCTCCTCTCAATTGCAGAAACTAAATTACCTCTCAAACTAAGATAAGGTAGCTATCTAAACAACAGCAGCTTCCCCCTGAGCCTGGTCTACAATTCTGTTTCATACATCCTGCCACAAACATCACAGCCCAGAAATGTGGCATGCTGGGATGGGTGAGTTGGCAAAAACTACAAAAGGCAGAGTCACAAAATCTAACTGCAAAATGGTCACTGGCTCCATTTTGTCATATTTCTAAGGGACATCTGGGAAATGTGTATTTAATCTGCAAGTGTCATCCTTTAAGGTGTCTGTCAAGAGAAGGGAAAGATGGAAACCCCCGAGCAAGTCTAGTTCTAGGAGATTCTCCCTGTCATTCAAGATTCAAGCATTGTCTGCATTGGGCTATAGAAGCTGTTTGGGGGAATTAAATGAGAGGCAGAGTCTAGCTCTGAGAAAACAGATTAGGGCGAAAGGACTGCAAAAGAAGTTACCAGGTTTATTTCTAATTCCACAGGTACAAATATGAAGAAAAAACTTGAAGAACATGTGTGAGCTGACAAGCCTCCCTGAGCTGTCACTCAGGAGTGCTCTGGCAGGAGTGCTCTGTGACGTGGCTTGCACATCTCTAGCCTGGGTGGTACCTGGATTAGATGGTCACAACCTATCTCAAGGCCCTCCACGGTGCCGAGAGGAAGTCATGAATGTTCATAGATTCTGGGGTCAAGGGGCCAGTCCTTCAGTGAGCCCTGTATCACTACTGACATCTCTGGCAGGCTGAATGCAGCATTAGAACATGCCAAGACCCTGACTGGTACAGCATTATGAGGTTTGGAGAAAACGCCCTCTACTGTATTTCAGATTGCACAGGAAAATAAAGTAGATAATAAATACACAATCAATCAAGTTTAGTATCTACTATATTTAATTGCATAAGGAGAACTTACAAGCATAGTTTAACATACAGAAGCTGGAAAGGCTACAGTCCACCCAAGTACAACCAAATAAGAATATAGAAAGAGACAAGATCTCAGAATGATTCTAAAAAGTAACCTTATAAGCTCTTTTGTTTTCATTTTTAACAGGAGCAAGTTATGTGAAATATGCTGGAATTTTGACTTAGGCACATTTCTACGTCTATGTCTCTAAGTACATTCATTCTCCTCTGAATGATAATATACATAGAGGTGTAAATGTTTCCAATGTTACCACTATAAATGCACTTTCGTATATAACGTGATCATTCTTTTATTGCTTTTTTGGTGACTATAGTATCGTTTGTTTTTCAGTACAGTCTATCTCTTTGCTAAGTAGGCCCTCTAGTAAATCAGTAGGGTCGTTTTGTTTTTTCAATATAGGCTTAAGATTCTTATTGATTACTTCTGGAAAAGTAAGATTCCTACAAATTGCATTAGCTAAAAAGATCAATGGCCCATTAGACTGACATTTTATAAAGACCTAGACTAGAGGCTTCAGCAGAAGGCCGGAAAAAAATTACCTTTCATAAAGCACCTGTCCAATTGTTCAATATTACACCACAGGGGAGAGTTTTTTCCGACTTCCAGTTGGTTATCACTTTATGCTTTGAAACACAATGACTGATGACCCTTATAATTTCAGCCTGGGTTGCAAAACCTCACATAGTTTATTATTTACATTCACATAAATGCCCACTCCATTGTTTTAATCTTCCTAAGATATTGGCCACCATAATTTTCAGTTGGAGCAAGTTTCAAAAGAAATGCTTTAAAAAATGTTTTCTGAGAATAACAACAATTTTGAGTTTAACTGAAACGAAAATATATAGGATGGGTCGACCTGATATTAGTGTATTCTGGATTGTCCTATCCCACTGTAAGATAGATCAGGGTGGATAGAAGGCAGCCATGGAAATAGTTTCCCTTGAAATGTCTATAATATCTTCCTTCTCTACTGCATTTTTGTACAGATAACATGACCTGATTCTTTGCTCTGCTTACCTCCATATCTTAGGTTTGTGCTTACGTTCTATTCCCAACTAAATTGAAGTTTCTCTTAGGTTCTATTAAGAGAATAGGGATATAGTTTAAAAATCACTGTCCTGGAATTTAAGGGTTTGTCCTTATTTCTGTCACTGACCAGCTTCATCGCCTTGGAAAAATCATTTTCCCTTTACGAGTTTCACTTGATTGCGAGTGAATCCAATTGCATCCTCTTCATCTGTCGATGTTGATACTTTTGCCCAACAGTCTCATCATCCCTGGGCTCTCAAGGGTTTATTCCTACCAATAATTGCAGACTGGAATTTATAAAGTCAGCTATCCAGTGAATTTGGATCAGGCTTTGTGTTCTATGTGTTACTAAGCTCCCATTTCCTCTTCATCCCTACTTTTTTTGGGTACTTCGTGTAAAGTCTGCTCCATGTTGTTGATTCATATGTTAATTATTTTAGGGAATTTTACTGGAGCTCTGCTATTTTTATCTTTGTTTTTCCATAACCTTACCATGAGCCGTCCTCCTGAGATCACAGACCTTACCGAGAGTCCTGTTCCAAGAGAGAATTGGTCATGTAGAACCAAGATGCTGCCACACGTCTGTCCTCAAGTCCTGTCACTATCTGAAAAATCTGCTTTCTTGTCCCAACCATTACCACAGGTGTCTTTGTATATTAACCAAAGGATCAGAGGAATTATCAAGTGTCACTCCATTATCTGATTTTCTCAAGGGAAGCTACAGAGTGTGACTGGCTGTTATTTGATTCAAACTCCAGCTACTCCCATCCCAGCAGCCTGCTGAAGAGTTTCTAGCATGCTGCGAGCCTAAGGTAGCATGTGTAATATAAAAAGAGCTGGATGATATTAACGACCCATTTAACGCACATTTTATATGACATGCTATTTCAATACAATGCATGAGATGCAAGACACATTCATTGAATATCCATTATGTGATCAAAAGAATAAATAAATAGCATATCATGAAGTACAGATAACCGAACTTCATAAAGAGAAAATCTAACTCTTAAATTATTTAACAAAATAATTCTGCCTTCCAGGCAAGATATTTTATTGCTATTAATGGTGCAAGGTTCATAGTTTAGGCTAAGTGAACAACTGAGAGTGACCGTACTTTCCAGAGATGCGTGCAAAGGAAGCTTTTTTCCCCTTTTTCAGTTGCTCTGGTATGATATTTGGAAAGCAAGATGCCTGAGGAGAGAGAGGAACAGTAGATTGGTCTTTCCTCCCGTGGAAAGCATGTTTTCACCAACATGGGATATGTCGAGGTCACCGCCTAAAAGAACAGCCAGTGGTGAAGGCTTCTATATGATTTTCATGTTCTCTTCAATATTGATAGCCAGAGGAAGACTAGAAATGATAATTTTTAAATCCTTTGTATAAGATGGTAAAGAAAGCACATGTTCCAGTAATTTTAAACTTTAAGAAATACAATACTAGACATCAACCAACCTTCTTATTAGGGATAATAAGGGAGGGAATAATCGTTATATAGTTCATATCTTTTTAAAAATATCAGCGGTTTAAATAAAATGACTGTTATTAAATTGAGTTTTAAATATCATACAGCTCATATATCATAATAAATCTTATCATTTCTGGAACTACTGTTAACGCTTTTTGGGCAGACAATACACAGATATAGAACAATTTTCTCCTTAATATTTTCTACAGATATGGAATAATTTTATCTAACTCCCGTAGAGGGGCTTCAAATTATTCTGTACCTGGATTTGAAGATATACAGACTTGAGTCACATTTTGGAAAACAGTTCTGAATTCCTCATGGAAATGTCTAACTTCTTTTTTTTTTTTAAAGATTTTATTTTTTCCTTTTTCTCCCCAAAGCCCCCCAGTACATAGTTGTAGATTGTTAGTTGTGGGTCCTTCTAGTTGTGGCATGTGGGATGCCGCCTCAGTGTGGTTCAATGAGCAGTGCCATGTCGGCGTCCAGGATTCGAACCGACGAAACCCTGGGCTGCCTGCAGTGGAGCGTGCGAACTTAACCACTTGGCCACAGGGCCAGCCCCCAATCTTCCTCTTTTTGATGAGAAAGATTTGTCCTGGGATAACATCTGTGCCCATCTTCCTCTACTTTGTATATGGGACGCCTGCCACAGCATGGCTTGATAAGCAGTGCATAGATCCATGTCCTCTGGGATCTGAACCCCTGAACTCGGGCCATAGAAGCAGAATGTGCAAACTTAACTGCTGTACTTCTGGGCTGGCCCCTCATTTTTATTCTACTTTTTAAGCAATCTTTGTCAATAGATTTTTTTGCAGGTTGTTCACAACATATCAGTTGGAAAACTGACCACGGCAATATTATTAACAGGAATAGGAAGTCATAAATAAGACTCAGTAGGAGGAAAATAAGAAATCTGTTTTGAAACATGCTCAAGAGGAGATATCCAGTGAAGCTGAATATGTAGATTTGGAATCTGTGACAAAGATATGGATGTTGAGAAATTTGCGTGAGGGAAATAATGCCAAGAGGGGAAGGGGTGAGAAAAGTGTCTAGGGAATTCCTCCATATAAGCAGCTATGACTTTTTTTTCATAAGAAACAATATTCTTGGCCAAATCAAACAATTAATTATTTGTTCTGTTCTGAGTTAAATTTCTGAGATTTTGCTCTGTGTTAGAATAAGGGATTTCATGTTTTTAATATTAAGTATCCTGACTAATAGAGGGAAATTTATGGATACATTTAAGGTAAAAATTTACGTTTTTACCTACACATTCTAACTATTTTAATCAAGTAAACTCATAGCAAAATGAGTTCAAGTCTTTCACCACAACTGACTACCAATCACAATTGTCTATAGTGCCAATGGATGTGAAAGCAAAAATGTAAATATACTTAGGGAAGGCAGTTCTTATCCAATATTGAGAAGAAGCGAGTTTCCCTAGTATACTCTGTAACTAATTTAATAAAAATTTTATAAAACAGTAAGGTCTGAGAGCCACTTACTGTATCAGTCTTTGGCTACCCGGTAATCACTTTTCAATAGTCTGAAATTAAATAGTTATAAAGCAGGCATAATTTCATGGCTAACCACCCAAGAGCTGGAGAGAGTTTAAAGCAATATAAACTCTTAGAGGTAACGCTATTTTTGAATGCAAATGAGTTTCACCTTCTTTTGCCTCAAAGGAGAGAGATGCCCAGGGAATTTTGTTGTCATCAAGAGCAGCTGAAAGTCGTCACGATCAATTTGAATTTCTAACACGATGCACAGTAATGAAATACGAGTGCATGTAATTCAATACAAGATTTTGTGTGTGGATGAATAATAGATGGTGCCTATGCTTTTTTTTTGTCCCCAGCTATTACTAGACCTTAGGTCATTTTCCCAAAAATATGCACAGAGGACTGATTTGGTTTTAGGACTCTTATGTATAAAAAGCCTGTAAATTTTGAAGGCCATATATACTCATACATATATACGCACAAATAAGTCCTCTTTTATTGTATATTTTATATATAAAGAAGCTGATGTACTATATACTGAATATTATATATGTAGGATTCATATGTTTCCAACTCTAGAAGAAAACCTAGGCACCCTAGGGAATTGCCTAAGTCTTAAGGACTGCTAGATAATTGTAATTTCAGTAAGCTTTTTAATACGTAAAAAATGTATGCCCAGTTGAGTTATTTAATTCAGTTATAATAATGCTAAAATTTTTTTTGTTCCTACATGTGGTACATATCTCCTTATAAGCCAATACTTTTAATTCAAATAGGCAAGAAAAAGTAAATAAGTATGCCTGACACTGGATTTTCACCTTGAAAAACCAGGCTTTCCATAAGCATAACTAAGTGTATGAATTAGTACAAAAGACTCATTTTTACGAAGAATTATGATTTTATATTTTCCAGTGAAATTTGAATATTTTAAAAGGCATTTACATCAACAATAATAGTTAAAATATGTTAAATTTCTGCTATATCCCATAGACATAGATAGGTGATTGTCAATCGAACAAAAGCCCTGCAGATCAACCATTATTTAATTCAACTGCAGATAAGAAAATGAATTCTCAGAAAAATTAAGTAACTTGTTCAAGAGATTTTAGATATATAGTTAATCAGTGGCAGCATCAAGATTGCACCTATTTCTAAACGGCTCTAAAGTCTGACACTTTGTTTGTTTGTTTAATCCACCTTTTTTGAGTGTTTTGTAAAGCATATCAGTCTTACTGGAAACAAAGATTACATAGCAACCATCTTACCCCATAATATTGACAATAAATTTTGGAAATGCCAGGGTTAAAACTTAACAGGTTGCTTAACTATAAGATTTCTCAGAATGTTTAATACTTTAGTGAACGATGCAAATTTCCAAGAGGAAAACTTATTGTGTGGCATTTCCTAAACTAATGTGAAATAGGTTCCCTTCTTTCCAAGAGGATTATTCTCTATGAACTGTAATTTTGTTTACGTTCTATTTTGCTCACGTACCGGGACGTGCTGCGTTTATCATTTAGATCAGTTTATAGCTCGCAAAAGTATTAAAAATAAATACTTACTGACTGGCCAGCTGATCAAGTGATGAGAATAAATGCAAAGACAAAAATGCAAAGGCGTTTTTGGCCTTTTGCCAGTGTCTGCTTACCGCGGACTCTGCCTCCCATATCTTCCTATAGCTGAGGCCGTGAATGCCCAGCTTGCAAACTCAGTCTTCCCCTAGTCATGAGGGTGAAGTCTCACCTCGGCTGTAGGGGTCCTCACCAGATGTTCTGTGCCAATGCAGTCAGTTGTGCAATGCCAACCTGTCAGACCCTGCTCTGCATCGTTCACTGAAGGCTCATTTTGATCTCTTTGGTCTGAATGCTTGCCTTGATAATACATATATGAAGAATAAATGCTGAGTCTCACTAATCATCAAAGAATTGCCAAATAAGGTGACTATGAGAAAAAATTTTATATAATTGAAATTAGCGTGCAGTAAAAGGACATACTCCAACGCTACTGATAAGAGTGCAAATCTGTGCAATTTTTAATAATTTTAATAATTTGGCAATATAAATCAAGAAATTCAAAAGGACTCAAAACTTTAAGGACAGTGATTTTTTTCTAACTGGGAATAATTCTTTTTTAACAATTTCAGGTAAATATTTATGTATAAGATGTTTATTGAATCTTTATTATGGTAGTAGAAATTCAGAATGAATAAATGAAGTATGGTATATCCATGCAATACAAAATATAATATAGTTACTACATTATCGCAAAAATGTTAATGGCATGGAAAATGTTTATGACACAATGTTATGTTAAATATAAAGGACATTTAAATGCACATTTTCTCAGTTTGTGTTAACATGCAAATGAATATTCTGAGGTATTTCTGAAAACTGTTTATGGATGGTAGAGTTCTGAATTTTGTGTGTGTGTTTTTTTAGTTTAAAAAAAAAAACTCCCCAAAAGTGTAGTAAACAATTCAAGCATAACAATATATAGTAGGATAAACACTTCCATGATGCTTTAATAAATCCACCGTTATTTAGTTGAGTTATTGTCAAATGATATTTTTTTCTGTATCTGTCTAGTAAAAACCTAAACCACTACATTTATGTTTTTTTCCTTCTAAAGCTGCTTTGGGGACCATCCCAGTGGTGGCGTAATGATTAAGTTCACGTGCTCCACTTTGGTGGCCCTAGGTTGTCAGATTCTGATCCCAGGTGCAGACCGAGCACTGCTTATCAAGCCGCACTGTGGAGGCGTCCCACATAAAATGGAGGAAGACTGGCAACAGATGTTAGCTCAGCGCCAATCTTTCTCACAAAAAGAGGGGGAAAAAAGCTGCTTTGGGCTTCAAATTGTCAAATATTACTGAACTTTTAATTTTTATAAATGTCTTTTTCTAAGTGGTTGTTTTTGAGAGGAATTTTACAAATATAGGTCCTTGAAAATCTGAAATTGTGCATCTAACTTTTGGTTGTTTCACTCTCTTTTAATTAAGTCTTTTCATATTCCATTCTTCTACTTTTCTATGTCTCCCATTTCTAACATATATGCTGGTTTACTTAGGAACAGTAATTTCAGGAAAATCATGTTAAAAATCCTACAGTGGTTGGTCTTCACTGTCAGACAAACTACATTCAATCTTATCAAACAAAACCAGATTAAGTCCCAATGGCTTGAACAGCTTTCAAGAGGGCCTGATACATGTCCTGGGTGCCCCTCTATTTGTTACTGCCGATTCTGCTCTCTGAGTTTCTAGAAAGGACAACTTTGGAACGCCATCTCCTATTTATAAGTTGGGTTCAATGCCGCTTAGTTCTTTTTATTAGCGATAGTTTGTGAAAGGGGTGTGTGTGTGTGTGCGTGCACATGTGTGTATGCGTGTGCATGTGTGTGCTGATTGTCACTTGTAAGGTGCTTGAAATGTCCTTTGGTTTTGTTGGCAGGGGTTTACTTTACTGGATTTTCCTCTTCTAGGAAAGGGAGCCATGCTTTCAACTTTTCAGTATTCTCCAGCTTCTATCACAATTTCTACGTCATAATATTTACTCAGACTTGGAACACAGAAATTGTTCAAATAATGAAGACCAGCCCACTCAGGAGTCATATCTACTTTTGGAGAATCATTTGAACCCGTGTGCCCGGTGAGCCAGGAATCACAGTCTTATTACGTTTCAAAGAATTTTTCATGGGAAATACTTGCTTTAAACACTCAAACATCCTGAGCCCTACAGTTGCCAGGAATTGAGGACATACTTTACAACAGCTCATTTCCATCTATGCCACAATAAAATCAATTTTTGGAAGGAAGTAGCTGATAGGGGATTGGCAGGGATGGAGCAGAAGATATTAAATTCAAGTCATCTGCCTGCAAGCATTTTATATTTCATGCCAAACACAAGAAAAAATAAAACACTGATGATTCATCTACTTTTTAAAAGAAAAAAATTAATTTTGGAGTTTGTAATTTTCCTTCCTAGCCACCTAATATAAAGTAAACATTATGCATTACATTTCCTCATATTAATTTCTTTTATTTAAAAATCACCAAAACCCTACAAGGTCGAGATTATGCAGAAATGCTCCAAAGTCAAGTGATCCATTCAACATCACACAGATTTCAAATTGTTGAACGGAGATTATAACACAAATTTCACTCCCAAACCAATGTTATTTCTGTTACATCACACAATCAATAAAGCCAATAGATGTTTAGGAAGAAATTCTGTGTACACATAAATAAATTTTAGATAATTATTTCAAGCATTACTGGTGTAATTTCTGAATACTTTGGCATAATGTTAGCGTAGTTTTGATTATAAAAAATTAAATACACAATACTAAAAAGTTATAAAATATAGAAAAGAATAAAAATAGAATATGAAAAAATAACAAAAGCTTATACATAGAATACAGTTTATAATTCAGTAATAAACCTATCGTCGAGAGGCCACCAGAGTTACTATCAAGGACATGTCTGTACAAGAGAAACCATTCATCATCACCACCACTACATTTTTAATCAATTTTGGAGTATAAGAAAAACCAACTGGAGCAGGCTCATCTCTTTTGGATGGTGAATGTGTAGCCATTTATAACTCGTTGGATGTCATTTCTTAAAAGCATAGTTAGGAGTCAGACGCTCTCAGCACAATAATACTATTGTTTCAAACCTCATTTGAAATTAGACTGGGGTGTCACCAAATAATAACCACTTTGGCAAAAAAAAAAAAAAAATTAAGCTCATATCACATTCTAATCTCAAATAGAGGAGGTGAGAATTCCTGCAGATGTAGAAACCTCAGCGATAGGGCTCCATGGAAGTGGCTGAGGGCCATTAAAAGATGGAGTGAAAAGAATAGCCTAAAGCATTTAAGTGAAGTTACAGCTTCTGTTTCTTCCATACTCTACTGCTGTTTTGAGTTCAACCAGGTTTTTGGTGAAGAACTTGGATACTTTCCTGTGGTGCTTATCTTGGGAGAGTTGCTTATCCCAAAACAATGACTATTCTTCACTCTTCTTATGAGGTCTCCAGTGGGGACAAAGAGGAGAGTCATCAATCTCCACTCCCCCTCCCTACCGTGTTACTAGGTGAAGTCATCACTGTTTAGATGCAATAATAGAGATAAACACCATCAAAACAAAGAGATTGTAAAACTAACTTTTTGACTTCCAGTCACACATAGCAAGAAACAGGGTTAGCGACAAAAATTAGGTGATATAATTTCTTAGTCTATTATTATTATTGCTTAATATTATATCAAAAATATTTTCTTGAGGCCGGCCTTGTGGCATAGTGGTTAAGTTCCTGCACTCTGTTTTGGCAGGCTGGGGTCTGTGGGTTCAGATCCCAGGCACAGACCTACGCACCCCTCATTGAGCCATGCTGTGGTGGCAACCCACATACAAAATAGAGGAAGATTGCACAGCTGTTAGCTCAGAGACAATCTTCCTCACACACAAAAAAATTGCTTATATCATTAAAATTCCTTGAAATCATGACTGTAAGGCTGAATACAACTTATTTGTATGGAATTTCAATGACAGCAATTTTTTATTCATTTGCTTTGAAGATGTCACCAATATTTTTGTTTTGATTTGTTAAATATAGTGAAGATGTTTTATGTAGAGCTCTATGCTTACTCTTAGGATAAATTCCCAGCAGTTGACTTACTGAGCCAAAAAATACTAACATTTAAAATAGTCTTGATATACGTTATCAATTTATCCTCCAAAAAGATAGTCCTTACTACAACTCCTGGCAGCAGAAGAGACTATTTTTTTCAGTGCACTCTTGCCAACACTGAATATTATCATTAAAAATGTATCCAGTGTCTTAAATTTGAATTATTTTGATTATTGAGACTGAACAGCTTTATGTTTGTTTGCTTTTCCTAATTTTTCAGTCATGAATGATAATAAAATTGCTTATTTTCTTTTATGATGATGCATTATGGAATTGTCACCACCACCTCCAATTTCCAAAAATTATTGTTAAGGGGCAGCAAATAATGCAAAATGCAAGCAGTTTGGATACATAAAGACTAGGGGTTTCAAATTCCAGCCTTGATTCTTATATGACTTACGGATTGTAACATTTCTGAGCCTCATTATCCTCATCTTTAAAATGGTGATAATATTTTCAAATCCTTGTGATTTCTGTGTACCTAAAATGTAATATAATCTATATATGTAAGATATATAATAATGCCTTAAACAAACATGAATTGCTTTCTCACGCCAGTATATAGAGACAATATATTTTATTAAATATAATTTGTCAAATTAAGCAATTTTTTCTGAAAATTTTATATTGCCTGTACTTCTTCAAATGAATTCTAATTGTTTTGTTATATTTAGGGTTGCTCAGTTTTCAGGGTCTTTAAATAAATAGCTGGTGTTGGTTTTGTCTGCAAAATGTCCCAGTGTTCTGTAATGCTGGATGGAGGCCAGAGAAAAGACAAAAGTTTAAAGTGAAGTTATCCTTGGTAAAGTGCTTCTTGGAGGATCTGGTTTTGTGATGATTGTCTCCTTCTGGACAAATGTAATGGGGCTGATGCCTTCCTATTCAATGTTGATCCATCTCTGAGGCATAATACAGGAAGTGATGTGAATATTCAACAAGATGCTAACTTTTGATGTGTTTGTTTAAAATCAATTAAGAATGCAGAAAGGAAGGCAACTTCAAAGGCACTCTTTTGTACTCCATATTTTACTGGATTGAAACCAGTTTAACCCTTTATTTATTGTAAATTTTGATAAATCCTAGTATGACAATTCTCCGGAAGCTACTCAAGAAGTAAAAAAAGTCTTTCACATAAGCACTTAGTCTCTCTAACCAATGTAGTATTCTTAATTAGGAGACATGGCCATGGCGCACACTTCTGTAACTTGTTGTGGGCATTTGCTATCAGTGTGGTCTGAAGAATAGCAGCATTGTTTTCACTGGAAACCTTTTTGAATGCAGAATGTTGTTTCCACCCCAGATCTACTGTATTCAAATCATTTTAGGAAGATCCCTGGGTGTTTCACAGGTATGTTAGATGCTATAGGTCATTAGGTAAAGAGCAAATGCTTTTAGAAATCTGTCTCCAAGGAATTACATTGGCTCAGAGTTTGTGTTAGTATGAAAGTAAGAAATTGCCCCTGTAAAGGCTCAGTAAGATTGTTTACTCATCAAATAATTATTGAGATATACAATGTGTCAGAGACTCTTTTGTAAACTCAGGATAACATTGAAAAAGAAGCAGATAAAAATAACCACCCTACTGGAGCTAACATTCTAGAATATGGGAGACATTCAGTAAACAAATAACTTAGGATAGTGTGTCTGACTGTGTGAAGTGCCATGGATTTTTAAAAAGTGGCAGTGTAATGAACATGGAGCTATTTTAAATAGGATGATCAAGGAAGGCCTCAGTGAGAGTTGACTTTTAAGCGGACACCTGCAGGGGGCAAATGAGTGAGTTATGCATTTATTTGTAGGAAGTATGTTCCAAGTAGAACACATAGAAGGTGCAACGGTCCTGACTCAGGAGCATCCTTGTTGTCCTAAAGAGCAGTCGGGAGGCTTATGGGGCTGAATAGAGTGATCAAGTCAGAGCTGTAGGAGGGGAGGTGGTCTAACATGTAGTAGGTGGCCAGGTCACACACTGGAGGACATTGTAAGGACTAGGCTTTTACGCTGGGTGAGAGGGTAAATTATTGGAGGGTTCTGAGTGGAGGAATGACAAGATCTTACTCACAGTTTAGAAGTGTCCTTATTATTCTCTGCTGAGAATAGGGTGTAGGGGGCAAATGCAAAAGACAGAAAACACTTAGAAGATCATGGCAGAAATTCTAGGGAGAGCTGATTGCAGCTTATATTAGGATGGGAGCTAAATGAAACTTGAACGAAGATGGGACAGGATTTGCACACACTTTGGTTGTGGAGTGGAAAAGAAAGAAGGGTTAATCTTGATAATAGCCTTTGAGAATGTAGGCCTACAATAGCTTAAAACATGCCGGGTCTCCATCTTAGACTAGACATAGGGGTATGATATGAATTAGTAATCATACCTTATATTTATCATATTACATTTTCTTAAGGTTCTTGGAATGTTCTTCATTAAATATTTAAATTTCCCACTCATAATTTTCTCTAGGGGGATTCATGTCTATCAGGTTGAATGTGGCAAGTATTGGAGTAATATTGACTAAAAACATAGGTCATGTCAGTATATGTATAACCATCATGGTGAGGGGGTGATAAAATACGGAAATAAAATTCTTGTAATTTATTAAGACTACTTGGTACTAATTTTTTTTTATGTTTTTGTTTATTTAAAATGTAGTAAAATTGTTTCTGTCAGGCAAAGTCTTTCAATTATTTATTCTTTGTTGTAAACTTAAACTTTTCACACCATAATGTAATTCCAGCAATTTAACAATATCCTTAACAGGCATAAAACTCAGAATTCTTTTAATTCTGAGTTAGTATCAAAATAATATAACTGAGATACTGCTAGAATTTCATGTTATATTTAATCTTGTCCACATTTTAAAAAGCAAAGTTATACTCTAAAGTTCAAAGAGGTTTCTGTTTTTTTTTTTTATTTTGAAATAATTATAAACAAATATTGTACAAAGACTCATTTATCTTTCATCTAGTTTATACCAATAGCGGCAAGTTGTATAACTTTAATACAATATCGAAACCAAGACATTGACATTAACTGTTAACTAATGTACAGATGTCATTCGGTTTTTACCACTTTTATAACCTGCATTCATTTGTGTGTGTGTGTGTGTCTGTGTGTATAGTTCTGTGCAATTCTATTCAATAGAGAGATTTGTGTAAATACTACCAAAATCAAGAAATAGATTGGTTCCATAACCACAAAATAACTCCCTCATGTTATCTCCTTGTATTTACATTTATCCTCCCACACTCTCATGCCTGCCCCTGGCAACCACTAATCTATTCATCTCTGTAGTTTTGCCATTTTGAAAATGTTGTATAAATGGAATCCTACAATGCATAAACTTTGGATGTTGACTTTTAAAAAAAGCATAATGCTCTTGAGGTCCATCTAGGTTGTTGCATGTATCAAAGAGCTCATCTTTTTATTGCTGAGTAGTATTCCACTGCATGGATACCACAGTTTTTTCAACCATTCATCAGCTGAACAATATGTGGACGATTTCCAGGATTTTCCTATTGCAAATGATGAGGATTACTTTAGGCTTGTTACTTTTAGAAACTGCAGATGGGAAGGAGGCTCTGAGGAGTAGAATTTACTTACCCTTTGTTAAGAGACATTTACATTGTAAAGGATATCTCCATCTGTAGAGGTGTCTCCCTCTCTGTACCAGGAAGCAGAGGGGACGACTTTATCTCTAGAAACTCTTAATCAATGCGAAGGCAAGGACTTAAATCTGCATCTTGTTTACTGTACTTGTGTGGTAATCTCCCATGATCAACTCCCCCTCCACCCTCAAAATCCTCCTTTGTCTTTAACTAAAAATAATGTTTAAGGTGGTGGCTTCAGCCATTTACTTAATCTGGTTTGATTCTTATCTAAAAGTTATAGGACCACCCAATAACAAGACTCCACCTGCACTGATACCATTTTAACAACTTTTTTTTACATATTCTTTCCTTTGACTTGTAAAGAGATAACTCACATACCTATGCCTTAAATTTAGCCCTACTCTCAACCCATGTTTGCAGCAGCTCTTACTGCCATGGGTCCTGTCCCCATGCCTGCAGCAGCTCTTACTGCCCATGGGTCCTGTCCCCATGCTATTACACACTATTCTCTGATTAAAAGAGCACTACTGCCAGACCTTGAGAGTCTAAGAAATCTTTCTTTCGACTCCTTGGCTCACCGACCCAGCATCACAAATACAGTTGCTATGAACATTCATGTGGAGATATTTGTGCAAATATAAAACTTATATTTGGGATAAATGCCCAAGAGAGCAATTCTTGGCTCGTATGTGAGTTCACGTTTAATCTTATAAGAAAATTCCAAGCTGTTTTCCAAAGTGGCTGTAACAATTTACATGGTCATCAACAATGTATGAGAGAGCCAGTTTCTCTGCATCCTCACCAACATTTGGTGCGATCACTATTTTTTTTGTTGTTTTAGCTGTTCTGATATGTGTAGTAATATTTTATTATGATTTTAATTTAATTTTCCTAATTGCAATTGATTTTGAATATGTTTAAGGTACAAGTATTTGCACAATTATTTCCTCTTTGGTGAAATATATGTTTACATATGTTTCCATTTTATAATTGAATTGCTTACTTTTCCTCTTCAGTTTTATGAGTTATTTATATATTCCAGATACTACTCTTTTTCAGATATATGGTTTATAAGTATTTTCTACCAGTCTATAGCTGTCATTTCCTTCTTTTAACTGGGTCTTTCAAAGCAAAAATTTTTTAATTTTGATGAAGTTTAATTTATTGTTATTATTACTATTATTACTTATGGATCATGTTTTTGGTGTCATGTTCAAGAACTCTTTATTTAGCTAGATTCTCAAGATATTCTCCTACGATTTCCTCTCAAAGTTTTATTACTTTATGTTTTACACATAAATCCACGATTGGTTTTGAATCACTTTTGTATATGTTGTTATGTTTAGGTTGAGTTTTTTTTCCTCTCTCTTTATATCCAGTTAGACTATCAGCATCTGTTGAAAAGACTATCTATTCTTCACTTTAATTGCTTTTGCACTTTTGACAGACATCAGTTGGGCATATTTGTGTCAGTGTATTTTTGCATTCTCTATTCCGTTCCATTGATCTATATTCTGTTCTGCTGTTAAAATCATACTGACTTAATTTTTGTAGGCATATAGTAAGTCTTAACATCAGATTGAGTGATTCTTCCCACTTTGTTTTTAGGATTTTACTCAGCATTTGATGTTAGTATTTTACTTCCTTTCCCTTTCTACATAATTTTAAGCATAAGCTCGCCTATGTCTATAAAACAACTTGGTGGGATACTGTTAGAAATTGTGATAGCCTGCATACCAGTTTGAGGGGAACAACAAATCCCCACAAGCTTGGAGGCTTAAAACCACAGAAATTGAGTCTATCACTGGTCTGGAGGTTATGCATCCAAAGTCAAGGTATTGGCAGGTTCATGCTCCCTTCGGAGGCTCTAGGAGAGAATTCTTCCATGCCTCTTCCATCTGCTGGTGTCTCCTCGTGTTCCTAGGCTTGTGGCAACATAACTCCAATTTCCGCTTCATCTTCACATGGCCTTCTCTCTGTGTCTCCTATAAGGATCCTGCTTATTGGATTTAGGGTCCACTCTAATCCAGGATGGTCTTATCTGGGTATCCTTAATTTATTTACATCTGCAAAGGTGCTTTTTCCAAATAGTCACGTTTGCAGGTTCTGAGGGTTAGAGCTTAGACATCCTTTTGAGGGTCATTATTCAAACAACTATAACACGTTTCAGAGCCTTCTTATGTCTGTTTGTTGTGCTATGTCCAGGATGTTTTATTTGCAAGAGGAAGGACCTCTGACAAATAAGGCTATTCCAAAACCCTGCTGTTCATTTTTTAATAGTTTATTGCTTGTGTGTTCTGTTGAGAACTGTTACATTGTAACAGGGTTTTCAATATTCTTTGGAGTGATAGGAACAGACTTCTCACCGAATTCTGAACATGAAAACAGTCCCTGACTGAAAAGAAACATCTATGCCTTAAGGGCCTTTATCCTAGTTTATCAATTACGCCCTCTCTCTTCTCCTCTGTTCAACGCTTGTGTCGGTTTTCCACTGCCACTAGAGAGCTGCATAACAAACCAACCAAAATGTTGTCACTTAAAACGATGACCATATATTAATAGTCAGTATGGATGTCAGCCTTTTACTCTGAGATCAGCTCAGCCATTTTTCTGGTCTCAGGTGAACCAGTATGGTTTCAGCTTAGATGACTGGAATGACACTCTTTGCCATTGGTTTCTCATCATTTAAAAGGCTAATGTGACATGGTCTCACTGGTGATGGCAGAGGGCATGCATGAGCTGAAACATGCAAATGTTTGCACAAGCCTCTACATCATATATGCTAGCAAAATACTGGCCAAAACAAGTTACATGACAGGGCCCGCAGTTGGAATGGAAGGACAAGTTTACATTGCACTTGGGGCCATTCACACAATCAGTCTACTTTGAGGCTACTATAATTCTGGGATGCCAAATAGCATGTGTACTGTGATATTATCTACAATAAGAGAAAGAGTTTTTAGAGTCCACTGACTCACCTCAATCAAAATATTCATGTCAATGTACGTGATAATAAACATATATACAATACGTATGTTGCTTTCTCAACATTTCCTTTTCCTTTACATTATAAATAGCACTTCCATCTATTTGTAGTTGGCATCAATAAATGGGACAAGCTCTTTATTGTTTAGAGGAGGTTCTGGCCTCTTGATAGGGCTCTAGATACATTGTTGGAGTGAGTGGGGATCTAGACACAAATTGTGCTTTTTTGCTAAGAAACCCAGCTAGAGCTGATGTGTTCCTAAAAAGAGATTAGTGTTCTAACAATGATTCCTCTCTTCTCTACAGTGTCAAAACTTCTATTCCCTCAAGAGAGCTGTCTACGCACATTTGTCTTTCAAAGTTTCTGAATTTAATTCACATTGTGGAATTAAACTGATATAATATATTAATCCTACAGCACATATACCTGCAGCTTTCGTGCCATGATAGAATTTTAAGAGATATTTTAAGTCAGAGGACTTCTTTAGTGCTTTTGGAATGATCCCAGATTTATCACTTCTGATATAGTCCACAGACAAAGCACTTAGATTCAATTCCAAATATCTAGAGACTTCTTGTTTATTGAAGTAAGTATGTTAGCTGATCAAGCTTAAAGAAGGTAACCTCTTCATTCTCTTAGTTTGGTTTTCAAATCAGACACCTTAAAGCATTCCTAAGTGCTATCAATGCAACTAAATAGTTCATTGATCTTTAGCCACTCACTCAAGTCATAGAAGGGATCTCAAGCATCATTAATTGATTCAGTACAGAATAGATGCCTTAAATTTCTTTTTGTGATGACCTCGTTTTAAAAGTGTTGGAAGGAGAGGGAGTGTAAACTTGTATATGGTACATTTTGTGCAATGTATATTTTAATCAGTTTGACTTGGACAAAAAAGAATTAAGCATTGTACTGAATACGTTTAGCTTTACTCATTGTGAGTTTTTTTCTAATGACAGGATATATAAAATAAAATCTGAGATAAATTTTTACCACTTGAGTGAGCTGAAATTAATATTGTTTCTATCTCTTGCTATGACTATAACTTCTAAGCAATGCAAAGCAATTGAGTCAAAAATTAAATTTCCATTTCTTTGAATAGATGTAATGACTACATGAAACCAACTAGGCATTATATAGTGTGTAGAAAGACCATAAGATACAAGACTCCTCTCTTAAAAAAGATCCTGAAGGGAAAGGAACTCATGAGTCCAAGATCTTGCCCTGATAGATAGGAACGGTGGTACAGGTGATAGCATAAATCTACTGACTCCAGATCAGGAGATAGAAAGTTGAGATATAAGGTTGCTTGATTGGGTGCTACTTTGAAATTCAATTAGACCCTCATGACTGTCTCTGCAGAGGAAAAGCAGCTGTTACAAAGGACACCAAGAGCAAGGAATCTTGTTCCGGTTCTAGAGAGATCACATCAATCACGTCTATGATCAACCATATCCTTTTGGAAGACTAGTACTTGAGTTGTAACTATATATTGCCTTGGTACCAGCATTGGGAGATTAGATGGGAGAAAAGAATTCCCCCCTCTCTTTTCTTACATAGATACCGCACCCAATATATGGGTCAATATTTATTTGTAACTACCTGTATTAAGTGTGCTCACTTTTAGACAAACTGGGGAGAAAGTTTAAAGGTTCTATCCTTGTGTCATCAGTATTCTAGAAACTCAAGAACCACTTGAAACCATTCCTGATCAATGCTATTCTAATCATTACAAAAAGCTTACCATTTCCTCGGACCCTATTTTTTTATATATATGGATGAAGTTTTGTGCTATAGTTTGCGAACTTATAATTTGTTTTTGTTTAAAAGCTTTAAGGAAGCAGCCCATTTTACGTATGACTATGATAAGACATAATCGAAATAAAAATGGAAACTTCTAAGGCATTCTTGTAATGTATGGATTATGTTTTAAAATGTAAATATATATGTAAATTTTGAACATCATACTGAATTTAAAAAAGGTGTAGAGTAAGGTTATCTAAGTGGTATTTACAGTATGTCTCTGAAGAGGCTGACAATTTCAGGAAAGTAAACACGCCTGAAACTAGTTTCCGTCATGGATTTAGTTGTTGCCTTACTTGGTACACTTGCAAAAGTATTTCAACTCACCTTGCCTCTTTTTGAAAGGAAAATCTATTATATGCTTTGTATTTACTGCATACGATTTTATTCCAGAATTCATAAGATAAGACTTAAAAACTGATTTGAATATCTCGGGAAGCCAGGGAGAGCTATGTTCGAAGCCTTATTATTATTAAAATATTTAAATAAAAAGTTACCATGGTATTTAGAATCAATATCAGTTTTTCTACCAGCTGCTTGCTGTGTCATATCAAGCAAGTTTATCACTCGCCGTTGGAATTGCTCCAGCTGTGAACTCTCTAGTATGAGTCGTTCTTTGCTTCAAACCTCTCAGAAAGTTGCTTCTCTACCTCCACAATGTTAAAATGACTCTTCTGGCAATTATGCAGGGAGAGTTTTGAGAAGAACATACTCTTTTTATCAAAGAGCTAACCCCTGCTGTTGTAACGAATATTACTTCTTTTCACTTAACACTACGTGGGGAGATTATTGTAAACAGAAGCTGTTTTCATCTGTATAAAATAATTTATAAACTCAAGACTTATTTCTCTGGAAGCGCTTTAAAGCAGCAGTGCATCTGGCCTGTGAAGATGCTGAAGCATTATTCAAATAAAAACTCTTGCCTCGCAGACCTTAATGGATGTGACTGACAGCTATGGTCTTACAACATGAATCTATTTTTAATTTTTAAATACTTTTTTAAAACTAAGGCAGGGACACAAAATGTACACAACCAGTCAGAAATTCATCAAATCCTATTTTAATGTTCAACAAAATGAATGCGATTATACATTTTAAAAGTTTGCGGGTTTTTTCAAGTTTCATAGAAAATTAGTTAGCTTTTGTTTTTCTCCCAATGTGTTAGTCCTTATAGCATCAAACTCTCGTTTTCAGAGAACTGAAATACAGAGTAAAGTTGTTCATGTCAAATGCCATTCATTTTTATTCTAATGCCATTTTTATTCATTGATGAAGTATTGCAGGGCATGGCTAAATTTCTGGCCCTAACTTATGATGTGCTGCTTGAGTCGGAGATTTCCTAGCGCTCATTGTCAGGAATTCATATTCCCTCATAGCTCTATAAGAAGCCAGGAGCTATCGAAAAATGATAACAGCTATTTCCCAATGTAGACTCTGGAAGTCTCCTCTTGATTTATCTATTACTGCTTGCCATAGGATCTATCAGAACCCATTGGCAAGCAAAGAGAAATCTTCCAAATGAGAAGTTACTTGTCAAAGAAAATACCAATTTTCTAGCAAATTCTCAGAACTGGTGCTGTAATTCACAGATCAGGTAGTGCCTGATACTTCTTCATCCAGTGCTGGATAGATCAGGTTCATTGAATCCACTAGGCCCCAGAGGACCAGTTGGTAGACCCACCTTAGCAGTAAGCCTGGACCTTGTAGGACATCTCCTCTTGCTCTCAGGGCCGCTCAGAGCTGGGAGGCTTTTGGATAATTTGGTAAAAGAGTCAGGGACATGTGTTCCAAATGTCCCAAATGTGGAACATATTCCCAATACAATATAAAGAGGTACAGGGACCATTTTGCTTCTTTCTTAATATTAAAATATTGTGCAGCAAGACCTACACAATGGAAGATATAATCCAGTATACCGTAGACTTTATTAAATTGTCAAAATTCTAGACTTTCATGGGAAATTAACCACTTTGATATATGTGTGTTTTGCCAAAATATCTAGGGTAGCTCTCGCTCTTAAAATGTTAAATTTAGATTTGCCAAAGGACCCCACAGTTCACCTTCTACGTATATATCCAAGAGAAATAATGATATAGGTCTGCCAAAAGATTTATGAGCAAACGTTCATAGAAGCATTATTCATAATAGCCAACAACATAAATGTCCATCATTGTGAACTGAATAAAAAATGTGGTATATCCATACAATAGAATATTTAGTAATAAAAAGGAATGAAGTACAGATACATGCTACAACATGGTTGAACCCTTAATATATTCTGGTAAATGAAAGAAACCAGACACAAAAGACTGTATATTGTATGATTCTATTACACAGCATGATCCCAAAAGGCAAAACTATAGAGACAGAAGGTAGGTTAATCGTTGCCTATGTGAACCAGGGTTTGGAACAGAGAATGACTAAATTAGTCATGAGATCTTTCTGTGGGGTGATAAAAATGTTCTAAAAATGTGAATGTGGTGATAATTACACACTCTAAAAATTAAAAGTTAGTGAATTGTACACATAAAATGAGTGAATTTTATAGTATATAAATTATATCTCAATTTTTAAAAAGATTTTTTTTTAAATCTAACCTACGAAGTGATTTCAGAAATTTCTTGTTAATTGAGGAGTAAAAACAATCTTCATTGTACAATCATAAAGGGCACTAGAATAGAAAGTACCAACTCCTTAGTTTAGGTTGCATTCATTTAGATCAGCCAGGATTCATTAAATAATATTCTCAGAAACCATTCTGTGTATCAAAATCACTTGGAATTTAGATCAAGAAATTTTTATAAAAGAGAAAGAAGAGTTGATAAGTTGGAGGGGAGAGTGAGGCCGCCCAGAGATTGGCAGAAAGCCAACTTTAACTCTTGACTCATAGGACAAATGGAGGATATGGTTAACTGTGATCTGGAGCCCTGGAGGACCTACAATCACGGCCAGAGAAGCCGCCAGAGTCCGAGATAGAATGAAAGCATCTCCCTGGTTTCTCTCTTCCTCTCATCCTCCTATTTATTTCCAGTGCTTCTTACTGGCTAGTCTTGAATGAAAATTAGTGTACATAGAGCTCATCGTTTTCCTTGCTACACACAGCAGAGCAAAGCAAAGATAGGGATGGATCTGAGGCAAACATGCCCAGAACTGGCACACAGATATTTAAGTTTTTTCACCATTTATGTCCAACTTAACTTTTTACCCATACTACCCCTCGTAAAGCTAAGTGCTCAGTAGGCTTTGTCTGGTAACAGACACCTCTATCACACTTGGCTTTAGCTTTGCTTTAGGCTCATCTCAGATTTTGCATCATCCATCAAGGCTTCACTTACTACACTTAAACTCAGTGACAACATTCTCCTATAAAGCCACTGCATAAAGGATATACTCTGTCATTCAACTGACAAATAAAAATCACTCTCTTACTTTTTAAATTATCTTATATTTAGTCTTCTCAGGTTAATTATAACTACCATGAAGACAAGGATTACACCATAGATCTTAGAAGAGCAAACAAATACAATGCCCAGAAATAATGGATTTTTTGAAACTGTCATTATAAAAGGATGTATTATTTGTTTTCCAGAGTGCGTCAAGGCTGAAATTAAAGGGTGACCTTTAACACACTACGGCGAATTAATATGCATGTGTGTGTGTGTCTGTGCTTCCATTTGTTAATTTTATCGTGAAGATATGCCCCAGAGTTGGCAAGTTTCATTTCCTATTGCATTAATATCATAAAGGTGTAAATTATTGCCCAAAGTTAATATATGTTTTCCTCCTTACCATTTCGTTCATTCTACACAATGAGCAAAGTTAATCAGGTGGCAAAGAAGTCCCCTGAAACCCATAATGTAACATAGTATGACCTGGAAAAGGAGCCATTAGAAACAATAGTGCAGCCTAATATCCAGGGAGGGTCTTTGGAACAAATTCTTAGGAGCCATTATAGTGCTAATGTTGGTAATGAGAGTGATAATTACATTCTCAGAGAAATCAGAATTGATAAATTATAGTCATGGACCACCCAGTATAATATTCACTTGTTAACTGGGTTTCTAAAAGGCAAGACTGAGGCATTAGTAGTTAGGATAGCTCGTTGTCCTTTAGTAGCTATTTATGGTGCTGCCTTTTATGAAACTGTCCAAATGTTTGTGGAATCCATTATATATCCTGACAGTGCATAGCCTGTTGTAATGTATTCCATAAATTTGTTAACCATTATCCAAAGTAATACTTCCTCTACAAAACAAAAAATATCTATATGCATACTATCTGAAAAGATTTTGGATGGCCAGATTCAAATGATGCCAGTGTCACTTAGATTTCTGGTTCATCTATTCACTGTTTTCATTTGTCCTTTTTATAGGAGCTGTTCATAAATCAGAATGATGTATTGCTCTTTTCCTTTCAGGTCTATTATTTTGTTTTGATGGGCCAGCTGGTAATTTGAGCAGCAGCCATCAGTTAAATAATGCAAAACATTAAGCTGAAGATAGAAGTGTTAGTCAAGTTTCAGCTTAAGTATTTACTGATTATTTATGAATATTTTAAAAGGTTGATAAATTTTGGCACAGAGGAAGTTTTTCCAGGGTTTTATATACAATTTTCTTGATTTAAACTGTTGGTAATGTGAAAATAAGTGTTAGACTGGGAAACACAATGAAAAGGGCCAGTTATGAAAAGAAATCAAGCATTTATATGTAGCCAAGCAAAGAGAGGAGAAAGCAGTCAAACCAATTAGTCCAGTTGGCTAATGATCTTTTTAATGAGTGATCTGGACAGCTGCACTGTTAGCTTGGGGGGCATAATCTAATATAGCTTGGACTGAACTTTCTCAATTATCTTGAGTAGTTCTAGCACACTACAGTTTATTTGAGATGACTGTGGCTTTAGTCTCATACAGCTACCTCTAGTTTTTATCCAATTGTGTATCAATAATAGCTTGTGGGATTGTCTAATAGTTAACACTATATCCATGAAGGCTATATTTGCCAAAGTATAAGGTGGACTAAAGCCTCTTTAAAGTGTGTAGCTATATCTTTCAAAGTTCACCTATGTAAGTTAGTTACTTTAGAAGAATTGAGATGGCTTAGTTGACATAAAGGAAGGATTTATTAGTTGAATTATCTGAATAAGTATTAGTATCATTTTAAGTTTTAAAAATATTCAGTCTCATTATGTGATGCGAATAGTTATCTGCAATCATCCATAGAACTAGGGTCCAAATGAAATCCTACACCTCTGAGAACTTTCAAACCTTCTACTTGAGTTTCAATATTGAAGCTTCTCAAAATTAATCAGAATATATTAGAATATAATTATGTAGCAATCCTTTCTTCAGAAAGTTCAAATGCAAATATTGCCTCTTTGCTGAGTATGGAGATTGGTTAGGTAAGAGAATGGCAATTTAACTGAGAGTACTATATTCTTACTCATTTATTCAAATTAATGTAATTATTATCTAACTAATTAGCTGGAAACATGACTTGTTCTATTATTCATTAAATGTCAAAATTCTTCCCAGAATAAAGAATTCTAAGTGAAAAAGTGATCTGAGGACTATAAAAATACTGATAGAAAGTTGATAATACCTCCCAATGAAACAGTAGTAATTTACTTTAGAAATACTTTGGTTAAGCAAAATGGAGAAAATGGAAATAAGTGGATTCTACCATTGATTAGGTATTTAGAGGAAAATCATTTTGATTAGAGAAGGCAGAGAGAACTCTAGAATTCTATGCTTACTTTCACAGAAATGATCGAACCAACTCATCAATGTTGAGAGATGACTTTAGTTTGCAAGTTAAAATTATCAAACTATTGGATTATATCTTTAATTATTACTATATAGCAAGAGAACTAAAGAAAAAAAAACACATCAGTGAGGATAAAAGAGTTCATAACATGAGGATATCTATCAATCATTAAGTACTCATTAAACCTGTTAGCATTTTAACAGAAAGAAAGAAGAAAAAGATATTGCACTGTGTATTTTCACTCTGTACAAAAAAAGATTATGGATATTAATTGTGTTGAAAATTTTCTTTCAATTTACGATAAGTCCCAGAAAGTTTTATATTAGATCATATTACCAAACTGTGGAAAGAATTGGTTATTTCGTATGAATACAAAAGCTATCAAACTTGCAAACAGCAAAAACAGTAAGCTTTGAATTAAGATCATGAGCCCATTTTTCATGATTTATCCAAAGGTATAAGATAACTATGTTTTACAATGTTCAAGGATCACAATTCTCTTCACTTGGACTCAAATCCTTACTTAGTTTAAAAACTTAATATGTGATCTGCGGACTTAGTTGCATCATAAAGTATATTGTAAGACACATACGTTATGAACTAAAACAGGTCTTTTCTGTTTTCTATGAATTAGATGAGAATTTGAACATCTGAAAACTCTATCAAATAAGAAAGTTTTCTTTGAACAAAATGGTAGAACTTAAAAAGTTGACACAATTAATTTCAGAATGAAACTTGGCAATTAATGTTAATAATTTTAAGGATATCTTAGACTCATGAATTAAAATGTATCAAATTAGTCTTCTGTGCACAGCCAAGACCAGAAAAGAAATGTGAATGTATGTGGGATAAAGGAATATTTGAGAACAAAGTGAAGCCATCCAGAGAATATATATAATAACATATATAATATAGATATATGTATAATCTGTGTACATATTATAATACAGTCTCATAATATATATTCAGTTACATATAATATATATACAGAGTATATATAACTGTGTATATATAATATATTTAACTACATGTTTATACTATATGTATACATATATATGATTATATATTACATAAAGATTTGTGTATATAATGCATATACACAGCTGCATAAGCAGTACTGCAATCAAGACATAGAATATTTCCATCACCCCAAAAAATTTCTCTATGACTCTTTATAGTCACCTCCCCCAACATCTGACCACTGGCAACTCCTGATCTCTTTTCTGTTGCTGTAATTTTGCCTTTTCCAGAATGTCATATAACTGAAATGTCATATAGAACGTGGCCTTTTGGGTCTGGATTTTTTCACTTAGCACAATGCTTTGGCACTCCATCCATGTTGTTTCACGTGCCAGTAGTGCATTCCTTTTATTGTTGAATAGTATTCCACTGTATAGATGCACTATAACTTGTTCATTCATTAACCAGTTGATGGACATTTTGGTAAAATGACCAATTTTTGTAATTTTAAGTACAGCTGCTATAAAAAACTGCACAAAGCTTTTTGTGTGGACTTACATATTTGTCTAGGAGTCGAATTTCTAGGTAGTATGCTAATTGTATGCTAACTGTAGAAGAAACTGTTTTCCAAAAAGATTGTACCAATTTACATTCCCAGCAGTCTTCTATGAGTGTTCTAGTTGCTTGGCATCCTCACCAACAGCTAATATTATCTTCCTTTTTTTAAGCCATTCTAATTGCTGTCTAATGTTATCTCTTTATGGTGTTAATTTATTTTATTTTATTTTTTTTAATATACTTCTCTCCTTCTTTTTGGACTAGGAAAGATTCTCTCTGAGCTAATATCTGTTGCCAATATTCTCCTCTCTCTTTTTTTTTTCCTCCCCAAAGTCCAAGTACATAGTTGTATATTTTGGTTGTAAGTTCTAGTTCTTCTATGTGAGCCACCACCACAGCACAGCTACTGACAGATGAGTGGTGTGGTTCCACGCCCGGAATGGAATCCAGGCCACCAAAGCAGACTGCACCAAACTTTAACTGCTAGGCCATCAGGGCTGGTTCTATAATTTTAATTTACATTTCCCTAATGACTAATGATGTCAAGCATCTTTTCATGTGGTTATTTGCCATCCATAACTCTTCTTTTGGGAAATATCTGTACAAATACTCTGCCTTTTTTAAAATTTGGATTTTTCTATTCTTATTTAGTTGTTTGAGATGTTCTAGGTAATAGTTATTTATCTTACATGTGCTTTAAAAATATTTTCTTCTAGTATATGTGCTTTTGTTTTCCTAAGAGCTTATTTTAAAGAGTAAAAGATTTCCTAGATTTATGGTTCACAGAAAAACATGAACAGCAAAAGAAAACTGATAAATTGAACATAAATTCACAATACAAAACTTTCTTAACTACTTTCTAGTAATTCTTAAAACCAGGTGGTACTCTAATTTGTTCTTTTTAAAATTGTTGTGGCTAGTACAGATCCATTTTTTCTCCTAAAAATTTTAGAATTGGCTTATTAATTTCCAAAAAAAAGAAAAAATCAAATTTTTCTTGGAATCACATTGACTCTAAGCATCAACTGGGAGCAGAATTGGGATCTTAATTTTAAGTTTTCCAATCCATGATCATATTATGTGTTAGAAAATTCAGGAAGAGAAGGAAAGTGTTGTATTCCCATGCTTTTGTTTACCATGTTCTTTCTTCTTCCTGATGTCTCAAGGTTCCATCTTTTATTATTCCCTTCGTCTTTAGAGAACTATTTTCAAACATTCTTTCAAGGTAGGTCTGCCAGTGACAAATTTGCTTAGTTTTCCTTCAATTAAGAATGTTTTGATTTCCATTCCTTCCTGGAGCGTATTTTTTCAGGATCTAGGATTCTGGGTAGACAGTTCCTTTTTTCAGCATTTGAAGTATTGTACTACTTCCTTTTGTCCATCATGGCTTGTGATTGGAAAGCCACTTTCATTCAAAAATTTTTTCGCCTATTGGTCAGGTATTGTTTCTTTCTCACTGCTTTCAAGATTTTTCATTTTTCCTCAGGCTTCAGAAGTTTTAGTATGACGTGTCTTCCTATGGATATCTTTGGCGTTATTCTAAGCTTTTACTCAGCTTTTTAAATCTGTAGTATTGTATCTTTTACCAAATTTGGGAAGTGTACATCCATTATGTCTTCAAGTACATTTCCAACCTCACTTTCTCCTTTCTGTGTGGGATTCCAATGACATGGATGTTAAATATTTTGTTATTGTCCTACATGCCCCTGAAGCTGTGTTCATTTTTTTATTCAATCTATTTTCTGTCTGCTGTTCAGATTGGGTAATTTCTACTTTTCAATTATCTGGTTAACTGATTGTTTTTCTGTCCCTTCTATTCTGCTATTGAGCCTGTCTATTGAGGTTTTGTTTTGGTAATTGTATATTTCAGTTCTAAAATGTCCATTATAATCTTTATATCTTTTATTTCTCAGCTTTCTTACTTTTTATTTTTCATTTGTTTCAAGCATATTTATAATTTCTCATTGAGGCATATTTAGGGTAGCTGATTTAAAAACTTTGTCTAACAATTCTAACATGTCTGTCATCTCCATATTGTCGTCTTTTCACAGTTTTTCTTTTATTGTTTGAGACTTCCTGGTTCCTTTATGATTGGTGATTTTCTACCTTGATGTTTTGGGCATTATCTTATGAGACTCTGAATCTTATTTAAACCTTCTGTTTTAGCTGATTTGCATTGGCACTAATTTGGCAGAGGAAGGAGAGGTCACTTCATTACTGCCAATGCTGCTAGAATTCCAGGTTCTCCACAGATGCTCTGCTGAGACCTCAGAGGAGGGCTCCTTGTTACTGTTGGTCAGGGCCTTCAACTCCCTATACGGTTTCCACTTTCACCATTGGAAGGAAGGCTCATTACCACTTACCAAGGATGATACTGTTGGCTCCCTGTTCAACGTTCTCTGACACCATCTTGACTGTGGGGTTAGGATCTTGTTATAACCCAATGAGGATGGAAGTAAGGCTCCCTATATGCTCTTTGCCAGTGTGGGTGGTAATGGGTCTACCTTATTTTCTGTGGTGTTTGGCTGGATTCGAGTGGTTATTGTCTAAAATTTTCTACCTTGATATTTTTTCTGCCTCTTTCCTGGTTCTTCAGCTAGAAAAGTAAGATTTTCTTGAGATTTTTTTTAATGCTTGTTGATATTTCCATATCGCCCATTTTTTTTCAGCTTCAACTCTAGAATATATGGGGCAAAAAGATAACACAGGGAACTCATGTGTGTTCCATTGCATTCCTTCTGTCCTGAGGCCACTAGCCAGTGTACCTTCTTCATTCTGTCTTTCGGTGTTTTATGGTTGTTTTATGTATAATGTCCAGAGTTTTTAGTTCTACTTGGTGAAAGAAACAAGAAAAAGTATGTCTAGTCTATCTTTCTAGAAGTAGAAATCCCTAAGGATTATTTTAAAGTAGAGAGAAACTTATCAAAAATACAGTAGCTGTGAGTTTTAAAGTAATTAAATCTCTAAAATATTGTTTTCATATTTTTACAATTACAATTATCTATTTAGGGTGGATATCTATCTATTATCTATCCATTCAGTGTGGATCCAGGTACTGATCATGTAGCTATTTGAGCTCCAAATTTCCTACTTGTCTACTTTTCCACTTATATGTTACTTTGCTATGACTACGTACTATGTATCTACTAATCATCCATTGTTGGAACCAAGGATATTCATCCTCCTGGCTTGAAATTCTGTTTTCCAATGACCCTAGAGCCTATCACTATTAATATTTATCCATCATACTGGCTTTGATTTTGCACTATGCAATTTTAAGTGTAGAAATCAAAAAAGTTTTTGAATAATTTGCACAATATAGGCTAATATTACTGAGTAAAATACAATTAGTACAAATAATTGCAGCTAATTTTTGTTCCTAATTTTGCAATTAGTGATTAATTTTTTATAACTTTTCTGTATATCTGTGGAGAGAATTGTATGTAGTTCTTTAACTAGCGAATAATAGCATTATGAACTGTTAGGCCAACAGGTCTTCAGACATTCATCATTTTAGAGAGGATAAAATTAAAACTCACAGAGGTAAACTAAGTAAATAAATAAATAACAGGTATATTAATGTTAGATTCAGTCTGAAGTGCAGGCCTTCAGATTCTCAGGCTATTTAGTACTGTTTTTGTTTTGGTTTGGTTTACTTTAGGAAAAGAAATTGTTATTTTAAGAGATCAAGATATCATCCTGAAAGAGAGGTTGTTAATTCACATTATAAGATGATTATTTAGAGGTATTAAAATGTGTCTTTCTGGGGGCCGGCCGGTAGGCGCAGCGGTTAAGTGTGGACGTTCTGCTTCAGCGGCCCAGGGTTCGCAGGTTCGGATCCCGAGTACGGACATGGCACCACTTGACACGGCATGCTGTGGTAGGTGTCCCACATAGAAAGTAGAAGAAGATGGGCATGGATGTCAGCTCAGGGCCAGTCTTCCTCAAAAAAAGAAGAGGATTGGCAGCAGTTAGCTCTGGGCTAATCTTCCTCAAAAAAAAAAAAAAAAGTACCTTTCTGTTAGAACTACACAGGTGATGACTGCATCCAAGTCTCACTTCCAGTCACACAGAGACGCCTCCGGTGGACTGAGATCTAAGTTACTCCCGCACAGCTGGCCATGTGCCAGCATCCCCTGTCAGATGTAATTCTCCCTAACTTCAACATGTGCCCCTGCTTTTCTGTAAAGCACTCCTCTTCCCACCCTACTTGTGATTACCCTCCTCTACTTCATTGTAAAAGCCATTTAGCTGTTTTCCTATCATTCATTATCTCCTAGAGACAAGCCCGGTGGAACTAATTTCCATTCATCTTCATTTCCTCTTCCTGGGATTAGACAGTCTCTGGTATTTTCATATTAGCTCTTTTTAATATTAGGGGTGATACATTAATAATGTCATATTTTTTCCGGTAATGAGGTATAACAATGACCATTGAAACAGTTCTTACTTTCCTGAAAATATTAGTTTGGACAGCTGGGCTCCTGCTTTGGAAGCTTTCCTTTGGGTTTGGAAATCGATGTCAAATTTCTTCCAAGTTCTTTTTGTCAACCCACCTAATAATAACCCATCTTCATTAATATAATCTCTCTTCCCTTGTGTGGTATGCATCTGTTTGCAGCATTTTTTGGACCACTGTAAAGGATGTGTTTGCAAGATGCAGTGCTTCTATGTAAAGCATATGCTTTATATATGAATATGCTTATTTTAGGAAAAATAGTCAACTGATTCTCTATGGTAATTAGATACTAAATGTGCATTTCAGTTGTAATGGTTACTATATAGGGCTCTTTTAAAATGACTGTTTCAAGTACTTTTACTAATGGCTTGACTGACTCAACCCAAGTTTCTGGAAATTCCACAGTGTGTGAATAGATAAATTCAGATCTTCATATGTAGATATATAAACATACACCTAAATAAGATAAAAGTAATATTTTGAGCATTAGCTAAATATGATTTGAAAGGCAAATTATAAGTTTATATGGAAAGCAAATGAACTACAATAACCGAACAATTTTGAAAAAGAATAATATAGTCTGAGAAATCAGTTTACCAATTCAAAACTTATGTTACTACAGAAATTAAGACTGTGCAGTATCGGTGAAGAGAGAGACCCATGGATCAATGCGATCAAACAGAGAACCCAGAAGTAGACTAACACAAATATGCTCAATTCATGTTTGACAAAGGTGCAAAAGCAATTAAAATGGAGGCTGGATAATCTTTTCAAAACATGGTGCGGGAAGAAATGGATATCAATAGACAAAAAAATAAACCTTGATCTAAACCCCAACATTTATCTCAAATGGATCACAGATTTAAAAGTAAAATGTAAAGCTATAAAACTTTTATAAGTAAACATTGGAAATAATCTTTGGGTCCTGGATTTTCATGAAAAGATCTTGCCATGGCACCAAAAGCATGAGACATAAAAGGAAAATTTGACAAATTGGATTTCATCAAAATTAAAAACTTTTGCTATGCAAAAGACTGTGCTAAGAACGTGAAAAGATAAACTATAGTCTAGAAGAAAATTTTTGCAGACCACATTTCTGACAAAGGACTTATTCTAGAATATATAAGAACTCTCAAAGTTCAACAGTAAGAAAAAAATATTCCAATTAAAACGTGGACAAAAGACATAAAGAGGCATTTGACTGAATAGGATATACAGATAGCAATAAGCATATGAAAAGATTGAACATCACTAGCTAACAGGGAAATGCAAATTAAGACCTCAATGAGCTTCGCTACATACCTATCAGAAGAGCAAAAATAAAAAATAGTCACAATACGAAATGCCGACAAGGGTGTGAAGAAATTGGATCACTTGTATTTCACCGGTTGGGATGGAAAATGGAACAGCTTTTCTGGAAAACAATTTGACACTTTCATAAAATGCTAATTATATACGTACCATATAACCAAACATTTATCTTGGGCATTTATTCCAGAGAAATAAAACTTATGTCCACATAAAAACTTCTACATGACTTTTCACGGCAGTTTTATTTGTAATAGCTAAAAACTAGAAACAACTGAAATGATTTACAATAGGAGAATGATTACATAAACTCTGGGACCTCCATACCATAGAATACTACTCAACAGCACAAAGGAATGAACTCTTGATAAGCTTAACAACAGGATAGATCTCAAAGATGCTATCATGAGTTTAGAAAGGTTACATAACATATGATTCCATTCATGTAACATTTTTGAAATGACAAAATAGGTCTTGGCAGCAAATTCTTAGTTGCCTGAGTTAAGGAATGGTGAGGCGGGCATGGATGTGACTATAAAGAGGTAACATTAAGTAGATAAAATAATTATGTATTTTGATTGTGATGTTTACATAAATCTACCTGTACGACAAATTGTACCAGTGTCAATTTTCCAGTTTTGATATTGTAGTATAGTCGGGTAAGACGTAATCATTGGAGAAACAGGGTGAAAAGCGTATGGGATCCTTCTGTACTCTCCTTGTAATTTCCTGCGAATCTAAAATTATTTAAAACTATTAAAATTGGGAAAAAATCAAACCAATCAAATTCAGTAATATTAAAAATCATCATAAACAAGTGGAGTTTATTCTCAAGATCCTTAATATATTTATTTTCATTCTCATTCACTTAGTTAGAATTTTTTCTTATTCTTAACCTTATTCACAGAGACATGATGAAGCTATCATTATATTACTATCAAATACCTGCTTTGTCTCAATAACAACCTCTGGGAGCCTTCTGTTCCTTAATTTTTATTAGACTGATTTCTAAATGCAGCATTATTGAATATGGGGATTCTCTTCAATATTTTCTTGATTACATCAAACATTGTTGCATATCATTTGTCTATTCCTCTTTCTATCTACTTTCTCATTTAAGGAAATCTGTTCTCAAGTTACTTTTAAAAAGGAGAACATGGGAGAAAAAATTAAGGAAGCATAGCCTGTGAAGAAATGTTTGTATTTCGCCCTAGTAATTGATTCAACACGTTGTGGAAATATAATTAGTCTACATTAATCATATATAACCTTTAAAATTTGAAGACTTTACTCTCTTATCTCCCAATACATAGAATTGCCGATGAAACATCTGAACTTTATCTTATTGTTACTCCTTTTATATAACACCTGCTTTTCTCTGTTTTCTCTGAAAATGTTTCAGGCCTTCTTTTTACCATCTATTTACTGTTTGTTCGGTAATATTCTCTACTATGTGTTCTCTGTTCCCTTTTTCTGTGTATTAATTGCATGTTGACCATCACACTACTCATGACAATGCTTCTGTCTGAATTTTTAGAGCAGTCTCTCATTTTTTTAATTAACCTTAATTCTATCTAGTCAGTATTTTAATTTGCCTATTGCATTTTAAAATTTTTAAAGCGCGGTAATTTTATGAATTTTCCTTTTTGAAGGTGTCTTATTTTTGTTTTATATATTCAACACCTAATATCAACCTGAATGCCCTCGAGGATACTGGCTAGATTGTTACTGTTGTTATTGAAGTTATCTTCTTTTTCCTGAAATACTTCGTTTTTGCCAGGAGAAGTTTGTATCCTGGTTTATCTCAGACTTTCTCTGCAAGAACAGACTTTCCTCAAATAACTAGTTAAGAATGAAAAATCCACCCGTATTTTAGAAAGAAGCAGAGGCACCTGTCTGAGAGACTTTTGTGTATATATGTTTGTTTAAAGCAAGGAGCCGATTGTTACCCTTTTAGAATTCATATTGCCAAGAATTAGAAGGCTCTTCTCTGATGTAACAGTGAATTCGTTTCTAGGGCTGCTGTAATAAATTAGCACCAACTTGACAGCTTAATACAAGAGAAATTTACTCTCTCATAGTTCTGGAGGCCAGAAGTTGGAAATCAAGGCATTGGTAGGACCACACTCCCTCCAAAGGAGAATCATTGAGGAGAATCAAAGGAGAATTTTGAGGAGAATCATTCCTTGACTCTTCAGATTCTGATACCTCCAAGCAATCCTGGGCATTCCTTGGCTTGGAGTTGCATAGCTCCAACCACTGCCTCCATCTTCACGTGGCTTTCTCCTCTATTTCTGTGTCTTCTCTTCTCATACGGACACTTTTCATTGGATTTGGGGCCCACTTGGAAAATCCGGGATGATCTTGTCGCAAGATGCTCAGCTTAATTAAATCTGCAAAGGCCCTTTTTCCAAATAGGACAAATTCACAGGTTCTGAGTAGACATATCTTTGGGGCCACCATTCAACCTACTACAAACAGTATACACTTATATTCTCAAGACAATTGGGTTAAATTAAGATAGTCAAGTTTTCTTCTTTTCCAAGGAGAAAAATTCACTTTTTGATCTGAGCTTTGGTGAGAAATATTCTTATTATCATGATTTAAGCATGGAGCGTGGAGTGGTTGAAAGTTCATATAAATACTTCAGTTTGTCCCATTCTTCAGCCTCTTCTCTCAGTTGTGCGCTCGTTACACCTGCCATCCTTGAGACTGAAGCTCTCTGTGTGTTCCGCCACGCAGGTCAGTATTTGTGTCGGTGCACTCCACTCAAGTGCGTTTCAGAACAGCAGCTTCCTTCCTCACAGTCACCCATGTGTACTCACCTACATTCTCTTCTCCAGAAAAAATTTCGAAATCTGAGGTTTGCCAATCTCTCCCATTTTCTTGTTGATGAAGGATTTAAAAAATATGAATTATTTATATGGAACCTCAGAAATAGAAGTAGAAAATACTTATTCTGTTTATAATTCAACAACTTTCTAAGTCTCAGTGTCCTTCTCTGTGAAATACTAATTAAAAATCCCGCTTCATATTATTGTTTGAAGATTAAATGTTATAATGCATATGGAAAACTGTTTATATGGTAGGAAGTGTTCGGTAAATATTAGCTATTTTAGAAAATGAGTCTTTATCCAGATAGTTAGTGAATCAGTGAATCTTCTGAAAATTTATTATAGAAATGTACTCACTTAGAATTCCTCTCTTTTTACCACCCAGAGTCTAACTGCCATCCGTTGCCTTACATATGTGCCCTTTTACCACTTTCACCCTCTCCTCTCCAACTTAATATATAATTTCTTTATTTTAATTCATTTAAAAATATATATTAATTTTTAAAAACCATTTTGTTTCACTCATTTCCTACTGAAGTATTAATTAAAACGCAGGGATTTTCTGTTTTTAATCCAAACACAATGTAACACGACATCCTAGAATATGTCAAAATAGCGTTTGTATTTCCCATGCCCCAAACTTTGAAGGGCGTATACATTTATACATGAATATAATTTGTGTAGTTCTTCATTTTAAATTTTTCATGAATTAATCAGTTGAGAGGGAAAGTATTTGTGCAGATCATATCATTTGATACTTAAAAATTCATAACTACAAGCTGGCTTTTTGAAAGACAGCCATAATTTAGTGTTATGCTTGAATAAATTACATAACATTCAAGAAATGTTGTTTATCATTTTAAAAATTAGACAACTCAATTTCCTCTGAGAAAAAAAGTTGATTTTCTGTTTACTGAAGTTAATTAAAGCGCAAAATTATAATCTTCTCACTCTTTGCTAGACAGGAAGTTAGTTTAATTCTGAGTCTATACTAGTCATGCCAGAGCAATAAAGGTAATTATTGTCTTTTATTCATTAGTATATTTTGTAGTATAAAGTCTTTGATAGATGAGAACGTGTTTTGTTTTATCCTGTACTTTTAATGATAAAAACAGTCCAAGGCACATAGTAGGCATTCAATATATATGTCCTGTGATAACAACCTTACTATTATTTACAGTCAACTTTCAGTCAAGTGACTTGTAGGAAAATGTGTCCTACATAAAACAATAAAACTAGGACACTATGTATATGTATATGTAAATGTATTTCAAAACTAACGCTATATGCACCTAACATTACTTAGCTTTGAAATCAGGGTAGTAGATACTTTTCCATCATATATTTTTGTTTTCAAAGTAACAATTATTTATTGAGTGTACACTATATAAGACTCACAGACACTAGCAAAGGCAGTACACAAAAGAGTAAAAGTCGTCGTTCTTCTGCTGAAAGAGATTAATGCTTCCTCAGTGAGATGTGGGTTGGGTCATTAGAATAATCCTAAGTATCTAACCATTTGGTTAAATGGAATAAGGAAATCTCATGAAATGAATTATGGTCACTATGAAACTACATCTTACATATATATAGTTAATGTCCTGGGACATATTATACTTACGCTCAGTTCCAAGTGTAGCTTACCAAATGCTGTGATTAGTACATTAGCAGTTTTGCTGAAAGAAAAAGCAAAACACAATATGCACTGAAATGTTTGTAATTGTTACCCTTTGTAGGATGTGTTTGTATTTTAAAATATTTTTCTATATTCCATTATTTCTGTAATTAATTCATATTACTTTTAAAATAAAGTAAAATTAGAAAATAGTATTCAAACAACTGATTCTAAATTTAATTGCTGAATGAGTAAACTTAGGTTAATACAACTAAGTTGTTAAAGCTAATTGCAGCCATTAGCATTAATTTGGAAACAAATCAAGTTTTATCTTGTTATGAGTATTCTGCACTGCTAAGCACACTTATGAAATATGTCTTTGAATCTATCATTCTGGTAAGTGTACAATGGCCTGGCTGCTTTCACGAAAATATCTTGATGTGGAAACACTTTGATAAGACATAAAAAGTTATTCCTATTGATCTTTCAAAAATTTTTAATTATAAAGGAATGTACAAAACAGACATTCTCACTACATGTATGACTACCACCTAAATCACTGATCTCCATGCCTACATTTTAGTGATGAGTAGAGCTCAGAAATAGAATGTATTAGACATGAGTTATAGATAAGGAAAAAATAAGGATCGAGCATTTATGTTGAAAAAACATTACTTTGATAGAAAACAATTAATTTTGAATTATAATCCTTAAATGTAAGATTCCATGGTGGAATAATAGAAGGACTTAACTTCCCACTTTAAACCATCAGAAAAAAAATGCACAAAATATATGAAACAACTGTCTTCAAATTGTGGACAACAGAGAGTTCTGGATTTATATCCCGAAGTGATGGTCAACAAACAAGAAATCCCCGGCTTCCTCACTGCAGGTATATTTCTCGCTGCAGAGCAGGAACCATGATCTCAAGCAGAACATGATGATCTTGCCAAATTAGAGAGTCAGGGAGCAGAGTCAGTGAGTCTGTGGTGGATGGAAGAGCTAGACAGAGTTCCCAAGATACAGGAAAAGGGCTCAAAATCTAAGTGAGTGTTCTCTTAATCTTTGCTGAGTACTTGGTAGGGAATGTGTAGGATGAAACACTATGAGCAGAGCGAAATACAATCCAGGAATAGTGAAACTGAACACTTCCCAAAGCATCCCCAGGGCTAGGAGTCATTTGAGTTCTCCCTGGCCATAAGATACAATATTTGTTGAGCAATTAAGGCATTTACTACATACTCCATAAGGTTTATGCTGTAATGCTGTGGCTAAACCATTTATAGAGTAAATGCTACAATAAATTTCCTCGTTAAAACAAGCTCTGAAAGAATCAAATTGAACCATAAGTGACTTAACTGTCCCCCACGACATAGTACAATTCTTTAAGAAAGTAAGAAAATTCAGACGCTCAACAATGTAAATTCATAGCATTCAATGTAAGATCACTAAGCAAGCCAAAAAAGCAGGTAAGTATGACCTATATTAGAAGAAAAATCAGTCAATAGAAACTATTAGAGAATTGAGACAGGTGGAGTAGAACACAGAAAACGGGATACTAGAAGAGCGATTTTAACTACATTTAAGTAGTAAAGTAGTAAAGAAAAAAATGAACATAGTAAGGTGAGAATTATGAGATGTAAAGAGAAGGAAATTAATTGTCTAGAGATGAAAAGTACAATATCTGAACTGGAAATTCACAGGATAGAAATAACGGCAGTTTGGATATACTAATCACGAGAATACATATCGTAACCAAATCTCTGAAAATGAGTGTTGAAGAGAAAATCTTAAAAGTATCTAGAAGAAAAAGACATTTTATAAGAAGGAATGCAGACTTATCATTTAAAATAGGCAAGCCAGAGAAAAATGCGCAATATATATATATTTTTTTTTTGAGGAAGATTAGCCCTGAGGTAATATCTGCTGAGAATCCTGCTCTTTTTGCTGAGGAAGACTGGCCCTGAGCTAACATCCGTGCCCATCTGCCTCTACTTTATATGTGGGATGCCTGCCACAGCATGGCTTGATAAGCAGTGCTTAGGTCCACGCTGGGATCCAAACCAAGGAACCCCGGGCCGCGAAATCAGAAAGTGTGAACTTAACCGCTGCACCACCGGGCAGGCCCCAAAAGTGAGCAATATTTTTTTTTTTAAAGATTTTATTTTTCCTTTTTCTCCCCAAAGCTCTCCCTGGTACATAGTTGTATATTTTTAGTTGTGAGTCCTTCTAGTTGTGGCATGTGGGACACTGCCTCAGCATGGCCTGATGAGTGGTGCCATGTCCGTGTCCAGGATCCGAACCAGCGAAACCCTGGCCGCCAAAGTGGAGCACGTGAACCCAACCACTCAGCCACGGGGCCACCCCAAGTGAGCAATATTTTGAAAACACTGAAACAGTTAAGCTAGAATTCAATATCATAGGAAAATCTCTTCTATTTAAAAAAATAAAGCAGTAAAAATTCAGACAAAGCTAAGAGAATTCACTACTAGAAATATTAAAGGAAGTTCTTCAAGGAGACAGGAATAATAACAAATGGGAACTTAGAGCCATATAAAAAATGGAGAACGCAGAGAAAATAAATATTTAAATAAATGTAAGACGTTTTCATATTGTAAAATTGTATTTAAAATGAAATTGTTTAAAACAAAGTAATAACGATGCATTATCGTATGTTTAATATATTTAGAAGTTAAATATATGACAGCAGTAGCACAAAGGATGGAAGGGGACAAAGGAATATGTTTTTGTAAGCTTATGCCAATATAAGTGGTGTGATAGAACATCATTTGATATATACATATTATACATATTATAAACCTAGAAGCAAATCCTAAAAATAGAGCAAAGATGTATAGCTAATAGTAGAAATGGAATGATAAAAAAAATCCTTAATCAATCCAAAAGAAGGCAGAAAAGGAGGGGAATAAGGAATAGTAAAAAGACTGGACAAATGCAAGATACATACCAAGATATGGTAGATTTAAATCCAAAAGTTATCAGCAATAACATGAAATGTAAATGTTCTAAGTACTCTACATAAACAGTGGAGATTGGCAAACTGAATAAAAAGCAAAACGCAACAATATAGCTGTCTGAAAGAACCCCACTTTAAATACAAAAGACAGAAAATTTAACAGTAAAGAGATACAAAAAGTTCTACCGCGCAAAAACTAACCATAAGAAAGTGAAGTTGGTATATTTATATCCAAAAATAGTAGACTTTAGAAAAGAAATATAGCTAGGGATATTTTATAATGATAAAGATGTGAATTTCTCAAGATCTAAAAATCCAGCACATCAATGCCCCATATGTGTGTGTGTGCGTTCGTGTGTGTGTTAAGAACACAACTTGAGATCTACACTCTTAACAAATTCTTTAAATGCAGGAGACAGGATGATTAACATGACACGGCACTATGTTGTATAGCAGATCTCTAGAACTTATTTATCTTACATAACTGAACATTTATCATTGAAAAGCAACTCTCTGTCTGGCAACCATTTTACTCTCCGCTTCTGGGAGTTTGAAGTAAGTAGAATCACGTAGTATTTGCCCTTCTGTGACTGGCTTATCTCACTTGTCATAACATCCTCTAGGTCCATCCATGTTGTTGCAAAAGGTAGGATTTCCTTCTTTTATTAGGTCTGAATAATATTCCATGATATTATACACCACATTTTATTTATCTATTAATCCATCAATGGATTTTTAGGTAAGTTTCATATCTTGCCTACTGTGATTATTGCTGCAATGAACATGGGAGTGCATGTATCTCTTCAAGATCCTGATTCCAAGTCTTTTGGATATATATCCAGCAGTAGAATTGCTGAATCAAATGATAATTCTATTTTTAATTTTTAAGGAATCTCCATATTGTTATTCATAGTGGCTACACCAATTTAGAGTCCTGTCAACAGTGTACAAGGGTTCCCTTTTCTCCACATCTTCACCAACACTTACTATCTTTTTTTTTAAATAATAGCCATCTTAATAGATATGAGTTGATATCTTATTTTATTTTTGATTTGCATTGTTCTGATGATTAGAGACGTTGAGCATCTCTCTGATGAAATTAAATAAACTGCAGCATTGCAAAGGACTGCTAACTGTTTTATTTTATGAGGTAATTGGAGAAGTTTTCAAAGCTACATAAAGTATATTTACACATCACTTTGTGAAGCTTGACTTTTCATTAGAACAAATAACTCTTTTTGTCAATTAACTTTACTCATTTTCAAGTCTAAATTTTCTTCTGTTGCATTTAAAAATTAAAGAGCTATTACTAGTTGGCTCCATTGGCAGAAGATCATAGCAGACAGCTTAATCATGCCCATTTTATATAACTGTTATCAGATAATTCAAAAAGAAAATCAGTCAATGATAATAAAGCTTCAAATTTTTTTCATTCTATTCATAAAATCAAAATAAAGCTTTGGGAGTAAATTTTTTTTTGCAGATTGAAACACATAATTATTGTGAATGCTATATAGTAAGTGCAATTAAAATATTCAACAGTGAAGGTTGTTTTGAGGTAATAATGCAAATATAAAATTTTGCAGAACAGTGTCATGCTAAAACCATCTTATTATTAATAATAAATAATTATTAATAGCAGACTATAGGTAAAAATATACTGAGGTTTTATTGCAGTGCACTCTTAGCATGTAAGTACATCCAAGCAAGCTGCAAAACCAATAAAAATAGGTGCTATAGTTTTCAAAATTTAGAGGTTTCTTAATATATTCATAATTGTAAAATACATTTAAAGTACATGTATGCAACTGAACATTTTGTGAAAGCAGACATTAAATAAAGAAGAAATACTTTAGAATAATACCCACATTCTCTTTTTGCTGCTTGTTGTCAATTTAATTTCAGGAAATGTTTGACCCATTGGAGAACTATCTTATAAATCAATCAAAGTTTCTACAATTCTGTTGAATGTTTTTTAAATGAGTCCTTTAAATTGTGTTTGTATTTTGTTCAAAATCATTTGGGATCAATGTATTATTTAAAATATTTAATGACTAGGAAGTTAAAATTTCAGCTCTAATGAATTTTAATTACAAAAAATAAAACAAAAACAGGAAGACATCGACATATATTTATACAAAAGCAAAGGAGAACAGTTGAAATCAAACAGTGAGAGCTTGAAAAGTGCACAAGATATATTTTTGGCATTCTAGAATTTCATTTTTGAAAACGTTTTTGAATTAAACTATTTTACATGATAAAAATATACAGAAATTTATGTATATTATATATGTATATATATGCATATGTATATATGTATATTACTTATGTAATAGAACTATAAATGATAGTCATCAACTCTATATATATATACACACATATATATACTTTTATAGTTATAAAATAGAACTAATTTATAGGATAAAACTAATTATGAAAACAATCTATCCCATTAAAAAATCAAACTTATATAATTTATGTTTAGTTTCAGCTTGAATATAGTCTCCCTTTTCAGAACTACAAATTATTTAAAAAATTAATATTATTGTTTAGTTAAATATTCCAATATTTGCCAGATTTCTCAGTCTCTACATTGTTATTGATATTGATTATCAACTCTGTGCTTAGCAGGGAGCTAGACAGTGAAAGATTAGAACATTAATATCCCAAAAAAGGATATCTAAATATTAGAAAATAAAATGTTAAGAATTAGTAAATGAAAGGATAAACTAATTTAGTACATATTTAGAACTGATAGTGTCATGTATCACAAGTTGTGTGATGAGATTAAACATGTTAACGAAATTTACAACCTCTTACTGCATCTATCAGAGAACAATAAAAATTAAATATAAATAAACTGTTTTCAAAAAGCTAGAAAAAGAAGAACAATATATACTCCAAGAATATAAAAAGCAGAAAATGATGAGGTAGAAGCAAAAAATGAGATAGAAAAACAAAAAAACTAATAAAACAAATATTAATCAACTTCAGATTCAAAAGCAATTTCTTTTCTTATTTTTTCTTTCCTTCCCTTCCCTTTCTTTCCTTTCATTTCACTTCTTTCTCTCTTTCTCTCTCCTCCAATTCCTTTCTTCCCTCCTCCTTCTCCCCTCCTTTTCTTTCTTCCTTCTAGTCATTTTTTTTTTATTGGCCTTTGTTTGTGATACTAACAAAGGAGATTGGCCTAAACCACTATATGTTATGAAATAGGGAATTTATTGCAGGAATTACCCCTCACATAATTAGGGGAAGATCTGAGGAAACAGGTCTGAAGAAGAGAGTTGAAAATCAGAGAAATGTGATGAACAGATCTTCCTGTACCACTGGAGTAAGTGGGCAAATATGAGCCTACAGGAAAATCTAGAAGTTAGCCGTGATCAGCTTCTGTAGCAGGACTGCAAATGGGGCATGGGAGTGAGGTCGGGTGGGGCTGGTTTAGAAATCTCTGGAAGGCTGCTGCCTTTGCATAACTACTGCTTTTATGAGTTTGCAGCCAAGTGGGGTGGTGAGTCTACATTGCTGTGGGTGAACAGGTCCAGCAGTCAGAAGAGTAGCTGAACACAGAATGGGAAAGAGTGATGAAAACCTGGAAGTTTCAACCTAACACTGCAAGAAAGTTCAGAGAATCATGGCTATGTGCTTATGGAACTTATAACTTTCTCTTCCATTACTCATTCCATATCCCCTTTCATGTGACCACGTAACAGAGTTAGTGATGGTCTTTTTCCTGGTGGGGTAACCCACAACTTCATTTCCTAAGAGTCGAGCCACTAGGACTGTCTCTATTAGGCTTTTGTAGTTTACAATTAACTTCATCACATGACTTGAGAGTATTAAGTAGTGTCCCAGAAGATTCCTGAATTCCAAACGTACTTTCTCATATCCCCACAGTGTAACAGTAAATTGATTTGTTACTGATGGTCAGGATCAATCAATGAAGAAAGTATAATAATTGTCTTCCTTTTTCCTTAGTCCATTGACATGAGACGCTCAGATTCAGTCAAGTGATAGTCTCAATGTCTGCTTTTTTAATCTTGCTTTTCTTTTTTTCTTTTTCTTCTTCTCCCCAAAGCCCTCCAGTGTAAATGTGTATATTCTGGTTGTGGGTCCTTCTAGATCTGCTGTGTAGGACGCAGCCTCAGCATGGCTTGATGAGCTGTGCTAGGTCCATGCCCATGTTTCAAAGCTGCAAAACTCTGAGCCGCCAAAGTGGAGCGTGCGAACTTAACCACTCGGCCACTCGGCCAGCCTCAATGTCTTGGTATGAGAATCATTGCTGTGCCCCTTTGTGAAAAAATCTTTGCTTGGGAAATGTGACCTCTAGCATACAGAAGCCAAAGTCTCAACCTTTGGGATAGATTTCATTTTCATCCATTTATATATGCTTCAAGTCTATTTGATGCTGAAGGAATTTCTTGTAGCATGATAGGAGCATAAATTAATCAGGACTTACTTTTTTAACTTAAAACCTCAGTTTTCCTACTAAAAAGTATAGAGGTAATTATCTGTCATTTCTCCTTGCCCTTCCAAAAATAATAAAATTTCAGATGTTTTCAAAGAATCTCATTGGCAGGTTTTCTTTTTCTCTTTATCTTATGACGCAAAAACCATTAGTCAAATCTTAATCAGATTGGTTATGCACATACAAGATAAATCTAAAAACTCTCAGAACGCATTTCAGATACATATCTGTTGAACTCCATGAAATCACCCTAACGTCCGGTTGATATTCATGATGGGAGGTCATACCAGTTTTTTCAGTTCATATCAGGAAATACTTTTTCAAATGCTTGAACTCTAAGACCAGTCATTATTTTATATTTGGATGGCAGTAAGCATACAGATTTTCAAGATATTCTTGAAATATTAAAATATTAAAATCTGATAATGTAAGTTTTAACAAGAAATTAAAAATATATTGTAACTGTTACGTGAATTCCTACCAATATTTGTTTAGAATAGTCAGTTCGGTCATTTGTACAGAATGTTTTCATCCACTCATCTAATGGTTTGATTATATAAAAATACAGTTGACTGTTTTAGTGTAGTGATTCTAAGTTATAAATATAGTCATAAATTCAAAAAACACAATCATTTATGGGGTAATTACAATCATGTTTTGAAACATGATAACTTTGCACTACACTAAGTAAATAATTAAAATTCCTCATTTGTAAAATTTTTTATGGTGTGTGATTATAACAACAGTTTATGACATGGGTGTTATTATTTTTAATAGCTAAAATTATTCCACTTGCAACTCATTCACTTGTATGGCAAAACATTTTTATCATAAAAAAGCTTGGTATAATCTATTTAAATTGCTGATCAGGTTATATATTTTCAAACATTTTAATCTTATCATTGTCACTGCAATCAAGCCTAACAAATTTCTTTCTTTGATACACCACTTTAGATATTCCTAATTTGGTTATGAAAGTGGTCCTACACTAAGAATCGAGTTCATGTCTTCTTAAATACACTCCCCATTGTTCTAGCCACATGTTTTTCCATGAAGTATTTTGTCTTTTGTCATTTAAGAAAAATTTTGTTTTACTAGGTTTCTTTTAAGTTGTGTAAAAGCTAATACTATAAATTCCTCGTTAAGACTAACTAGATCTCCTCCATAATTACTCAATGTAATCCAATTGGAGATCTTTTTGTATTTTTTTCTTATATAGACAGATATTATAAATATAGGCTATGAAAGTATACTTATGCTCCCTAATTAATACAGTTTTAAAAATATTGGTATTTTGGTCTCTATGAAACCAATAATTCTGACTTTTATGTAGACATAAAAGATAACCATTTTGATATTATACTAGTTGTTTTCTCTGACTATAAGTTATAAATCTCTGAAGTTAATTATCATGGATACTTTATTTGTGCTTAATATTTTAAAATCAAGACTAATGATTTACTCTAACTGGATAGCGTCATTTGCATAAAACAGACAATCTGTAAAAAGTCTATGGAAGTATGCAATTTAATAATGTACAGAAGAAAATCACTGTCTTTCCACTTAAACCACTGATGCTCATTCATAATAGACTTAAAGTAGTTAATGCAAATATGTCATCCATTTTCTTCTTCTATCTTGCTTTATATGTGTATAAACCAAATATAAGCAATTTATTTTTTTCTGTAAAGGGCACACACTAAGTATTTTAGACTTTGGGAGCCACATGTGGTCCCCATCATACATTCTTCCTTTTTATTTTTTTTAACTATCCTTTAAAAATATAAAAACCATTCTTCTATAGATAGTAATAGAAAAGTAATTCATGTGGTTGGCCTGTGAGCTGTAGCTTGCCAAACTCTCGTCTAAAAGCTGCAAGAATAGCCAAATTATCTATTATTTGTCCCATATGCTTAGCATTCACATATTTCTAAAGTAGAGAAAACAGACTCATTACATTAAGACCTACCCACTGTGGGTAGAGTCAACTCATGGGTAGGGTCTACACTTGAGAGATCAAAAATGTCAGTTATATGTATATATATATATATATAAATGCTTGCAGCAAGCAGTAGTATGTATACATACATGCAGTAAACAGAATATAGTGTTATGGCAATGTTTCCATATGACCCATTTGAATATTGAGATGTGGATGACAAGAAGCTATAGTTTAATTAGTGAAAATATCTGAACATTAGTATCCTGGGTTAATAAAAAAATGACAGTATACCAGAATTAGATATGTGTCAGAGCCATATCTGCAAGTATAAAATGTAGATGTTAATTCCTTCTAGAAGGGTAGTTTTGAAGATTAGTGAACATAATGTAGAGAAACATCAGTTAACACAAGGCCTCCCTTGAACACTGTAGATAGTCAGTAAATATCAACTTTCCTTTCTCCTAGCAAAAATTAAATTACAATGATAGTGTGGATTTAATAGCCAATTAAATTATGTTTGTAGAGTTTTATGTAAAAAAATCGAACACATTACCTTTTACATGCAAATTTATATAAAGCTGAAATCCTTGGAAAAGGTCCTTTGATTTGTTACTGGCGTTTTTAACCAGGGCCAAATAGCCATTGTTCATGCTATTATAGGAACAGATAAGTCCAGGGGCATCTCATCAGTGCACCAAAAGAAGTGCTTGCTGCAGGTTTCAGTCCATCCATTAGTTTAACATACACAAAAATAAATGTAACCATAATGAGAAGTCTAAGACATGGTGCATGTTGTCAGCGAACTAATAGAGTTAATATTTCAGAATGGAGGGACAAAATACAGACACAACACACACAAACTAAATTAAAAGAGGAGGAGGGAAAGAGAAGGAGGACAAGGAATAGGAAGAGGAGTAAGAGAAAGAGGAAGAGGAAATAGAGGAAAAAGAGGGAAGATTAGTAAAAACGATAATAGTAAGTCATAATTATTAAATTTTGCATTTATATGCATTCAAATAATGGGTGAATCATAAGCTGAATATCCCAGGAAAGTCTTAATGAAAGGGGTAAACTTAATTCAGGCCTTGGAGAAAAAGAAAAAAATGTAAAAGAAGCATTCACGTGTAAATGGAGATTGGAAAGCATTTCAAGTAAAAGGCCAAAGAGAAACGGGTACAGAGAAAATGTATGTGGTAGTAACACAGGGTGATGATTAAAAAAGCCTAACAGGCTGTCAAAAACAGAGAATTTAGCTGGAGAGTCATGGCAATATTAATAGATTCTGTTGTGATTCTAAAACATGAAAGATTTGAAACATTAGTGATGAAGATGTCTTTTTTTTCCATAGGTCCTAGGAAACCATTAGGAAAAAGAAATCAATTTTTCGTGTTCAGACTCATAGACGTTTGCTGGCGTAATAGCAAGAATAGAAAAGCATTTATAACTTGTTCCTGATTTTAACTGAAATGTGTTAGGATTTTGTAAATTTGAATAATAAGCTAATTTTGAAGCAGTAATACATAATCTTTAAAATGCCATAAGTTTAAAATAACAAATTTACATTTCCTACCTTTGCCTAACCATCTAGAGCTCTTCTCTGCATCATACTCACTCTGAGTTCAGCCAGTAGAGCAGCCACTGTTTGGAACATCGCTTTTCCCCACAGTAGAAAATGAGCATCCAGACATATTTTGTTAAGACCATTCATCAACATTACTTTCTACTCTTCTGGTTAGCAAATTATTGGCTCTGTTTTTTTCCTTAATGTAAAAGACTTACTCTTTCCCCAAGTGAGTTAATCTAAAATCTCATCTAGGAGTGGATTCAGCTCAAATGTAGGATCCCTGATGATAAGCAGTGATTTATACATGGGGAGTAAAGTTGCCCTCTTGATTTAGAGAGCTAGAAATAAAATGTTAATTGCCCCTCACATACTCATTGTAATGATGGAACAGGAACTATACAACCACAAAAATATTCCCATTCAAAAATGGGAACAAAGGCAGACACATGGCAGTCATTTTTCTTAAGCAAGTCTGAAATCTCATTTAGTAGATATTTTGGGAGTACCTCACTCTAGGTGTAGAGAATATTTCATGATTAGACTTGAATTCTGCTCCCTGGAAATAGTTCCATCTTTTCTTTGAATTTGGATTGGCACTGTGTTCCATAAACATGGAATATCTCTCCATTTATTTAGTTTTCTTTGTTTTCCTTCATCAGAGTTTTATAGTTTCCTCATGTAGATCATGTCCATATTTTGTCACATTTATATCTATTTAATTTTTGGAGTGCCAGTGTAAGTGGTAATATGTTTTTAATTTCAAATTCCACTTATTGCTGGTAAAAGCAATTGTTATTTTTTATGTCAACTTTGTATCCTGCCACATGTTATAATTGCTTATTAGTTGCAGGAGATTTTTTTGGCAGTTATTTTGGATTTTTCACGTAGATCTTCATGTCATCCTCAAAGAAAGGCAGTTTTATTTCTTCCTTCCCAGTCTGTGTCCTTTTACTTCCTTTTTTTGTCTTATTGCACTAGCTTGGACTTCCAGCATGATGTTGAAAGGCAGTGATGAGAGGGAGTATCTTTGCCTTCTTGCTGATGTTAGCAGGAAAGCTTTTAAGTTTTTCACCAGTACGTATGTTAGTTGGAAGGTTTTTGTAGCTATTCTTTATCAAGTTGAGGAAGTTGCCCTTTATTTCTAGCTTGCTAAGAGTGTTTATCTTTAATAAGTGTTGGATTTTGTCAAATGATTTTTCTACACTTTTGATATAATCATGTGATTATATTTTTCTTCTTTGGTTTGTTGATACAATGAATTACATTAATGGATTATTGAGTGTTGAACCCATCTTGCATACCTGGGATAAATCCCAGTTCATTGTGGTGGATTTGATTTGCCAATATTTTGTTGAGGATTTTTTGAATCTATGCTCATAAGAGATATTAGCCTGTAATTTTCTTTTCTAGGAATATCTTTGTACGGTTTTGGTATTAGAGTAATTCTGGCCTCAGAATGAGTTAGGAAATATTCACTCTGCTTCTATCTTCTGCAAGAGATTCGTAAATGTTTGGTAGAATTCACCAGTGAATCCATCTGGGCCTAGTGCTTTCTGTTTTGAAAAGTCATTTATTATTGATTCAAGTTTTCCAGTAGATATAGTCTTATTCACATTTTCTGTTTCTTCTTGTGTAAGTTTTAGCAGATGTGTCTTTTAGGAATTGTCCATTTCATCCAGGTTATCAAATTTGGGGGCATAGCATTGCTCATAGTTTAATCTCTATGATTTATAAATAGTTTCTACTGCTATGTCTTTAAATTCTTTGACCTTCCATTTTTAGTGTCTAATCTGCCATCAATCCCACCCAGCATATTTTTCATTTTTGATATTAAATTTTTCTTTTGGTAGTGTGATTGGATCATTTTTTATCTTCCAATTATCTTCTATTATGCTCACATTTTCCTCGGTGTTCTTAGAAATATAGATCTTGATGTCTAAAACTTTATTTTATTCCTTGTTTGCTAGTTTGTTTTTTTAACTCCATCATCCATGGAATTTCTGGCTGTCTTCATATTTGTTCATTTTTCACCCATTTCTAGGTCAAATGTTCCTCTTTCTGTGAATGCTTGGCAATATTTATTGGATGCTAGATATTGTGATTTTTTGTTACTGGTTTCCGGATTTTTTTTTGTATTTCTTTAAATAGCTTAGAATTTTGTTCTAGCATGAAATTTTGCTATTTTCAGATAAATATGATCATTTCAAGTCTTGCTTTTACTATTTGTATGGCAGGTTCAGAGCAACTTTTAGTGTAAGCTTAAATTAGCCTGCCTACTAAAGTGTTAATCTTCAGATGACTCTATCCAATATTCCATATGTTATGAAGTCTTACCCCTCTGATTGATGGAAACACAAATTATTCCTCCTCTGTCCGAGCCCAGGGAATATTTCCTACTCTTTCATGGTGGTTCTTTCCCTGGCCTTGAATAGTTTCCTCTTCCTTATGTGTATATCGGTACTCAGCTGAAGACTCAGCAGTCTCTCAGAAAAAGGAATTAAATAAGACCTTGAGTATGATTAGAATTTCAAAAGACAGAGATTTCCAAAGAGCATCCTACATGGAGGTAGCAGCATGAGCATGCTTTGGATTTGAGGGGATGCAGGATTATTTAATATACATATTTGAAATGCATGTATTATATATATTAAATATATCCTTATTCAAATTTATATATATATATTTGAAATATATATATTCAATTCCAGTGAAAGCACATATTTTAGGGAGATTTAAATGATAAATCAATTGTTAGGCAATATCAGATATGTAATGCCTTGAATTTTGACATTGAAGATTATGAATTTGATCCAATCAGGAACATTTTATAGGGTCATGAAATATGATTATATTTTTATTTAAAAATAGTTCATCAATAATAATCAAAAAGTTGTTGAGATGGTAGTAACAGAGGACATTATAAGGGGTCTATTGCAATTTTGGAAAAGCCAGAAAAATCACATTACAATGCATTATATAAATTTTATTAAAGAAACGTTAGGAGTTGGAGTGAGGGAAAAATGCAAGGCCAAAAAAAAAAGTCTATTACACCATGTTAGAGGGCAGTTTTCTGAGACAAATAAGGAAAGGTTCTACTTTGTGTGTTTGTCAAGGTGGAAGCCCAGAAAATGAAGTTACAATGCTACCTGTAAAAAAGGCTTAATATTGATAGCTTGCTTGTGTCTTACAACAAAATAAAATTAGCATCTAAAGATGCTGTGTTCAATATTTTTGCTTGACAATACTTTTTTTTAACCAGTACTTCGGAAATGATTTTTACCCACCAACAAATTCTTACTATCTTACACCAAAGCCTGTTATAAGTTATTGATATCAAGTCCATTTCTATATCAAAGACTTTACTGTTCTGGGGACATGGTTTGTGGCTTTATGGGAACCATCAAATTAGTACCCATAATTGCTGATGATTACATTTTTCCCTTGGTTTCTGAAAAAGGACATGAGCTATGTTCTATAAACTTATTCATATAAGAATAAAATCTGTGTTTAAAAAAAAAGGATCACATAACAACTGACCTGATTATAATCCATTTACTTTGCTTCATCATGATTCTATTTCTCATTAATTTAATCAATATTAGTCATTTTCCTGATAACAAATGTAATTGTGTGTTTTATAAAAGCAATTGACAAATGCTTTCAAATTGGACTGGAAGAGATTTGAGCAGTTGTGTAAAATGTAATAATGAAAACAATACTGTAAAAGTAAGAGCAGTGACATTATTGATTGTAACGATGGTTTCTTTGGCACTGTAATTATGCTAGTGTGCTAAATCCCAGCTTCTGGTAATTGGTGACTTATTATGCTCAACCCCCTACAGAGACATTGCCCTAAGAACTGTAGAGATTTTAAATATAATGAATTCATGTCACCAGTTCCAGTAAAATAAATACATTTTTTCAATACCTAATTTTATTAGAGTGCTCCTCTGCCATTCTAGTGGAATTAGTCTGATATTTTTCAACTTGAAAATTTCAAAAATGTAACCCAATCACCATTTAGTTCAAAAAGTCTTAGAATGAAGCAAGATTTGCTACTCATTTTTATTTCCTGTAAATACTTCCATCATATAGATTCTATTACTGTATTAACAAACTCATTGTACCAATTATGTAGAAAGGAATACATTTTTAAAAATCAGGAGGGTGACATGGAATGGTCAGTGTACAGAAGTACGTGCCCTCTGTCAGAATTACAAGTTCTCAGGCTAACCCATTGGCAATCATCATGGCTTATAGGCTTGGAAACTACAATAATTAATATGTATACCTAATTTGTTTTCAGCAATACTAACCTCATAGAATGAGTGGAGAAGAGTCCTCTGTACCTCTGTTTTCTGAAAGTGTTTGTGAATATTTGTTCTTTAAATCATATATGTATATATATATAGCTAGCTAGCCACCAACTTACTACATAGCACGTCCGCTGCCAAACTTGCAGGACATCAAAAACTCTGATACATTGTCTCATAAAAAGTAAAGAAAGGTCCTCCTTATTTATACTGAAATTTATGCACATTGGCTATAGGCCATGAGATTGTCCAGTTCTCTGTATTCCATCGAATTCTCACAGGGAATCATTTCAAATCAAAATGACCGAAGTCCAAATAAGCCAGGGATTTTCACCATAGAGATACTTCAGGATTGCAGCATCTGAGATAAAGGTGCTTCAGCCACGGTGACAAGTAACCATGATCAGAACAAGATCAGTAACGAAGCTAAAAGATTCAGAAATTGAGCTCTTAACATGGGGCAGCTAATAATCTCCAAACCCATGGCCAGATGTGGGTTTGATCAGTTTAGTTGGGGACGGAGGAAAGAGACCTGGTAGCCAGAAGAGCATCACATCACCTGTACTCCAGTGAGCTGAAATCTGTGGCATTTTGTGTATGCATCTTACAGAAACAGCCAGTCTTATTGTGTCTGTGACATTCTTGACTTGTGATGTAGCACAACTATAAAACCCTGATAGCTCCATCATCTTAAAAACTTCCTGCTTTCTGTTTCAAGGACTTCGCACCAGTGCATTTGTTTATCTAGTTTTCATCTCATTAGAGGAGTTCACTGGCTAATGAAACTAACTTACACTATAAAACAACAAATAGTGGCTTTCAGGTATCAACAACCACAGACAAACAATCTATATCAGGTTAAACAATGTGTTACATCAAGTTTCTGAACCTGTAGGTCACATTAATCTGTACCAAAACAGATCCTTGGCAGAGACTGCAGGCAGAGTTATCATCTGAGAAAAACTCTTTCAACCAATGTATTCTATGTGAAGCTCAACAAACTTTACCCAGTGTATAAATGCGTGGCAAAATCAAAGGAGACAGCTTTACAGAAAAATACTCTCAGAGTTGTGATTTATTGATTTTATACAAATTTGTTGTTGCTGCTTGTTTTTTGTTTTGTTTTGTTTTCAATAATGCTTCAGACTTCAAAAAAGTTTTTGCTCTTTATTTCATGTTTGGGATGGGAAGAAGAATGGGACAGCCTGATTACGGACTGTCAGGAATACTATTCAAACTCCTTATCCTTGGACTTCCAGAATCTAACAGAACAAATCGTATACTTGCTTAGCTCTTACTATGGGGTAATAGGAATCAGCATCAGATTCTTTAACCATGCAACTGTAACAAAGATCCCTCATATATTTCTGCATAGCCTATATGGAAAACTATTGCATCATGCAAAATGCTTTGATACAAGACTTACGCGTGATACTAATAAATGTTAATAATTCCTGTATGTAAAAAATCATTATTAACACATTGTAAAGCATACAACAAACTGTGAAAATACCTGCAACATATATAAAGGCAAACATTTGCTATTAGGAATAATCCTTTCAAATCAATAACAGAAAACTGAAAAACTAATAATTTACAAAAATGGGCAAAGAAGAGAAACAATAACAGCTAGGAGTAATGATAAGTATATAGCAAAATAAAATTCAGATAAAAGTAAACACAGCTACTAAAAATTTAAAAACATTTTTAATGGGCTGTTATAAGAGAGTATTTTTAACCAATAACATTTGAGTTATTAAAAATCAATTTCCATTATACAGCACTAGGTAGTAAGAGGAGCAATATCACATTGTGTTGGTAGGAGTGTAAAAGATTTCTCAAAAATGTCCAACAATAGGTAACATGAGCTGTAAATCATGCCCATACCTTTTTGCACAGTAATTCAGTTTGAAAATATCTATCAAAAAACAAATTAATCAAGATTTGACAAAAATATCAAAGATATTAATTATAGTATTAATATCAATTGTTTTTTAAATCATCATAACTTCAAATAATAAACCTTGCTGTAAAATTAAGGTTTTTGGGGGCTGGCCCCGTGGCCAAGTCATTAAGTTCACTCGCTCCGTTGCAGGCGGCCCAGTGTTTCGTTGGTTCGAATCCTGGGTGCGGACATGGCACTGCTCATCAAACCATGCTGAGGCAGCGTCCCACGTGCCACAACTAGAAGGACCCACAACGAAGAATATACACTTATGTACCAGGGGGCTTTGGGGAGAAAAAGGAAAAAAATAAAATCTTTAAAAAAATAATTAAGGTTTTTGTAGAATTTCTTAAAATATGGGAAAATATTGAATATTTAGAGTTAAATGAGTACTCCAGGAAACACTACTCTATACAGTCCAAGTGTCTAGAGGAAAATGTGTGTGTTTAAATACACCTGAATCTCTGTATGATGAGATTGTGTGTATTTTCAAATATTTTTAATTTAACTTGTTCTGATATAGAGTAAAAAATAGTTAAATATTAACAAAACTCCAAAAACCAGCATACAATGCTCCTCAGGCATAAGCATTCTTATTGTCACAATTTGATTTCTTATACTGCTTTTTTAAATGTATCATATAAATGCTGTGAATATTTCCCCAATGCGCTGTTGCATTTTTTATTGTAAATAAGCAATGATTCAATTTCCTACATCTATTTCTTGTTATATTAATTAATATTAACTATTCGCAAACCAAATCTTTGATACACTTTTAGAAGTTCTAATAAGATTTAACTCTAGACTCAAGTGATTACACCAAGGTTCTGCTTTGTGCCCCTTCCTCACTAAGGCAGTGCTCCTTGCCCTCATTAAGCCCCCACAAACATACTCATCTCTACATGCATATCCATAAAATATTCAAAGATTATTGAGTTGAAATTAAAGCCTTAATTTTTCTGAAATTTTGAATCATAATTTTATTTTCTAAACATAAAATGTGCTTTTCTAAGATTATCAATTTGAGTGCTTTGGATTACAAGAAATAAGATTTTGTTGTTTATTGTTTAATCATTTTTTAAGATTGGAAGAAATAAACATATAATTTTATGTGTTTTATAAGTACCTGAAATGAATTTTTCATCAAATATTAGTAAATCAAATCTTATTTATATGCTCTAGGGAAAGTAGCTATCAAAATAATTCAATGATGAATTCTTATGTAATGCAAGGATCTATTTTAGAACAAATATTTATCATTTGCTAATCTATCTTTTATGTAAATTGGAAAATTCATATCTTGGTTTTACATAGCTTAATTAAGTTTTATATCAAAGTATTCTCTGCACTTAGATCACTATGTCCTGCCATTTTTCAGATGGCCTATCTAAGAATGAGTTGATTTAGCCATAATGTGCTCTAATATATAGATATTCAGTAAACTGGTAGCAAGTGATGGTCAAGAATGTGGAATCATCAGCCATCATCCTCTTCAAACCGAGTCCATCGTTTGGTTTCTGCCTACATATTAAGGAGTGCCAGTTCATGTAATCTTTTAGCATAACTTGATCCTAATGGTATATTAAAACTTGGATTAGTCCTTTAAGTTTTGCGCTTGCTTCAGCTTTTATTTGTAATCTCAACTCTGTCCACCTTGGTAATATAGAGTTTACTCATTCCTGTTCAATAATGTTTAGATAGCTATATATTGAGATGGCTCAGCTTCATTAAAAAAATTCAGAATTCTTTCAAATCCGTTTGAAGCCATGATTCACTATTATCTTATATATAATGAAAAAGTTGTTTTCCTCGTATATCAGAACCTGAAGCCTAATTCAATTTACCTGTCCAATATCTCTCTCCTCATTTTCACCACTCTATGGCATATTGATTCATCGATACCAAATGAGGGTCCCTGCTCTCGACTCAAACCACTTGGGTTCGAGTCTTCATTCCATGTTCCAGGTACTTAATCTTTTGGATCCTCAACTTCTTTGTCTATAATTGGGGATAAAATAGGATCTACTCCTAGGGTTGGTCATCCATTAGTCACTCACTCGTGTATTCATTCACTGAATCTATGTTGAGTGCCTAATTTGTAACAGGCACACTCCTAGATGATAAAGAAGAACAGACCATGCAAACCCCTGCTCTAATTTAGCTTGCATTATAATATGTATGCGTGTAAATAATTATTACAGGGATGCATGGGAGATGCTCTAAGCAGGAAATGAAAGAATGCATGTAAAGTTTAGTGTTGTGCCTGGCACATAGGAAGTACTCAAATGGTAGATGTTGCTGTTATCATTACTATCTTCCTTTCTAAGTAATTAAAACCAAATCATAATCTTGATTACTGTATGTCAAATGTTGTAATATTTTACCTTAAAGACCATATAGTTTTTTATATCATCCACCTTTGCCATACAAGCCTAGGAACAAATCCAGTATTCCCTTAACATGTCCAAAATTGAACTCTAAATTCTTTTTTGCCTCTAAAATATTGTGAGTCTCTGAATGTTATTGAACTAGTGACTTGTGATCTATACTCTGAAAGCAAGTCATTTGGGGCACCATAGATGTTCAATTTATCATCAGAGGTACCTGATTGAATTGTGTCAAGTATTTGTGTATTGACGGTGGGGTGCATACAGTTTACTGGTTTTCAAAAGTTAGATTGTGCCTCATTGTAAAGCTCAAAAGAAATCCAGCAGCTTCAATGAAACAAGATTACTCTCCTTTGGGAAAATGAGGCTATGAAAGAGGTATAGATACCACAAGAAGAGATCTCAACCTAATATAACAAGGAGACAAATCTCTGGTTATTATAAGGATTTTTCATGGCAGATAGCGCACTTGAAAGTTATTCTGTAAGTCAAATTTGGAGTTAAAACCAGATGCCATCAGATTTTTATTCCTTTTGGCTCCGTTTCACCTACTTGGGAGCTATGTGTTATACCACAGTCCTTTGAATAGATTCTTGTCTTTGCTAACTCTGTTTTCCTCTACTTTCGAGCTTCACTTGATCATCTCTGTCTGTCTGTCTCCCTGAACATGCTGTTTGTTTAGAATGGCTCGCTTCCAAGGCTGATCAATGTAAATCTGATCCTGCCCTAAGACTAGGAGACTTTGCTTAGAAATTAGTCTCAAATCTTGTTTTGACCCTTGAGTAATCCTTAATTCCAATTATCTTCTGCATAATGTTTCAAAGGGAAGGTCTAAACTTGTTTTTCAATAAGAATTCAGATATAAAATGATATTTAAAATTTTGTTTCCCATAAAATTGTCCCATGTTTTATATTAAGTTCTATTTTGAGTTTCTAATTTCTTATAGATATGCCCACATCTTGCTCTTGCTGGAAACCATGCAAACCAGTCTGCTGCCTCAATTTATTCTATCAGCAACCACTAATTGATAATCTCATATTATTTAATACATCAATCCACTGATTTCATTCGTATTGATTTTTAAGCTAGTAATGACTCTCACCTAATGGGTATAGCTCCCAAGATCAGGGATGGGTGGGGTTGAGGGCGAGTGGGGCTCCACAATATAGAGGCTAGTCACTATTAACATGATAACAATATAGTCTCAAACATGTCACGCTGTTGTTTGGATTTCTGTTCTCTTCGTTTTTAAGAGTAAGGTGACAAAATATCCAGTTTGCCCAGGGCAATTCCAGTTGCCTGGAATAATTATTACTATTTTTGTCATTCTCAAAAATACCTTTGTTTGATGATAAATTCTATGGTAACCCATTATAGAGCACTCAAGTGGAGGCAAATTTCTGTATTTGTTGGATCAACCACACATCCCATGTTCTGCTGAGTCATCTAGAAACATGTCCTACATGAAGAAGGAGACTTCATTTGCTGGCAGCCATACTCTTGATTACAGTCTATTCTGTGCAAATGCAAGTCCGAGAGTGAATATGGATTGATATTGAAGTGGTAGCATAAAACACCTGGTAGTCACACATCTCTTATTGAATTTCTGGTTTCAGGGAAAGCTACTATTACATAATTTAGTTAATATTGATTTAAAGATCATTGACAATAGAATGCAAAAGGGAAAGGAATGTGAATGCATTCTCCTTTAACCTAGAGACCAAACTAAAATTAATACTAGAAAAGGAAAAAAATAAGAATTTGAATTATATACTAGAAAAGATTTCTTTATAGAATGAGTCTATTAGTCCATGCCTGTCTCCCAAAAAGTGATGGAGATATCTTTGTCTGTCATGCTGAAGGTCAGGAGTTTCCAAGTCAGTGGTCTAGGGATTGAATCAGTTTTCAACCAGGACTGATAGGTATAAACTAATAGAATTTTACCATCTATAATCTTACAAATTAATAATTTTAATATAGTGTTATGTACTTATTTTTCCAAATGAATCTCTAAAGTGTAATACACCTAATTAATCATTTTTTCAAACGTTAAAAGATTCTTTATTAGCTTTCTATAAAACTATTACTCTTAGAACATATATTTCAATGTCAAATTAATAGTTAAGAAAGAAAATTCAGTTTAAATAACTGATCATATTCTTATTAAAGAAAATTTGGAAAATGTCTCTAACGAGTTGCACTTACTTATAAACTCTTTTGGCATATTACTAGCAACTTCTTAAACATATTTGTTTACTAGATTGAATAACATCATCTTTTACTCCTTAAAAACCATAAATACTATTTTTTATTATGTCAGTTATTATTTTTCCTTATACACTAGATAGTCTTTGGCTTCTTTGAATTTCTTGAATGTGCTACTATCTGGTTTCAGGTCTCGTGTTTTACTTCTTCCTAGAACCCTTGTATCCACTCTTCAATAAGCTGTCATACTCATCACTGAGGTCTCCAGTGTCGAATTCTCAGGCTGGCAGTTTGGACTGGTTAGTTCCTCACATTATACGTAAATATCCTCACATTTGCAGTTGTTTTTCAAAGCTCAACCCAGTAGGTCAGTTACTGATCTTTTCTTAGTCTACGGTGAGTACTTTTCAGAGTTTAAAATATGATCCTTCATTCCGACTGCTGCTTCTCTTTAGGAAAGACATTCTGTGATTCCATGTTCCCTTTCAGCGTTATATATGAATATATGATTTTTAATAAAATTATTCTTATTTGAGCTAAATTAAGCTATATTCTTGGTTGTGCTAAATCCATAGAAACCTTAAAATGAGGGAAAACATTGACTAAGCAAGCCTTAGGTAGATTTTTACCCGCATGCACACTCATACATATTTTTACATCTATTCTTAATTTTATTACAAATATCCTAGTATATTTTTCAACATTCTTTGAAAACAATTAAATGCTAATCAAATCAAAAGTTTAAAATATGGCTTTTGATGAAAGACAAAGAGAAAATCTTTATTGATAAATATTTTTCTCCTCTCAATGATGACTGAAAGAATTTTCTGTTGGTCATATAATCAGTGTTGGAACCAGAGACATTGCTGTATGTGCATAACTCAGATAGCTATATTCTCTGGTAGAAGAGTATCTTATGAGCAGTCTGACCTCAAAATGGTGACAATCATTTAGCAATTTTACTCGTTAAGAGTTCTATCTAGTAATAGATGGAAAAATACACAGGATAGTGATCAGCTAATTGATACTGACTAATGTTTTAATAAATGACACATAATTTTTGCTGGTCCTGATTATAAATAAAGTCAGGCATTTAAGTTAGAACTAAATTCTTTAAAAGAAGTAAGTAAATTTGTAAAGTTTGGGGGTTTTTTAAAAAATTAAAAGTAGTATGAATATAATTTTCATCCTCCTTCTCCTTACTTCAGGCAAATATATGTAGATAACATCATACTTCTGTAATTTCCTCTTAAAAATGAAAATTAGTTTTACTCTATAATTCTCTTATTCTGATACCAGGAAAATTCTTGGGTTTGTGATGTTTGTTTTTTCTGTCACCAAATATTTATTGAACATTTACCCTGTGCCATGCACTGTACAAGACACTGAATTTCATATTTGTATTTGATTTCATATATATACTCTCATACACACACTTTCCTTAGAAACAATAGGGAAACAATACCACCAACAAAAATACATGAAGTGCTCTAGTAAAAGCTAGACAATTTTAAACTTCTAAAAGGCTAATTTTGATTCCTATATTTTGTTTGCTGTTTTTGCTTTCTAATAATTGGCTATTTCACTGTATAAAAGAACTATTGGTAAGTTCAAAGGAGATGAATGATGGTGGTGAAGACCATTTTAAAGATGAATCTAGGCTCCCTAAATAGTGTAGTACAGAACCATAGAATTTCTCTCTCTGTTGCAGTAATATTTTACAAACTTCTATGAAAACCTGCGTAAGTCTCTGATCAAATGTTCTGTCCGTATCACTATTTTTTCTTGCCTACTCATTACACACAGTATGATGGACCTCTCTACTTACTGAGTAAATTTGAGGATCATGTGTGTGCAGGAATGAATTAATGCATATATTTTCTCAGTCCATTTCAAATTAATGTGGTGTGGAGTGGTCTGGAGAGATTTCATGGTCTCTCTGATGATCTTTCTTCTATTCAATAGGTTCTGTTAAACGATCCCTGTAAGAGATATTCTTCATTCCTAGCTGGCAAAAATGGAGTTCTGAATAGCACTGTTTTTAGTGTATGGAATTCAACAGATGGTACCAAATGGCCGCTATTTTAAAGAACTTCCTAAGGGTACATCCCCAGCTGAGCCTCCCTATCAGCCTCATTTTTATCCACTTTCACTGTGTATTCACTCATTTTAATGCTATCATGTGAGCAGTACTCATGTTGCCCTAGACGAAGGTGTAACTGTGCTCATTAGCAAATGTGAAGCTTAAGTATGAGTTTCATAATGTCTACTTTTCTGCTTGTGTTATCTTCAAACAGTGTCTTATTTTTAAATCAGTGTGTTCCAGTTTAAATTCCAAATGGTGACCACTTATCTTTTCGCAATTCAATTCACCAAAGACAAAATTACAGGTAGTGATTTTTTTCTTAGCTATCAACAGATTTTTGACAGACACCCTTATCTTTGTTGTTAGGCTGAAACATTCTGTTCTGGAAGAGAGGAAAGAACATTCTTCACACGGTGTTTATGAGTCTCTGAAGTCTTTATTGGTACTCAGCACACCTTCCTACCCACTTCACGAGAAGAAAAAGTAGATTTATATTGGACACTGTATTGAAAAATGTCTACTTCAAATGCACTCAAAGGACTTTCCAGTTGTTTTATTGCAATTCCACAGTCCCTTCATGTCACTGAACTAACATGAGCTAAGCAAAGTAGACACTTGTCTAAATCTGTGGGAGGCTACCTTGAAAAAGATGATGGGAAAATAAATAGGCTATATTCTGCCATTGTTATTCATGTTAGAGTTTGAGCTTTCTATAGTAAGTTACTACTAAGTAGGTATAAATATCCAAGCAGCAATAAAAAATGAGTGCCTACCATATATCTGTAACCTGTAATTCCTCACTTACAATTCAAGCACAAGGTCAATAGAGGCAAATACATAAATATTCACATTTTCTATATAAAATACATGTAAAAGTTTTAGTAAACAACCTTTTGGTGCTATATTAAATGAAATAAAGTCTTACCCTATCTTTAAAACAATCGTAAAGCTAGAAATTACTTCCAATAAGAAATGTTGATTTGAAAACTTATAGAAGACATTGACTTTATATTAAAATTAAGATGAATAATCAAAATTAAATAAATATTTTCGAATGGATCACCCATTGCCATACTTGAGTTCTGAGTCCCTCTCTTCTGTTGGTTATTCTGCTCTGGAAAGAAGATAGCTATAGCAGGCTTCAGTTATGTATGTGTCCATATTTCTTATTAAATTACTTGCCTGCATGAGAATAAATGCTCTAAAATAAGCACAGTCTCGGGCACATATGACCAAATATATACACACACGCATTTAGTCTATGGCACATACTCCTGGCACCATCCTTTTAAAAAACATATTCAATTTTATTTGCTCATTACTACAGATATGGCTCGCTGCAACAGATGGGAAGATATAATGGAAATGACTTAGGCAGTTGCTGGCTGTAGATCTGAGTGATGAAGCTTTGACAATCTGAATATTTTGTGTTTGGTAACTGAAAAGGGAGATTTATATTGTGATTTAATAGTAGTTGAAGCATTCTACCACATCTTTGCCTCAAAAGTTTCTTTTGCTTATAGGGAATAAAATAACAACTGTATCTGGCTAGGGATGTCTAGTGAACTCTTTCCATTTCGTCTCTGGGAAGAGAGAAAAAATAACAGGCAAGAACTGGGTCCAATTGTGAAGCAGGGAAAGATTGTTCTTGATGTCCTTCTCCACCTGTTCCTAGAGCATACTCCTGATCTCTTCCTGGCCTCTTCTCATGCAGATGTGCTGGATCCAGGAAAACGTCCAGTAAAAGGAACCAGAAATGATGCCAGGATAGAGAAAGCAGGGCACTATCGGTCATTTAAGTGTTTAGGAAGTAAGGCTGAGGCCATAGAGAAATCAGAAAATTATCAGAAACTCACTCCAGGTAACACTAATAACAAACGCTTCCATACAGCTTATTACTTGCCAGGCAGCATTCCAACTGCTTTGCATATATTAATTCACTTCATACTCATGGCTACCATATGATAAGGCTATTATTTCATCCCTATTTTATAAGTGAGGGAAATAGCAGAGTAGTTAAACAACCCATGCACAGACTATATGGAAGAATTAGGATTTGAACCCAAACAGGCTGGCATTAGAGCCCTTTGGCTTACCCACTACACCAAGGGGCCCAGTCAATATCAGCATAAACGCTAATATAGAGGAGAACATGATCAGATAAATAATCAGCAACAAGGAGGCTCAAAAAGAAAAAAAATCTGTAGAACTGAGGGTATAAGTAGAAGGAAAATATGTAATTGTGAAAACACAGTGTCTGCTATAAAGTAAACCTTAATTATCAATAGTGAATGAAAAAATAATCATCCAGGCACAATCTCAGAATGAGGTCACAGCTTTCCCTCTCATCCCCAACTATGTGATTGTCACCCCATGAGAACCAATCCTAAAGAGCAGAACCTCAGAGAATCACACACGAGCATGTCTGGAAACCAGGTCGTAGGGTAGGACAGAGACTGCTTCCAGTAGGCCTTTCCATTTACATTGACTAACATTCTTCCTATATGCTAAAACTCCCAACCCTTTAGATATTTCTCTGGAACCTGTAGGTGCCCAGTGCTTTTCTATGACTCTTTGCTCTTCAAAAACTCAATCAAAGAGTGTCTTCTGCACTACTGCCATGTGCCAGGCCCTGCTCTGAGGGAAGAACATAGTGTTTGAACAAGACAGACAGAATCCTGCTCCTGCACTATTTCTTCTGTTGGAGCTATATGGACAATAGGAAAAAAAGAAAGAAAGAGGGAGAGAGATGGGGAGGAAAGAAAGGAAGGAAGGAAGAAAGAGATTAAACATTGGTCAAGTTCTGTGAATGAGATAAGTTCGGGTGATAGAGAGTCATGGAGAGTTGGGAGACTGACCTAGGCAGGGCAGTTTAAGAAGGACTCTCTGCAGAGGTGAAATGGAACCTGATTTTCACAAACAGCCATCTAAAGATCTTGAAGAACAGATTTCCAAAAGGAAGAAACAACACATGAAAAGGCCCATTCTAGTCGGTAATATTTTCAGGCTTCCTAGCATATTTTGAAGACTCTTGCTCTGATGGGAAATTTCAGACTACTGGTTCAACCCAGAAAACTGGCTTTGCTAGCCTCCTTTGCATCCAAACACAAACAAGTAATGGAGGCTCCACCAACCCGACCATAGGCATGTGAGCCGCAGGCTTTGGTTCAGAAGCGCTAAAGACAAGGAGACAGACTCTGCCTGGAGTCTTCCTTTGCAGCAAGGTTTGTGCCTGAGCTGCCCAATTTGAGGGACAGTGTTTGTTGCCAGGTGGACTTTCTGCTGTAAGCGTCATCAATGCTGGCTGCAGTAGCAGCTAGAGTATGGTCCAGTTTCTGGCAGCAATGCAAACAGCTACATCAGTTATGGCTACCTCATTATATCAATTCTCTGGCGCAGTTTTTAGTGCTATTTTTCAAAGCTTAGATGTAATCCTGTATCTTCAGTCCTTCTAAAACTCTGTGAGCCCAGTATCATTTTCTGTTTAATTAACTAGAGTCATATTCCACTGCTTATTATTAAAAACTCTCAATAGTAAAGCCTATTGGTTTAGGAACAAAATAAATGCCAGAGTGCCTCTGATTTCTCTCTAGCCAGAGTGTACTACCTAGTCCTGTATTTTCCTATAAGTATTTGTGATCTGACTTTACCTTTCCATCTTTCCTTTCCCTAATTCCTGCAAGATTTTTATTTTCTAAGTGTAACTCAGATCACTGTAAAGAAATGATATGTAAAGAAACTTCCTACAAAATGTCTTTTGGGTAGTATTTACCTTTCCCCACAGCATCTCTGTTATGAATCTAATATAAAAACTTGCACTTCCTTCTGTACCGGACTCTCTCACCTCATCTTGCCTTAAGTTGTACCTTTTATCCATATTTCCAGGCAGAAAAGAGATTCATAAGTGTTCCTTTCTCTTCTACATGCCCTAAGTGACTTGGTCTCTTTCTCTGGAAAGGAGGATACAGAGCAGCACTCAGCTGGTGACCCCTTATATTCCTGCTTACAACTTCCCTTCCTAAGGTCCAGCCTTCTTAGTATAACACTAGTATAACTAGTATAACGTTTAGTATAATACTGGAAAACATGATGTTTTTAGGCAAAACAGAACCAGAGAATATTCTTAATTCCCAATACGTGGAGAAATGTACAAGTGTGATCTCTTAGCCAGAATGGCTGTTGCCATAAGTTTCACCCATTATGGAGAAACAAAGAGTTCACACATCTGAGCCCCTGAAGTGACAAAGAGAGGCCTAAAATAGCTTCATCCCCACAAACATCACCGAGACCCAGAAATGCTCAGTTTGGTTGCTACCAAAAAAAATTTAATAAAATTTCTTTATATCCATTTACTTCACTACTTGTCATTAGGACTATTACCAGAGAGCAAAATGACAACAATCTTTCAAAATACATATACAGAATTAACTTTGTTGAAGTTTTTCTTGGAATGAAACTCCAAATGCAGTTCAAGTTACTTACCTAGCAAAGCCATAGACTCAAATATTTAAAAATAGTACGATAAACACTAAGTTTTTAAACTGTGTCAGGGACAGAATTTAGACAGAGATAGTCATTGGCTTTTATAGAATACTTAAGCCAGTTATTTTCAAACTTTTCGGCAGCAATCCACTATAAAACCCATTTGATTGGGTTTGAGATTGTATGGTCATTATCTATTTAATTAATAGATACCCGCTAGTGAAGTCATGCCCTGCAATCTGTAAAGCACTGCTTTAAAGCCTCGTCCCGGTATCGTACTGGTCAGCTCTATCTTCAGATTGGCCAAGGAACCACATCTGCAGATCATGTTATTTATGGAAAGCAAAATGTTGTCCCAGTTCTAAACAATATATTTGCAAACAACTTTCGCAACTTTAGTTTATGCATAAATTGTAGTCTGGCTATATTTTCTTCAAAATGCCCACTGTTTGACTGATGCATAACTATAGTTCTCTACCTTTTCCACATCACTCACAGCTGGAGAGCAGCTCAAAACAGATGCTTTAACTTCTCTATTCAGTGTCACACAAAGGTTAAACAATAGTGTATATCTCTTGTTCACAACGGTTTTTGTTGTTGTTGTGAGGAATAAAAACCAAAGAGAAAGTTAAATCTAACATCTGTGTATACAAGGCAGGAAATTTAAAAAACACTGCAGGAGACATTTTTAGAAAGTCACTTACTTCTAAAGGGTGATCATTTATTTTTAAATAATTTGAATCACACTTAATGACATTTTCATACTATTTTACACCTACTCTTAGCAACCAACGAGTTAACAAAACATTTATTCTTATCTATACAATATTCTTTCAATAAACTTTGTGAAATGCTCATTAAAAGTCTCACATGATTAGAAACAACAGTACATTAATAGGAATGCAATTAAGTACTTATTGCTTTTGTCATTTAAAATAAGCTAACCAGATGGCATGAAATCCTCCAAAAGAGATTTTAAACAAACAATCGAGATTTAATTAATATGCACCAGTTAACTCATTAAATATATAGCAACTAGCTCATTAAACTTAAGGTACATACTTATTTGAGATTAATTGCATATTCCTTCTTACATTTATTTTCATTTTGCTTGACTGGCCATGTGATAAATGGTGATTTTTGAATGCCAAAACATTTTAAAGCACAACTGTTTTGTACTTCTCATATTTTTCTCCTCCAATACCAAAATGGGACTTAACATTATTTTCACAGAAAATGCAGAATTCGGTGACTACATAATAGTAGCAACAACTAAAATAATTTTGACTTTCTATTTAAACTTAAATATTAGATTAAATGCACTTATTAACATAAGAATTGAATAGCAATCATTTCTCCATTTGCTATTAGTACCATAACATGAATCACACAATCATACTCCTCTAATTCTAAATAATTATCATACTTCCTTACTTTATGCCTCCGTGCTACTTATAGCAAAATCAAGTTATATATTTTTGACAAAAGAATGATTATCCCTTATCTGATGAGGTCATCATCCTTGTCCTTTGATTAAGATGAACATGGAGTGGAGACAAAGTAGGCAAATACAGGCCTAATAGACACATCACTCAGGGTAAGCAGAAGAATTAATATGAAGCAGTGTTATATCCAGAGCACCTGATGTCCATGAAGCTAGCCTGCCTGTTTCCATAACTCTTAAGTTTTCAGTGCTTTTTTTTTTTTCATTTTAATGAACTCAAGCTGTAATGTTTATGTATGCTATTGAAGTTATCAGCTTAAAATAGGCTGTTATCAATGTAAGATATTTTATACAAGCTTCATGATAACCACAAAGGAAAAACGTGTAGTAATTACACAGAAGATTAGGATAAAGGAGTCAAAGCATGCCTCTATAAAAAGTCATCAAGTCACAAAAGAAGACAGCAAGATAAGAAGGAACAAACTATTGACTAAATGGTCAGAAAATTAACAAAATGACAATAGTAAGTCCTTACCTATCAACAACTACTTTAAATGCAAATGAATTACATTTACCAATCAAAAGACACAGAATGGATGAAAGGATAAAAAAACAGGATCCAATGATGTGCTGCCTACAAGAGGCTCACTTTAATTTTAAAGATAATACTTAGTCTGAGAGTAAAGCAATGAAAAAAGATATTGGAAGCAAATGGTAACCAAAAGAAAGCTGGGGTAATTATATTTGTATCTGACAAAATAAACTTTAAGCTAAAAATGGTCAATAGAGACAAATAAGGTCATATAACATAAAAGGGGTAATACATCAAGAAGATATAAAAATTGTAAATAATTATGCACTCAACATCAGAGTACCTAAATACCTAAAGCAAATACTAACAGAATTAAAAGAAGAAATAAACAGCAATACAATAACAGTTGGGAACCTTAAAACCTCACTCTCAACAATGGATAGATCATCCAGACAGAAAGTCAATAAAGAAACAGTGGATTTGAACAACACTAAAGACCAAGTGGACCTAACATATGTATACATACAATGGAACATTGTTCACCCGTAAAAAGAAGGAAATCCTGCCATTCTAGACAATATGAAACTTGAGATCATTATGCTAATAGAAATAAGTCAGACAGAGAAAGACAAATAGGGTGTGATCTCACTTATATGTGGAATCTAAAATATCTGAACTCATAGAAACAGACAACTGATTGGCCGTTTCCAGCTTCCCTAAAATACAGACATTACAAGAGATGTGTATTAACAAGTGCTCTAGATAACAAGAATGGTTTTGAAAATATTGTCATTGATACAGCCAGAGTAGTCCCTGCTCTCCAGCTTATTATCCCATGGCATGGACTTAATTTTGCTACCATTAGCGTCTTAGTTAATCTTTATTTTATTAAGCATATTAATGTCCAAGAGCTAAAGTGTAATGCTCCTTATCCTTTTTCTATTTAGAAGCATTTCCATAAAATTTAAGTTTCTCATAGTCCTAAAAATATTTTACTAGTATAATTGGGGTCACTCTCTATAGCATGCAAACATTCTTAGGGATTAAGTCAAATCAGCAAGAATTCTCTAAGCACTGTATCTAGTGTTCTGAGGGGTTCAAATAAGCACAAACCATAAATGCCTCTCTTTATTTCACACTGTAACTAGGAAAAGAAGTTAAATTGGCTTGATACAGTGGGAGATTGCTATAAGGCAGTAACTAATCAAGAATTAGATAGCATTATAGTGGCATATAAAGGTACTATCTGGAATCCAGGGATACTGAACACATTAAAACACCTAACTCCCACGCTCAGTTTACAGGAGCCACATTAACTGCAGAAAAACATCCTTGTAAGGTTTAGATAAAATCTCCACTGGTGGCCTATCTACCTAGAAGACAAGGTGACTGGATCCTGGAATTACCATGGTGCCCATAATGCTTCCTTGTATCATTCTTCAGGTTATAGACTTAACCAAAATTATACTTAGCATGGCTCTATTATAATTTATTACTGAATTCTCAGACACAGGGACAACCAGAAAATAAGTAAGACATTAGAAAAATCTGTTGCAATGAATATATACAAATATATATTGTATATATTTGCATGCAATGAATATATACAACAAAATCTGCATTGACAAGCAAATAATCAAAACACTGTTTCTCTCAATTTTGGCACTTAAGTCATATTAAATTGTCTATAAAATCTCATTCTTCTCAAAAGGAATAATGTTTTACAATATTTCTTAAATATTCTACACTAAACTTTGAAAGTCTAAAAAAAAAAAAGAGGGTAATCATTTACTTTCTAAAGAGTCATCAAAGTTAATTTTAAGCAACCAGTTCTGCAGACATTTAAATATTTTTGATTAAAAAAAATAAACTCCATTGCATATGCATTCCAAAAGGGGAGATGTTACCAAACTGATTTAAGCGATTATCCTATTTTTAAAAGTTTCATCTCAAGAAAAATACCATTTCTGACAAATTCAAATTACAGTATCAACTCTGATCGATATTTTTTTTTTTTAAAGATTTTATTTTTTCCTTTTTCTCCCCAAAGCCCCCCAGTACATAGTTGTGTATTCTTTGTTGTGGGTTCTTCTAGTTGTGGCATGTGGGACGCTGCCTCAGCGTGGTCTGATGAGCAGTGCCATGTCCACGCCCAGGATTCGAACCGACGAAACACTGGGCCGCCTGCAGCGGAGTGCGAGAACTTAACCACTCGGCCATGGGGCCAGCCCCCTGATCGATATTTTTTAATACATACTTTGCAACAGGATACTCTCAGTTCTATGAATTTAGGGGAAAAACAAAGAGTCAAAAGAATTGAGAAATTATTTTAATACTTCTTAGACATTTGAGGGACATAAGCAAATTTATTGAAGTAGATTTTAAAATTTGACATATTCAAAGATAATTTAATATATCTTTCATATTCTAGATCCTATGATGTGATTTTGAGGCAATTAAAAGATAAGAGAATGATAATTTTTCCAAGGTTATTTTCTCTCATTCTGAAAATGTAAAATATCAAACAAAAATAATCAGTGTGCTACATTATAAATTGCACTAGAATCCTTTGAATTAAATCTATTTTGGGGATTTTTAAATTACAAGATTCAATCATATTCTCATTTTTTTAATAGTCTTTTCTTCATAAAGCTCAAAGTTTGGGATCAAAGTACAAACATCTTAATTAATAGATAGTAGTAGCCATAGAAATAATATTTTATAATACTTAAATGAAATAATGTATTAAAAAGCAATTTGTAAACTGTAGAGCACTACATAAACATTTGCTGTCATCATTATTGCTGCTAAGTATTATAAAATGCATGTGAGGATAACTCCTTGTGTTCTTCCTGTATTTCTAATAGTATGAGGGCCTTAGGGCAGCATCCTTTGAGCAAGAAAACCAGCAAGATCTGGTCTTCCAGCCCACAAGGTAAGCTGTAGGACTTCGTTATGAATTGGAACACATCCTCACAAAGAAGTATGGCTGAATGACCATTAGCAGATATGCATCCGTGGTATATATTTCACAAACAGACAACATTTGTGATACAATAAAATTGTTATGCTACACCTGACTTGAGTAGGAATTTTTCAAGTGTAAAGTTGCTGTTCAGTTCCCAAGTTTTTAAGCTGTCCCAATCGAAAAACATTATGACAGGTAGTATCCTATCCACGTCCTCAGGGAAGGGAAATAGCTTTATCTGTCTGCCTATCTATCTATCTATCTATCTGTCTATTATCTCTCTCTCAGAGGAAATTCTGAAAAGTCCAATATAGTATATACTTCCCCAAAGAGGATAAATTTAGCCTGATCATGAAGTTTTTTGGGTTTTTTTTTTTTTTTTTTTTTAGGAAAATTAGCCCTGAGCTAACTACTGCCAATCCTCCTCTTTTTGCTGAGGAAGACTGGCCCTGAGCTAACATCCATGCCCATCTTCCTCTACTTTATACGTGGGACGCCTACCACCAGGCTGGCCCTGATCATGAAGTTCATTACAACTTTCAACTATGTCTTTGTATTATCAAACTTCTTAATGAGTCAAACAGTGCTCTTCTCTATGGGAACATCTTGTTCCATCATATTCAGGAAAAAATTGGTTTTGAGGACTTGCTGATGAGCTAAGTTCATCCAGGTTTCCTAAGAAACCTAAGCAAAATCGAATACGGAGAGTTTCCTTTTGTAAAGCTTTGAGTAATTTGACTGCCTACGGTCTTAATTCAGGCCTGATTTATGTTACCACGTCAACTATATGAAAGAATTGCATCAATTGAATAATATTATATTTAAAAAAACAAGAACTAAGTAGTATCTTTAAAAAATGGAAAAGGAAAAGCAATTTAATTTTTAATTGACATTCTCAGCCACTTATTTTAAATATCCCATAGTGAGAGAGGGGAGTTAGTTCACGGGATAACATATTAAAAATAATTTCATTAAGCAGAAACTACCTATATTTTCTTAGCTGACTGAACTTTATTTTTTCTAGCTGTTTAATTGTTTATATAATTTGATTTATTGAATGTCTTGGATAATTATTTAGTTTAATTTGTTAATTTAGCAGTTCTAGAAACAGAAGCAAAAATAGAATTTAATGATCATGGTTTCCTGCTCGAGGAATAGCTAATCAATCTTGTCTATGCAAGAAAACCACCCTTCAAAAGGCCCTCTTTACTCAAAAGCTATTTCAGTCACTTGGGAACATGAGCAGCCTATTAGGTTAAACCAGTTCCGGTAAGCAGGAAGGATGTAAGAGAAAATATCAACAATGTTCTCAGAGCTATTTACAAACAGGGCAACCAAACATCCAAGATAATTGATTATCTTGTTGAATATTATGTTCTAAAACAGGTCAGAAGCCAATGGCCTGGGTGGCAAAGGAGCAGGAAATACGGTTTCACAGAGTGCACATCCTGCCAGTTAAAGGCTTAGAAGCAAATACTAAGGCCAGCTGAGAACATTAAGCCCCCACACACTGTGGAAACTCCCAGCGCCACATAGAGGAAGGAAAGGGTAGCAATCTTAGGCGAGTGTTATGGAATGGAGGGAAGAGGAGTAAGGAGTCGAGGAGGAAAACATTCCTTCCCTTTAGGCCTGGGACCATCTTTATGTCAAACACACTAAACTGTTCCTGCTTTTAAGATGTTCCTATTCCTTGGTTTAATGGCCCATGTTACAATATTTGACAGAGTGTTCCCCAATCTGACTCATTTTACCAGTACATGGCATGTAGTAGGGGCTCAATAAGGCATTGTTCAGTCAATTCAAAAATATCAGCCTCTGTGAAAGGAAAGAAAGGTGCTGTATGTTGCTATTTCCTTCTCTCCACTTGGAGAAAAGAAAGAGGAGGGTGAACAAGAGGGAACTTTTTAGAGAGCATTCTGAGGATCCCGGGTTCAAAATCTTGAAGGTCCAGGAGGTCTCCAGTTAAAAAATATCTCCTCTACACCAACAGAAAGCCTCCTAACTACAGAAATTTATGGAGGTTTAAATGGATTGAGGGTGTGAGTGAATTCTATAAATCCTCTGATTTTGCATATATACTTACATACACATCTACACACACACACATATGCATAAACACACACATCCGCTAACGCACACCTTAGATGAATTATGGCTGTGATTTATTTTTTAAATAGCTTTATTTTGGGATAATTGACATAAACTGTAAATATTTAAAGCATAAAATTTGATGAGAAACAATTTCCACGATTAAGAGAATTGACTTATCTATCACAGCCTAGTTTCCTTGTGCCCTTTTCTAATCCCTGCCTCTTACTCCTTCCTTTCCTCTATACTCAGACAAAAAGTGATTTATTTTCCATGATGTAGATTAATTTGTATTTTCTAGATATTACATGAATTGAGTCATATAGTATGTAATCTATCTTCCTTATATCGGCATAATTAGTTTGAGATTCATTCATGCTGGTGTGAGCATCAATGTAGTCCATTTCTTTATATTCCTAAGTAATACACCTCTGTATGTATACACCACAATTTGTTTCTTCACTTACCTGTTGATGGACTTTTTTGGGTTATTTCCAGTTTTGAGCTATTAGTCACAAAGCTACTATAAATATCTGTGTACAACTCTTTGTACAGTCCTTTGCTCTCATTTCTCTTGGGCAAATACGTGGGAATGGAATGGTTGTGTCACACGGTAGTTTTCAATGAACTTTATGAGAAACTGTCAAACTGTTTTTCCATTTTATGTTTCAATGAGCAGTGTACTAAGGTTCCAGCGGATCCTTATCAACACTGAGAATGGTTAGTATTTTTAATTCTAAAGATTCTAGTGATGTGTAGTGGTATTTTGTTCATGGCTTTAATTTGCATTTCCCTAATGATGAATTATGCCAGATATTTTCCATTTACTTATACAAAACAGAAATGAAAAACATGATGTTTACCTTTGAGACTTCTTCAAGTGTTTTGCTGGTCCTAGGTAAGATTTTAGGCTGATTTGTTAACTTCATATTTCCTATCCTTGAGGATAGTTTAAATTCTGATCTTACACTTACGCATGGTGTGAGATTTCTATTATGTACGTGTCATTCAGCCTTTGCTTAAGCAATTTTGAAACCAGGAGATTTAAATTTTAAAAAGCAGACCATTTTAGAGAACTAACTGTACGTTTTTATGTCTTCTCTGAAACTCAGATTTTCACTTTAATTTCACACTCCGATTCCACTTCTGTCTTCTACAGCAGCATAATATAAACATTCATCGCAACACTTTAAAACCTTTGAAGACACTATTAATTTTTCCACTCATTGTTTTCCTTTTCAAGTTTAAAAGTCCAAATTTACTTCAAATTATTTCTCTAGCCATCTGCTCTTGAATGACTGACAGTGTATAACCCCTCTCATACTATGAGATCCAGAACTGGAATCAGGAGTCTAGAATTAATATGAATTCTATGAAATGCAATAGGACTAATGTATTTCAAGATCTTGGCCTTACATTCGCAGTAACTTAGTCTAAGATATAGTTATGTGAAAGTAAAAATAAATGTCTTTAAGATTTTATTAGTTTTTAAAGTAGCTGCATCCAACTATGGTTTGAAATATCTTTGATCAACTCAAATATGCTAGTTTTTCTTTAATATAATCTGTGCATCCATTACATTTGAAACTATACTTCTACAGTTAATTATTTTTAACTAAAATGCATCGTTTTATATTAACCTCTCTAAAATTTATCTTATACTTGGGTGTTATACCCCTCCATTAGACCATCAAAGTGCAAGATACTTGGACTTATCTTTTCCCCGTCCAACATTTGAGCAAACCCCTGCCCTTAGTTCTGAACCATCTTCTATATTTTCCACATCTTTATTCACAATACGGACACAACAGTTGTAAAGCATACTTTTCTTTTCTTTTTTTTTTTTTGAGGAAGATTAGCCCTGAGCTAACTACTGCCAGTCCTCCTCTTTTTGCTGAGGAAGCCTGGCCCTGAGCTAACATCCGTGCCCATCTTCCTCTACTTTCTATGTGGGACGCCTACCACAGCATGGCGTGCCAAGCGGTGCCATGTCCGCACCCAGGATCCAAACCAGCGAACCCCAGGCCGCCGACAAGCTGAGAAGCGGAACGTGCATTTAACTGCTGTGCCACCAGGCCGGCCCCTAAAGCATACATTTTGAAGTTGGTCCTGTACTTTTTCAGTATTATAGGTTTGACAAGGGATCTATAAATTAATATTTTAGGTATAGCTGAAAAACCAATTACAAAATCTACATGGAATATTTTTCAGGCCAAATTTTTACATTTAGGCCATAAGTAAATCAAGAAATATTTTTCTGAATGTATTTATAAAATGTGGATGAGATGTACAATTTTCCCAGGTTACCTTTAAGAAAAGAAGCACACTTGACTTTATAACCTGCTTTGTTTTTCATATTTACTTCTTATATATTTTTAAAATGCTCACATGAACAATCAATATAAGATTTATGCCAACTGATTTCAAGACAAAAATTAAACACTTTTGTTGTCATTATTGACTCCTACAAACAAGCTTGCTAATTCAACCATTCGATTATTTTTAATATTCCCTACAGGTTTTCATTGAGTACATTTAATGAAGCATGCTTGATAATTTGTGCTTCGTCTCCTCTTATCTGATTGTGCTATCCCCAAATCAAAGGATGTTTTTCTTGGTTCATCATTTTGTTCATGCTCTTAGCATGGTAACTGATAGATAGTAAATACTCAATAAATGCTTAAATATTTGTTTTTTGCTAGATGAATGTCCTAGGACTTTTTTGTGATCACAAAGCCTGGCTTGTGGTTTTGGAACTCACATTTTGTCATTGCTAGAAAATTAAGAAATTGTTATCCAGTCTATAGTTTTCTGACATTTTCTTTTTTCTGCAATTTTTAATATTTACCAGCTGGTTTTCAAAATCATTCTTGCTAATTGTTCAAAAGCAAGGCATAGAATACAAGTAGAATCAATGAGTATAAAATATTTCATTGTACACTTTGTAGCAAAGGGGCCATTAAAGATTCAGTATAAATCTTCAACATTTTTCAGGTAAAAAAACTTGTATTGATCATAATCCTTAGTTGATGACTTGCTGTCTCTATCAATCCAGTAAGACCTTGCATAATTTTATTTTATTTTAGTCATTTTATTTTACTTTGTGCATTATCCTCTTTATATCCAATAGATAATTCAATTTCTTCATCATTTCTTGTTTTGGACATTAGACGATAATCTACTTTTTTTTTTCCTGAACACCTACCTTCGACACTGATTATCTTTTATAATATTTATTCTATCTTTTTCCAGTCAGCAAGTCATTCTTTTTGTCGCAGAAAAAAACCTCCCTGAATGTACAGGAGGTCTCTCTCTGTATGATCTCTTTGTATTTATTTCAACTATCCCAAATAGGGCATTATCATTTCCTTGTTCTTCTTGCCTTTAACAAAGTGGAGAAAATTACTGACATTAATAGAATTTGAGCCTTATGCCTTCAGGGTTTTATTATTTCTTATACTACTTTTAAATCTTTATTTCAAGATATTAAAACAGTAGATAGACCCCAGGCATGTAGGAAGTACAATTGACCACTGTCACCTTGTAGGTGGGCTGGTGTTCCTTTCTATCCTGTCACCTGAAGCCTACAAAAATATGTCAACGTGCTTTTTTCTCACCCAAATGAATTTCTTGTGAATAAAAAATCTTTGTTTTTGTTCTTCTCTCTGTTCATAATGATTATTCAAGCAGTTATCTGTGAATATATTTCATAAGCAATCTGTTCTGCATATTTTTTGTATAAGGGCATTTTGAAAAATATCATTATCTCTCCAATCCCTTTAATAAATTTTTCCTCTGGTAATAGAAGTGTTCAGTGCTAACGGAGTAACATAATTGCATAATTAGTTGAAAATAATATTTGTTTGTAGTTATAATATGCTTTAGACTCAAGCACTTTTTTAAAAAAAGCATTTTTATCAAACTAGAAAATAGCAGCTATTATTTTCATAACAGTTTCAAATTAACGAATTGTGGATAAATAATAATTACTCTTTTCTTAACGAAAGACAGAAAATCCTAAAAGATAAATGTTTGGTATTACTTTGCATAAAATATGTCCCAGGCTGTTTGAAAGGGTTCATCTTAATTGCAGTGCTTTATCCCCACAGTGTAGGTAAATGTTTGTTTTGTGTTAATTAAGAAGTCGTTTAAACATCTGCCTTTATTTTATGGACCGCCTTTAAAGTGTGAAACGTGTTTTTCTCATGAGAGCACTTTATGTTCCCAAGTGGCAATTTTAAAATAAAGTGTCTCTTTTTCAGATATAAAGTCTAATGTGCAGAGGTTTTGCCATCTGTTCCATGCAGTTGTACTTGTGAGCTAGTTGCTTGATTAGACGCAACAAATGCGTGGGAAATGTGTCTTCACTCTAAAGAAAACTACAAATAGTGTACTGTTGGCTTGTATGATTTCTTTTATAAAATGTCATTTTAAATTTCATTCAGGATTAGTTGGATCTCTTAAAACAGAAAGATCATCATTAAGTTTAATTTTGTATCATTTAGAAAACAAGAGAAAACTCAACTCAGTATTTTAAAGCACAGAGTCCCTCATTTCAATACAGGGTAAAGAAATAAATCAATGCTGCTGACCATGTCTATCCAATAAAGAATTGTGAATTCAAAAATAGTTTTCTAACAGTTTATAATGTCCCCAAAGTAAGTCATATCTGTTGAGATATAAGCCAAACTCTTTTGTTAGAACTAGTCTCTAAGAACATAGGGAAATACTATGTAATCCAAAATTTGATAGAGGGGCTACCAATGATTTTAAAACTCATCAATGATTCACCAGTTTAGATATTTGGACAGAAGTCAACTAAAAAAAAAGGGAAAATGCTTAATGCAGACACTGTTTTTGTATGTTGCATTCTCGCTAACTACGAGGGCAAACGCTTAATTCAAATGCTCCTGTCAAGACCAGAATATTTACTCCTAAGAATACGCTAGAATGTGTAGTAATTGTAGAATCTTTTGAAATGTTGTGATTATTCTGAACATATAGGTTTTCCCAAAATTCTCTGTATCTTTACTGAGAATTCATTCATGTTTCAGACTTGACTACTAGAAACGTAGAATGACATAAGTGATTTCTAGACAAAAAAGCATTCAAAAAAAGCAAATTTCCTTACATTCATGAGAGTTTAGTTTCTAGGGCAAGATCAAGCAGAATGACCTGCCTAAAAATCTCAGCAAACCAGAGATTATCTTCAAAGCAGTAGTGACGTTGAGGAATCTTTGCACCTGAGGTGATTTGTGTATTAATCCTGATGCTGTTATCTATTTGCTCCTAGGATTCGAGATTAGTTAAAATCTTGATCTACTTTAACCATTCCACTCGGGCTATTGTAAATCCTGAGAGGACCAAGAAGCTCTTACACTCACTTAGGTATTTCTTGTGCTTATTATGTACACAGACCTAAAGCAGGAATTTTAAGCAACTGTAAGAAAATATGAGATAATTTTTGCTAACCTGTACTTAACAACACTGATTGAAACAATGGCAATATTAAGTCATACGTATATGGCATATTTGTGAAATAGTCCAGAAAGTCAATTCCAGGACATATTCTGGGTATGATAATCAAGAATATCTTTATGGAAATATTGGATAGTTTTTGAACTGGGCTTTCAAGTTTGTGTAATACTCAATTAACATTGGAAGAGGGATGGAGATCAGTTAAGAAGAATGATAGTGATGCCCAAAAAGAGGGAAAACAGGATCAAAACAGGAAATATATTTAAGATATTGAGGAAAACAGATTAGCTAAAATAAAGGTTTCATCCAGTGAAATCATAGGAGATGAGTCTGAATGTAGGTTGGAAGAACATCATAAATGATTGTCTAAGAATCAGGATTTTTATTTTTTCAAATTAAATTCCATGTCGAAGCTTTGAACAGCTGAAGGACAGGATTAAAGCAGTAGTTTTATGAAGATTAATCAAAGTGTGTCTTTTTTTTTTTTTTGTGGAAGATTAGCCCTGAGCTAACTGCCACCAATCCTCCTCTTTTTGCTAAGGAAGGCTGGCCCTGAGCTAACATCGTGCCCATCTTCCTCTACTTTATATGTGGGACGCCTATCACAGCATGGCTTGACAAGCGGTGCCATGTCTGCACCCGGATCCGAACTGGTGAACCCTGGGCCACCAAGAAGTGGAACGTGCACACTTAACTGCTGCACCACTGGACTGGCCCCCAGAAGTGTGTCTTTTATTTTACCAAGCATATTGTAGATTTTCAATAAATATTTTAAAAATTTAATTGCCATATGTTAATTATTTGAAAGAGAGAAATAATCAAACCTATTAGAACCTTATTTCAATACGCTTCTTGTTCATGAAGATAGAAATGGAAATATCAGATCAAATGTGAAAGAAAGTGCAAAGCTTTAGGGACTGAATAACTATATGAAAGAAAGAGCAAAGCTTCAGGACACAGTAAGTGTGTGAGAGGGAGATTTGAGGACACACAGCGTGCACTGAACACAGTATGAAGGGTCAGCTCATCTGAGACTAATCGCAGTTCCCCCACTTCTACACACAGTCACCATGGACAAACATTGTCTCTTATTTTTTTCTAACATAAGATTGGTTACCACCTGGTTTTCCCATTTCACACAGTTTTCATGCAAGAAACATTACATATCTATATCTAGGCATACATGTGTGTGTATGTTCTTTGTAAACTGCTAAATTTCCATACAAATATGCCTTAACTAATTAATATGATAATAATAATCAAGCCAAAATTTACTAAGCACTTAAAATGAACTAATTAATCATACACATCATTCAAAGTATTTATTTGTCCACTGACAAATTTGTCAAAAAGAATCCTATGTAAAAACCTCCATCAATATTTATATTATGTGATTCTAAGATGTATGCTTGAGGGTTCAATTACAGCCAAGTATCAGTAAGTTTAGTCCCTGGCAGCACATATTAAAATAACAAACCTATGTTCAAATGTGTTCACTAAGTTCCCATGCAGTTAAGTTTCAGCAAGAAATATACACCTACTCCTGTGGACCGCATTAGCATAGTAAAAGTCACTTAAACAGAGCCCTAGGATAAACTATTAGGAATTCTGTTACTAGGAAGACCATGATGAAATGAGCATTTTCTTTTATCCCTCCAACTTTGCCTTCGAAGTTTTGAAGGCCCCTCCTGACCGCTGGGACAGTCTTCATACAGTTTGATGACTTCAGGCACAGCTTGTCAAGGGACCTCAGGATGAAACACACACTCTATTCTTCCTAAATTATTGATCTTTTTTCCTGGGTACTTCTATCTTATCCTACTTCCCTGAAGTTAAAATAAGTGTCGTCTTTCTAGTTCACTCCATTCTTCTTTCTGTGATATCAGACTTTTTTTCCGAAGTCAAGATTTTTAACTCTCTCCTTTTCTTATCATTAGGACTTCATAAACTAATCATGAAAAAAAATACATCTGGTGCAAATGGTTGTTCTCATGAGAACAACCATCACTGCTTTGAAGTGTTTGAAAACAACTGCATGAAAAGCTTTTCCAAATGAATGGAAAACAAAACAATAAATGAGTAAAGTAAACAGAAACTCAATTCTTGTGAACCATAAGAAAAGTTATCTAAACAATTTTGCCAAGTTTTCATTCTGCTCTTTCAAAATCTAAGACAGAAAACTCATGTACTTTTTAACATCAGATAGTGAAAATGTACTAAGGAATTTTAGTGTACTCAACGTAATCTAATATGCTAATTTCATTAAAGAGCATTGAAATATACTGAATGTTACACAGCAGGGGTCAGCTATATAGTCTTTATCACAACTATTTAACTCTTCTCTTGTAACCTGAGAAAATCTTTAGGCGGTATATAAACAAATGAATGTGCCTGATTTCCAATAAAACTTTATTTTTAGCAAATGGACAGTGGGCTAGATTTGGCCAGTAAGCCACAGTTTGCTAACTCTTGGTATATACTATGGGTATGTTCAACTTATACACATATCGAATTAAGTATTTTGTCTTTAAGTATATAGGTTTTTCATAGATGTCATTTGTCAAGTTGTGAAAGCTTCCTTTTATTCCTGTTTTATTAATAGTTTTTATGGGTGTTGGATTTTGTCAAATACTTTCTTTGTGTCTACTGTGTTGATCCCGTGACTTTTTTACTTTATCCTATTAACATGGGATATTACCTTAACCAGATTTCAGACATTAAACCAACCTTGAATGCCCAGCATAAATCCCTCTTGATAACGCTGTACAATCTTTTTTCAATACTTCGTTAGTGACCAAGGTAGACTTAACATTTCCCTCAAGTTGACCAAACTTTAGACTGACCCCTTCCTACCTCTAAACCCCTGACTTCCTTTTCCTGAGAGCATTTTCTTTAGAAAACCTGTAAGTGTAAATTCTTTCTCTGTTCCTATGAGATGTAAATCTGTTTGGAAAATCTCTTACCAGTTTTACAACCCAGGACACTCTTTCTCAAGGACCTGAGAACTATCCCTTTGAAATGTAATCATCAAGGAAGATGGTGCCCCTCTCTCTCAGTCTCTCTGAGAGGGTAGGAGCCTAATTTAGGGAGGCGTATTGCTCCAAGTGGTAAAACTAACTCCTGTCATAAAGACTGTACCCAAAGGAAAAGTAAACTGTCTCATTTCTTTTTTTCTATATGTCTCATCTTGGTCCTGTTGCTCTGCTTCTCCTATTCTGTCTACTTTTCTGCTAAATAAATACTTTTAGTGAACCATTTTAATTCCTGTGTTGATTTGCCAATTATATTTTTTGTATTTATTCTCTTAGTGATTGCTCTGCAGATGAAATGCCACTAATTTATCACAATCTACTTCAAACTCATACTAACAATTTTAGTACAGTATACAAAATTTTCCATAGTTCTTTTCTCCTCCCTCTTTTTGCTATTATTTTCATATATATCTATTGTATAAACCTAAGAATACAATGTTATTATTTCCTTGTATTTCCATGGATTTAACTTGTACCTCGTGTCATTTCATTTAAAGCTGAAGAACTGCTTTTAGTTTTTTCAGTAAAGTCAGCTAACAATGCATTCTCTCAGGCTTTGTTCATCTGAGACTGTGTTTTGTTTTCAGCTTTATTTTGAAATACAGTTTTTTTAGATATAGAATATTTGTTAACAGTGTTTCCTCCCCTCTCCCCCCCTCCCCCACACACTTTGAGTATGTCGTTCTTTTGCCTTCTGGTCTCCATCATCGCTGTGAGCAGTCAGGTTTTACTTGTCTTATTGTTCTCCACTAAGTGATGTGTTGTTTTTCTCTTTGATCTTTCAAGTTTTTTCCTTTACTTTGGTGTTCAACAGTTTGACTACGATGTGTCTAGGTATAGATTACTTTGTGTTTATCCTACTCAGATCCATGAATTAATGAGTTTTTATTTTATATATATATATATATTTACGTATATATATTTTGTATATATATGTATATGTATGCATTGCAATGTTTATGTTGTCTCAGGGATCTCCATGTATTTTCTTGTCTTTAAGTTCTTTTCTATCTTCAGAATCTATACTTTCTATTAATCTATGTTCAAATGCACTGAATTTTTTTTCTATCTCAAATCTGTTGTTGAGATCCTCTAATGAATTTTTCATATCATTTATTGTACTTTTTATCTGCAGAATTTCCTGTTTTAGTTATCTATTTGCAGTTTCTATCTCTTTGCTAGCAAAATACCACTGCTACATTTACATGTCTTTCAAGATCTGTCCTTCAAGACACAGCTAAGTCCCACCACTTTAGTGAAGCAGTTCCTACGCTAAATTAGATATGGTATAAAAAAAAGACATCACTTTTCTGAGTCTCTTACCAAGCACTTGGCTATTTTTGTTGTGGCCAAGTGCACCAAAATTTGGCCAAATATTTTACATATGTTTTTCTAAACTATGTAAAATCCCTAGGCAGGAATTGTGTTTCCTGAGTTTTGTATCCTTTGTGTCACCTAGTATATTGTTTTGCACATAAATATAGCTGCTCAGAAGAAATGTTAATTGAATTAGGTGAATATAGTTGTATTATGGTTATTACTTAAAATTTTGATAACATCACTATTACCTATGTAGTCCTAGCTCTTTTAGCGATATTAAACATGTAGCAATGTGAAACATTGCAAAGAACCTTATTTACAAGTTGATCACTGATCATTGCATACTTTGATGCTTTTCCTTGAGGTAACATGGCCTCAGGGTCATCATGGTAAATGACCCAAGAGAAAATTGAGGTCTATGTGAATAGTACCCATTGATGTTCTGTAGAATACAACCTGTGCAATATGTATGCAGAATATCTTGATCTTAAACAACAAGTATTGTACTTACTCATTTAACTGGAAGTCCAGAGGTAGAACAAATTCAAGGTTGGCTTAATTCTCATGGTTGTGCCTCCAACTCTTGGCCCTGCTTGTACTGCATCTTCCTTTCGATACATTGTTTTCGGCTTCTGACTATCATCTCTCATCATGGCAAATGCCTGTAACTGTATCAAGATTCGCAACCAAACACTATGATATCTTGAGACAGCTTAAAATAAAGAGAACTTTCTATTTCTTGTGATGGCTCATTCTTGAACTATTTTTGAGGGAAATTTATTACAGAGAAATCCTAGCAAATCTACTCTCTTATTAATTGGTATCAGGTATATTACATACCCATTTCTGTGGCCAGGGAAATGCCTTTAGCTTATTGATTTAATTAGAGTTCCTGAACTTGACTTTCCCAGTGTTTACATTTACTCTTAGATCAGTTAGAATTAAGCTTGGAGCTGGGGGTTGGAAACAGGGAATATCTATGAAGAAGAGATTCAATAGGAACTAAAATCAAATCACTTTAGAGAAAGTGTGGATAGGGCAAGCAATCAACTATATGAATTACACCCAGGTATTTAGAGGATGTCAAAAACTCATGCTTCATGTGCTCATAATTATTGTCATTAGCCTAATGAATCATGTCTTATATCTTGGGCTTGTTCTTCCAAGTTTCTCCATCAACTATCCTCCTTCCTTTTTGACTTCTTGCTAAAGTTAAGAATAACCTCATTTACATCCTGAATCAAAATTTTATCCATATTATTTGCCTTGCATAATCAAATTGAAAATATTTTTGGGTAAAAAGTAAAATGAACATGGTAACTAATTATATTTGATAGCCATGTAGTGCAAACATTAAGATTTAACTGTTCAACTTACCATTTATTTCATACTTGTTAGTATTAAAAGGCCTTTCATACTTTTAATTAGCTCTTTCTTCCTCCATTCTTGACAAGTAGAATATCAACTTAATAGAGGAAGATACTCATCCGCCTGAAAATTTAATGAACTGACCAAGGACACAGAGTGAGACTGACAAAAATTTAGTGTCCATACCAGCAGTGTTGAAATTGCCTTACCAAATCAAGCATACCATGCTTGATTTGGAATTTGGGGTCATATTAAAGACCAATTTCTCAGCAATAAATCTAGTCAATGAAGAAGTAATATTAAGAAGTCATTAACATGGCTAAACTTCTAAAACTGACCATGCAAAGGTCTGAGATTTTTTTTAATGTAAAGGGAAAACCATTATGAAGATGTGGCGTAATAAAAAATAGAATAAATAGATATTTCCCCAGTTGATGGTCAAATGAAGAAAGGTTACATATAATTACGCGAATTTTTCATTTATATCTCGTGAGTATAATCTTAGTGGTCAAATACGCTAATAAGATCATTCATTTGAAAGCGCTTTTCTGAATTTGAAGTATAGGATTGCTTCCAATACAAAAGATATTTCATTATACTGTAGACTAATTTTAAGTTAACCCCTGAAGAATCAAACACATCCACTGAAAAAGTAGCTTAACACCTGGAAAAGACTTAGGAAACTCGGAGGTTCTGGTTGTCTGACCTGAGACATTAAAATTAATTTATCTGATGACTTTTATAATTAACTTCTAAAGAAATAGCTTATAAGAACAAGAAATATTCCTTTTCTTCATAACTACATAAACTTTATGGAACTTTATTTTAAAAGTACTGCCTTGGAGTCTGAATGAGATAGGTTGAAATTGCATTTAATTTCTTAGAGATTAACTCAGATCTCTTGGGAAGTTAACAAGGACTTCCAACAGATGATCAAACCCAGCTACATATAGATAGTTCTGTAACTTATGCCATGTCTGGAATTAGCCTTTCTATTCTAATTAAGGCTGGAGCTATCTTTCCCATTCCTTATTTATACTGCTCCCTAACTTCAAATGAAATGCCTGAAAGATCGTGGGACCAGGTAAGAAGGAACTTTTCCTGTCCACTAAAATAATGTATATACATATCTGAAAAGAGGATAAAATTATAATTAGATAGGAGGTGAATACAGGCCATACTTGAGAACTGAACAATCGTTTATTGAAAACACTAAAAAGTCCTAGAGAGAAATTCCGTTTATCAAAGCAATATTTATTTTATTTGACTTAAGTACTTTTATGGTCTTAATATCCAGCAACTTTGTATAAGGTAATATTTTTGTTTCAATTATGAAAATCAACTCGGAATGTTGAAGAACACGTATCAGTTAGTGGATAAAATAAATGCGCAATTCATAAAATAGGAAATGTATGACGCTAACAAGCATGACAAGATGTACTAAAACTTCTTATTAATCACAGAAATACAAATTAAAACCATAGTGAGCTACCGCTTTATCTATTTGGCTAGAAAAATTAGAAATCTAGATATTGCCTTGTGCTGGCAATGATATTGGTATATAGAAAATCTAACACAATGCTGAAGAGAGTGTAGACTGATCCAGCTATTCTGAAGAGTATTCTGGAAATAGTTAGTCATTTAAATATACACATAACCTATGGTTAGAGTGAACATATAATTTTTTTTTCTGCTTTATCTCCCTAAACCCCTCCTGTACACAGTTGTATTTCTTAGTTGCAGGTCCTTCTACTTGTGGGATGTGGGATGCCGCCTCAACGTGGCCTGATGAGCAGTGCCATGTCCGCGCCCAGGATCCAAACCCTGGGCCACCACAGCAGAGTGCGCGAACTTAACCACTCAGCCACGGAGCCGGCCCCTGAAGATATAATTTTGAGAGTGACAGGAGATGCTATTTATGTTTATTCTGAGACAGTAAACTTAAACCCACTCTGCCCCAAGCAAACAGAAATTATGAGTCACCTTATTTATGACACACTGAATTTGTTCTTAGGTACATATTCCAAATAATTTCACTCAAAAAACCCATAGACACATAAGAATCATCATGGAGAAGTGGAGAGTAAATAATTTATATTAATACTCAAATCGTAACCAATATGATAAGTTGATATTCTAACTTTTCTTTAGTACTTATTTGATTGTTATTGGGTTTAGATTTTAATATATTAATTAGCTATTACTTTCTCTTTTATAATTTTTAAAATTTGTCCTTTAATATCTTAGTGCTTTATTTTTCATTTGTATGAGCTTTTCATGTTTTCTGATTACCTAATGTTCCCCTTTGTTGCTTTTGTTAAAATATTGGACACCAGCTATTAATTCTTCTAAACAAGATTTTAAATCTTTTGATCAAATTATTTTAAAATTCCACTGGTAGTTTTATGAGATAGCATAAGTTTAAAAGAAATTGGTGGAGATTTATCATACATATTCAGTTTCCCATAAGAAATACCATTCTTTTACTGAAGTCTTCTCTTATCATGTCTCTTTGAAGTGACTTGTTATTCATTTTGTATGATTGAGATTTATACTGTACTACCAATATTACATCCTCAGAACTTTATTTTTGTGTTTGTTTTTTTTGAGGAAGATTAGCCCTGAGCTAACTGCTGCCAATCCTCCTCTTTCTGCCGAGCAAGACTGGCCCTGAGCTAACATCCTGCCCATCTTCCTCTACTTTATATGTGGCATGCCTACCACAGCATGGCTTGCCAAACAGTGCCATGTGAGCACCCAGGATCCGAACCGGTGAAGCTCGGGCCACCAAAACGGAACGTGTGCACTTAACCACTGCGCCACCCGGCTGGCCCCACAGCCTCAGAACTTTAAGGTTTTGTTCTATTACGATTTTTTTCCTACAATATAACTTCGTCTATTCTGTGGATGCCGCCTCAGCATGGCACAGATTTTAGCTCATCGACAATCTTCCTCGAGCAGAAGGAGGAAGACTGGTAACAGATGTTAGCTCAGGGGCAATGTTCCTCACAAAAACAAAAACAAAAACAAAAAAACTGAAAACCAATTCCTTCACCTTGCCTCTGTCAAGACTTCACACCCATGTTCTCAGTGCAAATGGGCTGGAGAAGTGGTTGAGGGTTCTGTAAAGATATACCTTCAATTCTTATTTTTTTTTTTTTTTTTGAGATGACCAAGAAAGCCTTCAATTGAAGTTATATTATAGGAAAAAGAGATTTTTGTTGCTGCAGTTTATAAAAATAATAGAGTAGAAACACGGAGATCAGTGAGGAGGCCACTGAAGTAGCTCATCAGAGACGAAGGTAGCAGAGACTAGATGATGACAATAAAGATGAGAAAAAGTCGTCAGTTTGGGGATATATTTTAGATATAGAATCGTCAGGACTGGTTAATTGATTAGCTGTAGGAATTGAAGCAGTGAGAGAAACCAGTGGTGAATCAAAGGTTTTAAATTAAACAAGTGGGAATTTGGTAGTGTCATTTGATGAAATGAGAATAAAAGGGAAGGACAAGATTGGAGAAGAAAAGTCTCATTAATTTTACCAGGCATCAAGAGTAAATGACAACTTGAAACTGACTATATTTGGTTCCGGAACTCAGGACAGACCAACAATCACACTCTGATGGATAATCAAATTGCTCCTTCATTGGAGATGCTATTTCTCAAGCACTTAATTATATGGGGATTTTTATCATACAACTACAGAGAAATTCCGTTTATTTAGTCAGATATAAGATGGTTTCCAGTCTCATGAATCATTCATGACTTAGCTATAATTTGAGGATAACCGAAGTTTCTGATCTGTGTTACAGCACAGTAACATATCCAGGGACACCATCTATAGTAACAAAGGAATTCACATATTTTTGCATGAAAGCCAAGAAGGGATAATTTTTAATAAAGATTACAACTTCATCAAAACCAACAATACTAGACACTTATCTAACAAGTAGGTCTTGCCTCTAGAAAGAGGCCAAAACATCTACATCAATTTGCACTGGAGAACGCTTGTGTAGCACCTTGATGGGTAGGTTAAACATCAACATAGTGGAATCTCAATAAGAATGTTTAAGCAAAAACAGCCATTTATTTTAAAAATGCATTTAATATGATACTACTATATCAGGTTTTAAAATATGGGAAAATATTACATATTCTTTAGATATATACATAAGTGTGATTAAAGTATAAACAGGAGCTGGCCAAGCAGCATAGTGGTTAAAGTTCTACGAGCTCCTCTTTGGTAGCCCAGGTTCGCAGGTTCAGATCCTGGGTGTAGACCTACACCACTCATCAACTTGTTCTGTGCTGGCAACCCACATACACAAAAAATACCAGGAAGATTAGCACAGATGTTAGCTCGGGGCCAATCTTCCTCAAGCAAAAAGAGTAAGATTGGCAACACATGTTAGCTCAGGGCTAATCTTCCTCACCAAAAAAAAAGAAGTATAAATGAACACAGAATGGTAAATACTAATGGTATGGAATGGTAAATACGAATCAAGATACTTTCTGTTTATTTTCTTATCATGATAAGAGAAAATGCAACCAGGAAGTGGCATAATAAAGTAAATGGACTGTATTTGTGATATTTTATTTTCTAAGACGAACGGTTGGCATATCTTTGTGTGGTGAGCAGATCAATTGTGGGTGTTTATTATATTACTCTTATTGAATTTTTTTGTATGAAATATTTCTTAATAATTTAAAAAACCAAAATTTTTTAGCAGAGATCTAGTATAGACATCGGTCAAAAATAATTTTGAGGACAAGAGATTTGTCTCTAAAATGTATACTGTGAACCTATAAATGATAAAAATGACAACCAATCCAGTCAAAAATAGGCAGAAGAAATGAACACACACTTAAAAGATACACGAATGGCTACTAAACACATGAAAAAGATATTCAACATCATTAGTCAATAAGGAAATGTAAATCAAAGCCACAACTAGATACCATTTTACATCTATCAAAATGGGTAAAGATTGACAATATCAAAAGTTAGTGATGATGTGGAGGAGTGGAAATTCTCATATATTGCTGGTTGGAATGTGAAATGGTACAACCATTTGGGGAAACTCTTTGACACTTTCTTATCGTCTTAAACATACACCCATTCCATGACCCAGCAATTCTGCTCCTAGATATATTTCAAAGAGAAATGAAGGCATATGTGTATATATATATATATACACAAAGACTTAAACGAATGTCCATAGCAGTTTTGTTCAATGGGGATAAAAGGAAACAATCCAAACTTCCATCAGTAACATACTAGTTAAACTAAGTGTGGTACATCAATACAATGGAATTTGATTTAGCAATAATAAGGAAAGAACTACGGTTATATACAAAAAATTAATTAATGTCAAAGACATGTTGAATGAAAGAAGTTAGACACAAAAGAGTATACACCATATGATCTAATTTCTGTGAAGTTTAAGAACAGGCAAAACTAATATATGGTGATTGAAATCGAAACAGTAATAGACTTCTGACAAGGAGTTGAGGGTAAGATAGATTGACTGGTGAGTTGCATGAAGGAATTTTCCATGTGATAGAAATGTTCTATATCTTAATTTTCGTGATAATATTATGAGCCCAAATTCAGTGAACTCCATACTTCATATCTGAGCATTTTACTGCATGTGAATTATACCTTAATAAATAAAAATAATAGTTATAATAATTTTGTGGTACTGGATCAATATAGGGTTGGTAGCAAACCTATTTAGAAAGAAAATTTTATGGCTTGCTCTATCCTCAGTTTGGAGGATGATCCAGTTCTTTAGAGCTCTGGTATGTGGCTTGTTGAGACATTATTGCCCTCTCCTTGGATGCATGTAAGAGCAGGACTCATTTTGCTCACAGAAGCACAGCAGAAGCTAGCCTAATGAATCTTGAAACGTGTCTGTCAAATGACAAAAAGGAATGTGTGCACATGATCTGTGAAATACAGAAATGTTTTGTGTCATGATTTATGGCAGTATTGCATAAAATGCTAAAATCTTAGGGCTTTATATTTATACGACATTAAGCCCCACAATATCTGCCTTGTAGCTCGACAGGGCCAATTATTCTTTATCGTAATTCATTTTCCATTGCTAATGTATAACTCCGTTATCAATCGCACATGATTTATCTGCCTGTTGATTTGAATCCCTGTGGTACACCTGGTCCAGGTGACACAATATAGATTTCAGAATGGAAACGTATCACTCTCTGTAAAGCAGATATTAAAGGATAGGAGAAAACTGCAACTATTCTCGAGAAAAAGAAGAGGAAATGGAGAAGGAAAGTAGTATATATAATTTTTCTAAGGAATCTTCCGATTTGTATAAATCAGGAGGAAAATTAAATATTTTGAAAATTGTTAGTTTAAATTGTGCATCTATCTTCAAAATCACTGTGGAAACAAAATGACCTTGCCATACATTTGAGACGCTCTGTTGTCATGTGACCACCCAGGCACTGAATGGACTATGATAAACACGTTGTTCTGTTAATGTGTCTCCATCTGAAGGAGTTTCAGAAGGGAGAATATCTATCCAGCCCAGGCTCTTTGGTAGACACATGTTCTGTGGTGGAAAAACGGGGTCAGAAAATCTGGAGATAGTTTCTCGGAGAAACAATTGAGCAATGGGCAGAGCATGTATAAAAATCGAACTCTGACCACAATTCTGTAGCTACCATTCTGGGAAGCCAAATCACAACCGCTGCAGCAATTGGCCCCAAATAGGTAAGACATGGTCAATGACTGCCAGCCTCCCAAAGTTTTATCCCCTCATCCTTGCTTCCAACTCAAGATCAACCAAAGAAAGCCAAATAAACTCCCTCGACTAATCATATAGCATGCCGAATTTCTAGTTAGCCCACCTCTAGCTTACCCATGCCGACATCCTTCACAGGGCATACCTGAAGGGTTCTTTTTTATTGCATTACAGCTTTCCCATTTTCCTGCCTGTCTTTGAGTCTCTGCCAAACTAAAATGATGGTGGCTGATTTCCTGGCTATAGCCAGCTTTGAATAAATAGCTCGTGCACATTCTCATTTAGGTGGTCTTCCCTTATTTCCATAAGGGACAATACAGAGCCGTGGGTGTCTCCCTGCCTTCCTTTTTTTATTTGAAGGAGCAAGTATGAACTGATAACTCAGTGAAGATTATGAGAACAGATAGTAAAAGTTTAGGAGGGGATTTAGGGAATTGCATGGGTCAAATGAGTAGACATTTCTAAAAAGGAAAGGGAGACTGACAGTGCTAATTCCCACAGAAAGTTTCAGTAAACTGAAAGAGGAGAAAGCTGATTAGATTAGCCTTTCACAGGCCATTGTTGATGTGAAAGAGCAATTTCAAGTGCAGCGGAAGGGAGAGACAGCAGAAGGCAAACTCAGTGTAATATAATGGAGGCAAACTCAGTGTAATGTAATAGAGGTGTGGAGGCATTAACTGAAGAAACGTTTAGAGGTCAGCCATCAGAGATTTTAAAAGACAGAGGACTTAGCCAAGGTGGGGAAGCAACCCAAGTGCCCATGAACTGAGGAATGGATAAAGAATATATACATATATGCAATGTAATACTACTCAGCCATAAAAAAGACAAAATCATCCCATTTGCAGCAAAATGGATGGACTTTGAGGGTATGATGTTAAGCAAAATGAGCCAGGGAAAGAAAGACAAACACCACATGATTTCACTCATATGTGTAAGATAAACAAACTTGTGGATAAAGAGAACAGATTAGTGGTTACCGGGGTTGGGGTGGGGCAAAAGAGTTTGTAAAGGGGCACAGTTGTATGGTGACAGATAAAAATTAGGCTATTGATGGTGAGCACAATGCAGTCTATACAGAAACTGATATATAATAATGCACACCCGAAGTTACACAATGTTATAAATCAATATGACCTCAATAAAATAATTGGGGGAAAAAAACAACAACAGAGGCCTTAGAATGTTGGATTAGGAAGGTGGAGCCCAAAGACATAGGTACTGTTACCTTAGATGAAAGATGAAGTAGGGAATTTGAATGGAGTTGGAGGGAGGAAGAATAGACAGAAGGATAGAGAAAGGAGAAACACGAAAATAATGCCAGAGCACAAACTCCCAGTACTTACTGCTAAAGGGAGTAGTATAGGGACCTAAACAACCTAGGGAAAAGAAAAATAGGCATTTACATCACTAAAGGACCTTGGCGGGAGTCTAATCCCATTATGTAATTTAACAGACGAGATAATAGAAGCTCAGAGATTCATACAGGAAAAGGCAGTCAAAGATATTGGAGGACATCCAGGATAAACGGGGTCACAGAATCCTAAGTAATACATAGTACATATATTTTTTGCATTACCTATTACCAGCCCATATCCTAAATTGCTGTGACAGTTTCACAATTATTTTAGACAAAACTACCTCATTGCTGAGCTGAGTAACTGCTTTTTGAAACGAGTGCAAGTGTACTTGAAGAAGTAAGAAACTGTCTTTAAAAAATTAGGCTTTGAAGTTAGACTAGACTCCCATTTCTAAATCCCTTCTCTGCCATTTACTGTCGGTGTAATTTTAGGCAATTATTTAACAAGTCTAAATCTCAATTTCCTCATCTAGAAAATGAGACTAGAAATGCTACCTCATAGGGATAAAAAGAGGAAATGTAAGTAAAGTTCTTATCATCACATCTGGCTCAGAGCTGATAGTAAAAATGAAGGACTGCTTTTATACTTGGATAAAATGTACTAACACTGTTCATTTGATTATTGCTTAGTGACTTTGATATATACATACATACCTACATACACACAGACATACAAACATACACACATCTCAACAAGCATGTGAGAAAGGCAAGGGAGAAGCTGTTATCCCCACTTTGTATAAGAGGACATTGAAGCTACAGGATATTAAACAATTAGTCCAGGGTCTAATACTTAATAATTCAAGCAGAGCTCAAACCCAGGACTTCTGATTTCCTAGGGACTTGGAAGGCTTACATTCATGGAGATCTTTAGGAGGTTGCATTCTTCTAAGAAACTGGGGAATTCTCTCAGTGGCTCTGCAAAGTCTTCATTAAGTTTCAAAGAAATAGCCAGAGTGAGTGCCAAGAACCTCTGCTTGCGAGCAGTCACACCTGAGCTCAGTCAGTTATATCTCCCTGTGTGTTAGAGCTCAGGAAGATCCTTAAGGATCATTTTGTCTGACCTCTCATTTTGCATATGATGAAAAATGTCTCCCCCAATTTGCAATAGGAGAGCTCTTGAAGCCAGGTCCCCTAACTGGTAATCACATCACTACAAATTCTCTGCATTATTTGTCAAATATAATGGAGAAAATAGGTCCTGCTGAAATAACTTGCCATGAAAATAACTGGCTCCATTTCCTAATGGAAATGGAGTCTAATGGAAAAATGTTATTTGTGTTTACAATTTTACATATTTATTATCCCTATAAATGTTTGTCATCTTTTAAAGGAGTTTCTTGTTCATTTACAACTGTCATTTATGATATATTTATTCCTGACCTATAAACAGTCTGCTGATACTTGCTAATCATACTGTCCTCTGTGATATAATTTCATTTATTTTTTATAAAAATAAGACAAATATATAGTGATACTAAATAAATCCATTTATAAAATATTTTTCTATCATATCATATATCTTACCTATTGACTCACTAAATTCCTAGAATATTTGTACAGAGTAATTGTTATTATTTTCTATAGTTTCTAAATAAAATGCATTTGAAATATCTAAAGAATATATAATATCTTAAAATAAGTATAGAAAGTAACTGCTATGGCAGGATTTTTCTATATTGAGTATTATTTAAATTAATTACATTTAAATATAATTTTTGTTTCCAAATATAAGAATTTGGGAATATACATTCTTCAGCTTGCTAACCTACTAAATTAGAAATTTATATCTACAGAAGGATGCACCAATCATGTGCATACAATAAAGACTGTATTTACCTGTATTTGAGGTCTGTAATAAAATATTTTCCAAAAATATGAAAATAAGGGGAAGAGAAAATTCTTCTCTAAGCCAGTGGAATATAGTGGATAAAACAGCGAAATATAGGAAGGATATGCAATGTCAGTAAAAATATAGACTTTAGGTGAGTAGAAATTGGCTGTAATTTGACTGATGGTATTAACATATTTAAAGAAAGAATGTGTCATCCATCAGGCTAGTTGGCTTACTTAGAAAATTCATGGAGGTAAACATAGGCTGCATTCAACCAGGCACTACTTGGAAGATAGGGAGAGCCCTGGTCCAGGCACTCAACCTGTGCTCTCCCCAGCAAAGATTTGTACTTACCGTAGACATAAAATATACTTTGTTATCTTAGTAACTTTGTTGTTGATTGTGTGTTGAAATTATAATATTTTTCACATATTGGGTTAAATAAAATGCAGTATTAAAATTAATTTCATTTGCTTCTTATTTTTCTAGTGTGGGCTCTAGAAAATTTAAAATTACATATGGGGCTCCCATTTGTGGATGTTGTTATATAGTCATGCATCCCTTAATGACAGGGATATATTCTGAGAAATGCATTGTTAGGTGATTGTGTCATTGTTGAACATCAGAGAGTTTACATATAGAAACCTAGATGGTGTAACACTCTACACACGTAGGCTACATGGTACTTATGGGACCACCATTGTATATACCTGTCTTTTGTTGACTGAAATGTCATTATGCGCACATGACTGTATTTGCTTTGGACAGCACCAGCCCATATGAACATAAACCACTAATTTCCATTCCCTACTCTATCTATATTTTATTGTCTGTTTGTTAAGTGACATTCTTATTGTAGATGATTTTGCAGATAGATCTGGCTATAAAAAGAGAACAGCTAGTCATGTGGATTCAAATGTTTGGTTCCTTCACACACTACGTCTCTTATTGAATATTTAAAAAGCAACATTTTGATGTTACACATCTGTTTCATAAACCTGTTTCATTTGAATCTGCCATTGAGAATGGCATCTATTCTTGGCATGCTAATGAATCAGATCTGAGTTTATACTCCCGAACGCCAGAAGTTGAATCAAGATAAACTGACTACAATTATGCCATACTCTTAGCCTTTCGGAAGACAGTCAGCTGGCAAGTGTTTCCCAATCAGAAACCACATCTTCTGGTTTTTGACCAAGAGGTCAGCAGCCTTTTAAATTTTTTGACCTGTTACATTGGCATTTGCCTTTGTTTCTTTAAATAACGTGCCTGTGTCTATTTCTTTACTTTTCAGTTTTAGTCAATATCTATTGAACTTGAGATTTTTGTTTTCTTTCATAGATTTTACCCCTCCACACACACACACACACAGATATGCATCCTCATACAAACCTAAGTTTCCCATTCTGCCATCCTCCAATGGCAGTTAAATTGCATGTTTGGTTAGATTATAATTCACAAAGAGGTGGAAGCTAATTCATATGTTCAACATATCATCTTCAAGGGGAATCTGAATGAAATCTTCAAATTTAAGGGAAAAAAGTAGAACCAGAAGGTGAAGTTAGAGCCACTATTGCTGAGGAATAACCAGGGTCAATAGCCCATTGAGTGAGAAGCAGCAATGAAGAAGAATCACGAGTCCCATCTCACCCCACATACTTCTCTTTCTCACCTATCCCTTGTTCACGCCTTGACCTTGCTAATAAAGACTAAAGGTTGGAATCTTCTGCCAAAATCTTAGAAGGCAGCTAGGTCAATGAAGGATTCATAGGGGAAGCAGAGCTTGAAGGCAGCCGTGCACTTCATTGAACATAAGCTGTCTGTCTCTTCCACAGCAGAATGAGATGAGACATACAGGGAGGACAGCTCTCTAGGCAGCAGCATAAACATACCAACTTTATTGATAAACTGATTGAGATGAAACAATCAGCTGGTCCTTTCTCATATCCCTTCAAAGATAGCAAGGGTTTAGACAAGTGAAGAGTAAAGACAAATGGGTTTTCTAGTAGGGCTACCAAGTATCAGCCAATGCATGGGAGCAGCAAGGCACAGGAAATATTCAGGGAATGATGAGCTTCTGAGTCTAAGAAAGCAAAGAAAACTTACATAGGGGAGTCAAAGGAGACGAAAATGTAGAAATGAATCAAACAATCTAAGGTGAGAAAAAGGTCTGAGAGAGTAACAAATTCAAAATCCTGTTGCATGTAGATATCCCTTCTAACTCTTCTATAGGTTTAATATTCTGAACTAGGGGTCATTTTGATTGGCTTGAAGACTATCAGGGAAAAAAATAACTTCTCTAACAGGAACCATGTTCTGTTTTTGCTTTTGCTTTTTGTTTTTGGTGAGGGAGATTGGCCCTGAGCTAACATCTGTGCCAATTGTCCCCTATTTTCTATGTGGTCACCAGTATAGCATGGCTTGATGAGTGGTATATAGGTCTATGCCCAGGATCTAATCCCACAAACCCCAGAACACTGAAGCAGAGTGCAAGGACTTAACCACTATGCCACTGGGCTGGCCTCTGTTTTTCTTTTTAAAGTAGACTTTTTCTTCCTTATATTAAATCATTGAGGGACAGATAAAGTATTAAACACAAAATCAGGATGTTTCTATTGTTTTCTTTAGGAAATAGGGAGTCATTAAAAACATATGAAACAATGGAATGACATTTTTTTCCTAGAATATAGGCAGAGATGATATATAAACTAATTTGGAGGTAAACATAGAGGAGATTCTGGAAAGAATAGTTTAAAAGATATTTTGGTTGCCTTGGCATGAAATGATGGTCATCCCCTAAGAAGGAGGCAGAAAAATGGAGGAAATAAGAAGTAACTAGAAACATATACAGTACTTGAATAATAGAGAATGGTGAAATATAGACATTAAATATTGATCCAAAGTAACAAGTTTGGTTTAATAAAAACATTTTGGCTTGTATAAAAAAGGTAATGAATTTTAAAAGTGTTGAATTTGAATTTAAAGTGGAATATGCAAGGAGATATACAAAAACCTGAATATTGCCCATTCTTGGTCTATTGCAGCCAAACACACATGAAGCCCAACAAAATCTGTCTATAGGTTGAGAAAATTAGGGAAATTTTGTTACTGAACTTTTAAATTCTGCATAATTGTTCAGCATTTAATTCTGATCAAATTTTGTTAATTTTGTCTTTATTATTATTTTCTTAGTTTTCCTATGGGACCATGACAATGGAGATGGTACTCCATAAGCATTTATTAAATGCTTAGTAACTTTATTGAAGGAAGAGAGGAGAAGAGAAGGAAGGGAAGGAAGGAAGGAAAGGAGAAAGAAAGGAAGAGAGAAAGAGAAAGAAAGAAGGAAGAGGAAAGAAAAATTGAAGAGAAAGAGATAACTGGACTATGAAACAATAGAGTCTATGATTAAAACAATGAATGATTGTATAGAGTAAGAAAGCAGGCTGGCCTCAGCTTTCAATACACCCAATAATGTCCTTGTCAAGGCCTACTTTGATCACAAGGCCTTGAGAAAATGAAAAGTTGTGTTTTTTTAACAGAGAAGTTGAGAAAAATTTTAATAGACAATCTTCAAGTCCTCAAAATATTCTGTTCATTATTACAACTGAACACAAGCACACATGGTTTGCATTGTATGAAAGGCTTGTAGGGAAATTTATCCTCTGCAGGTCTATCTTATTTTTAGAATGGTTACAGTATTTTGATACAGTCATTAGTTTTATGGTTGTTAGTGTAGATAGAGTTTGCTGTGAACGGGAATACTTATCAAACCCAGTCTGTGCTATTTGAGAGTGTACTGAGTGGAGACTTGGGAATCCTTGACATGGGCAGTCATCTGGAACACTCTGGAGGAAGTCCACTTTGACAACTAAAATGAATGATATTGTTTTGATAGGCAGTTGTTGAATTCCTCAGGCAATTGGCCTTCCATTTTGTTATAATAGAGAAAGGATATGTGTTAGAGCAGCCATCTTTAAGTGTTTTCTTTTTTTGTTGGTTATGTGGGGTTGTTTCAGATAAAGTACTAATGAATGGATATTTGTCATCTTTTTTTGTTTTGTTTTTGTTTTTATTTTCCTCCTGCTTTGGGGTCAAATTCATTAAATTAATGGAATGGATGTCTAGGATGGGATAGCTGGTTGGTAAAAATCTAAGGTACGTCAGTGCCCAAATTAACTTTTCTTGAGAGATACATGCTTGACTTCAGCTATGGGGAGATGACATACTACACAAAGAAGAATGTATAGCTCTTCTCTTTCCTTCTTTCTAATGAAAATACTCAAAGTGAGTTCTTGGACACAAATAGCATTCTCATAATTTAATGATTTAGGAATGATAGCTTTATCCAAAGCCAGCAGAGCAAAGTTCTGAGGTAAGACAAATGGATAGCTGAGGATTTAGAATTGTTTACACAAACCTCCTCTTGTCCAAGTTAATAGGTAAATAGTTTGCCAAATATAATGGTCCTTTCTCAGTCCTCTTTCTTAGGATGTTTGATCTGCTCTTGTTTCTCTCCCTAATGTCCTGGAACATCTATGTGTTTGCCATGAAACTTCATTACACTTGTTCTCCTCTATGAGTATGGATGGCTCATTCTTTGATTCTTTTTCAGTTCCACTTATATTACCTAGTCCTTAAATCTTAGAAAACCATAAGGATTTCTTTATATTATCAGTAATTCTTTGGGCCAGCCTGGTGGTGCAGCAGTTAAGTGCACACGTTACGCTTCAGCGGCCCAGGGTTCACCGGTTTGGATCCTGGGTGTGGACACGGCACCGCTTGGCACGCCATGCTGTGGTAGGCGTCCCACATATAAAGTAGAGGAAGATAAGAATGGATGTTAGCTCAGGGTCAGTTCTCCTCAGCAAAAAGAGGAGGATTGGCAGCAGATGTTAGCTCAGGGCTAATCTTCCTCAAAAAAACAAAACAAAACAAAAAACAACAAAAAAACAAAAAAAAATAAAACAGAAAAAAAGCAATTTTTCTTGTGAAAGGTAATGCACTGATGTATACTTAACTACTGTAAATATATGTGTATACTTTACTGTAAATATAAATATACATGAGTATACCTATATAGTGCATATACATACATTACAGCCTAAAAATTAAACTATCTTTTTGACTGACTTAGATTTCTCTTTCTGGATATAAATTCAAATTCAGTGTGGCCAAAAATGCATTTAATCATCCTTTACTTATTTTGCTATTCCACCCATGGTCTTAACTGGGCACACTTCAAAGAAAGGCGGAACAGGTGAACCAGGTTGCTTCTTGAGAACCTCCATCAAGTTTAGTTTTCTACTACATTTACCAAGCTCAGGAAGTATACTTTCTGAGCTCAGAGAGTAAAACCTATCCAACCTACTTAAATATTCTTGCTGCAGCTCTTCTCTTCAAAAGCAATCATTGTAACTGTATATGCTGAAATTAATTCATATTCTTTTGCTGAGTTATACGTATTCCTTGACAGAGCAACAATGACACGTTACAATCTATAATAACAGAACTTTGTGCCTGTTATTCAGAACCAGACGTTAAAGACCCCTCTGGACGTTTGAACTACAATGATTAAGTCAAAAATCAAAGCACCCCCTGCAGAAACATTGTCTGTGATTGAGGAGAAGCACCTTTCCTACCAAGCTGTACCTGTTAAGATGAAATCTGTACTAGAAGATTTCCACATAATTCTCTCATAATTCGACTCTTGATCTTTTGTTTCAGTTGCAGGTTTTCTCTAACTTTTCCATCAAAATGCCCCCAAAACATAGGCTATTGAATGTTTGCCTTTAGGGAGTGCAAAGTCAGAGCCTGAAGCAAACAAATGCCTTTGAAGTCATACATTTTATCTTAAACCTTCTAGGGAAATTTGTATTCTATTCCATGGTACATCTTTGTGTTCTGAATGTGAATAGAATGTTTTAAATTATTCAATATTGAGTGAAATTGATGACAAAGACAGATTTGTTGTGTTTATGCTAGTACAGTGTTATATGCTCTTAGCGGTATGAACACACAACTGGGAAGCCCAGGTTGAGAGCACTCCTTTGAGAAAGATGATCTCAATAAATCATTGCAAATAGTGCTCAGAAAAAAATAGTTCTTCTAAATACTTCAGCATGAATTTTAACAACCAGAATTCAAAGTTTGCATGAAGTTTTGTTGCTTGTCACGTAAAATTTATATACAATGAAATACACAGATCTTAAGCATACATCTGCTGAATTTTAACAAATACATGCAAACCAAAAGCCCTATCAACTCATAGAACATTAACTTCACCCCAGAGTTTCATCATGCTCCTTTCCAGTCAATCCCAACTCCAATACTTCTCCCTCGAAACAACTGCTGTTTTTATTTTGTAAGGCATAGATTATTTTGCCTATTGCAGACTTTCTCATACATAAAATCATATTCTTTGGGGTAAAGCTTCTTACATTCAGTTTAATGTGTTTGAGATGCATCCGTGACGCTATGTGTATCAGTGATTTGTTCCATTTTGCTGCTGAATAATATTCCATTGTATTAATATGTCAAGTATATTTACGAAATCCTCCTATGGATGGACATCTAGACTGTTTTCTATTTTGAATATTAAAATAAAGCTGCTATGAATGTTCGTGTGCAGTATCTTTGAGACCACCTATTGTAATTTTCTTAGGCAAACATCTGGGTGTGGAATTTCTGGGTGAAAGGGTTGTATGTTTGTTTTGTACGTGTGTATGTTTTCAGACGAATTCCACAATGTTTTGCAAAATATTGTATCATTTTGTGTTCCCATACAAAGCACAAGAGTGAGAGATCCACTTTCCACGTGTTCACCAACATTTCCTCAGCACAATTTTTTTTATTTTAACCGTTCTGATGAGTATGTATGTCATTATGGTTTTAATTTGCATTTGCCTGATGAGTAATGAAGTTGAACACATTTTCATTTGTTTGTTTATCATTTATACATCTTCTTAAGTAAAGTGTCTGTTCAAATCTCTTGTTTTTTATTGAACTATTTTTGTTTTTATTACTGAGTCAGAATTCTTTATATATCCTGTACAGTAGTATTTTGTTAGAGAGGTTTTGCAAATATTGTTTCCTGTCATGGCTTATCTATTCTTTTGTTTATGCCATACTTTGGTGAGCAAACGTTTTTAATTTTAATCAAGCCTAGTTATCTGTTTTTCTTTTGCTTAACTTAGACCTTTCCCTCATATCATTAATAAAAATGAACTCAGAATAGACCAAAGATCTTAATATATAAACTAAAACTCTAAAACCTCTTGGAGAGAACATAGGAGGAAATTTTCATGGCCTTGGGTTAAGCTAAAAGTTCTTAGATATGCTACCTTAAGCATAATCCCTTTTTTAACAGTGTGATAAATTAGACTTCATCAAAATTAAGAGCTACTACTATTTTAAAAACTCCATTAAGTAAATGAAAAGATAAACCACTTGGGAGAAATTTGTAAATCGCATATCTGATGAAGAACTTGTTATCTGCATATGAAACAACCTCACAAAACTCAATACTAAGGGGAAAAATAACCCAATTTAAAAAATGGACAAATATTTTGAATAGACATTCATCAAAGAATATATATGTATTGTTAATACACACATGAAAAATAACCAATTAATTTGCTAACTAAAACCAAAATTTATGACTACCTCACACCCACTAGAATGGTTACAACCAAAAATCTGACAGGACCAAGTTTTGTAAGGATGTGGAGAGCTAGAACCCTCATACCTTGCCAGTTAGACTGTAAAATGTCACAATCACTTTGGAAAACAAATTTGGCAGTTCGTTAAAAATTAAACATTCACCTACCACATAAAACAGGTATTCTAAACTTTTATCTTTACTCGAATAAATGAAAGGTGTTCATACAGGGACTTTTACACAAACATTTGTAACAGTTTTATTTGTATTAGCCAAAATCCAGAAACAACTCAAATGCCCTTTAACAAGTGAGTGGATAAACAAAATATGGGATATTCATACAATGTAATGCAATTTAATAAAAATGAGCAAACTGTTGACATGGATTGATCTCGGACTTGTTGTACTCAGTGAAAGACGCCAGAAATAAAATTCTACATATTGTGTAATTCCATTTATGTGATATTACTAGCAAGGGTAAAACTATAAAGACACAAAGCAGGTTAGAGGTCACTTCAGTACAGTGATGGGTGTGGGCCTCGTTGTAAAGAGGCATGTGGGAACTTTTTGGGGTGATGGTAATTTAACTCTTTGCAGTAAAAATGATTGAGCTATATACTTGTGGTATACACACAATACTTCAAAGAGTGGTTTAAAAAGTTAGAAGAAGAAAACAGTTAAGAGGATAGATGAGAAATTTGCCACAGAAATTCAAATACTATTTAACATTTGCTTTCTCGGGCTGCACAACTCATACTGATCAATACATCTAATTGTAAGCCCCTCAGGTAGATAAAAATAGTTGAAGGATACAGGGTAGGAAACTGAAAAGATATTAAGAATTACAACCATATAATTCTCAGCAGAGATTAGAACAAAACCATATGCTTCATGTTAAATATTTCTTGTGTTTTTCTCTTAAAAGTTTATTTGACAAAATTCAAGCCTCTAGAAGGTATGAAAGAATTCACAGGAGACTTTAGAAATTGACTTCAAAATATTTTCAGATATTGTAACTGATTTAGACACAACAGCTCATAGGAAATCATCCCTATTATCTATTTTTGTAAATAATCTAAGACCTAAAATGAGAATATGGTCAAAAAGACTAAGTTGAGATGGGAAATTATAGATCTGGTGTATCTCTATCATGTAGTGGAACATTTTCAGAGGGCTGTAGAAAAACTGAAAAGCTGGCATCTAAGGTGAACATGTGGCCTTTTAGATAAACACTTGATCCTTGATAGAAATAGAATCTAAAGGTCCTCCATGCACTAAGACCTGAGGGCCTATGGATAAATTTACTTTCAGATTCTGTAATCAAACAGCTTATTGGGAGAGCCAATATCAATATTAGCACACACACACAAAAAGATGTGTTAATTTCCCAAACCTCCTCAGTGATGCTTCTCCGAAGAAAACTTTAGCTCACAATAACTTTATAACTTGAATTTCTAAGAAATAACTCAACATAAACGTCATTTTTTTGTAGATTTGAGTGCCGCTATTTCTACTGTCAATTCCACTCTTATAGAAGAGCAGATCCCTTCGAGTACTTCTACGTGGGCAGTATGAAATTTCAATAATTCAAAATTCTTCCCCACCTCTCAACCTCTAACTGTTCCCCTGTGGCCACTGTCACCAAAGCACTTCTCTCTCTTCTGTGAAACTAGCCTATCAAATTTATTATCAAATTTTGTAGATTTACTCTGTAACTACAGAGATTTACTCTGTAACTAAAACCGTCAAATAGAATATTTAGCTGAAAGATTGTGTACAGAGTTCCAAGAAAATTTCCTCCTTTGATCATTTTATAGCTGATATTTTGATATTTGTTTTCCTATAGTAAATATTATTCAAGAAATAATTGGTAAGTAATTGATAATTAGGTAAAGTTCCAAAATATCTATGAGCAAAAGAATCTACTAACATTGGTAGAATAATAGAAACTGAGCCAGTTAGAATTCAGATTGACATTTCTAAACCATTACCTAATCTTTCTCAGTAACAAATTAAAGCAAAAATTTGAGGAGTACACAGACCTATCATGATTATCTTTAAGAAAAAAGGAACTAATCATCTCTTGTACTATTCTTTGTAATATTTGTTTTATATCAAATGATCAAGGTTATAGGTTCATTCGAGATTTGCAAGCAATTAATAAAATATTTATCCTTCACTTTTCTGAAGTGCCTAATGCAAACACTATACTTGCCTTAGTTCCTTCATTTAAATGCTCCACTGTGTTAGATGTATTTGACATTCTTTGGTGTCCTACTATATAAAGATGCTCAAAACTTATTTGCCTTCACCTGGAAAACATTACATACTGGAGCAGTAGTGGCTTAAAGCTTCACTACTGGACCGTCTTATTTCTTTTAGGTTTTGAGGATATAAAGTTTTTTTCTAGTTCTACTTCAAGCTGATACTTTATTCCTTCCATTTACGTTTATTTGTGTAGTTCTAAAATGATTCCATGTATCTGCTGACTGAATTGGTTGAGTTTCTAAGGGAAAGCTTCAATATTTTAAAGCTACAGTTCATAATTTGACAGATTTGGGCAATGTTATTATTTTTGGATTGAGATACAATATTGTGTAAGTTTGAGGTGTACAATGTTGTTTTGATACATTTATATATTGCAATATGACTACCACCATAGTATTAGCTAATACCTCTATCATTTCATATAATTATGATTTCTTTTTTGTGGTGAGAACAATTAAGATCTAGTCTCTTAGCAACTTTGAAGTTTATAATATTGTATTGTTGACTATAATCACAATGCTGTGTATTAGATCTCTAGGACTTACTTATCTGCTAGTTGCAAGTTTGTACCCTTAAACAACGTTTCTCCAAACTACCCTCCACCCTAGCCCCTGGTAACCACCATTCCACTCTCTGTTTCCCTGGGTTTGGCTTTTTTAGATTCCACATATAAGTGATATCATACAGTATCTATCTCTCTCTGTCTGACATCTCAATTAACATAATGCCCTCAAAATTCATTCATGTTGACACAAATAGCAGTCTATCATTTCTCATGGCTGAATAATATTCCATTGTATATTTACCACATCTTTATTCATTTATCCATTGACAGGCACTTAGGTTGTTTCATTTCTTGGCTGCTGTGAATAATGTTACAATAAACATGAGAGTACAGATATATTTTCAATATCCTGTTTTCATTTCCTTTGGATATATACTCAGAAGTGGGAGTGCTAGATTATATGGTAGTTCTATTTTTAATTTTTTGAGGAACCTCTGTACTGTTTTCCATAGCTGAGGAACCAATTTACATTTCCGCCAATAGTGTGCAAGGGTTCCCTTTTCTCCATATCCTCACTAATACTTGTTATCACTTGTCCTCTTGATGATAGCCATTCTAACATATGGGAGGTGATATCTCATCTTGTAGTTTTCATTGTACAGATCTTTCACTTCCTTCTTTAAATTTAGGGCTGTTTTACTGTTTTTAATGCTGTTGTGAATGGGATAGTTTTCTTTATTTTTTTCAGATATTTTGTTATTAATGTTTATAGAAATGTAACTACTTTCTATATGTTAATTTTGAATCCTGGACCTTTACTGAATTCACTGATTAGTTCCAACAGTTTTTTTGTCTGGGTCTATAGGATTTTCAGACATAAGATCATATCATCTGTAAATAATGATAATTTTACCTCTTCCTCTCTGATTTGGATGCCTTTTATTTTGTCTTGCCTGATTGCTATGGCTAAGATTTCCAGTAGTGTGTTGAATAAGAGTAGTGAGAATGGGCACCTTTGCCTTATTCCTGACCTTAGAGGTAAAGCTTTCAGTCTTTCAGTGTTGAGTATGATGCTAGCCATTATTATCTAAGGACAAAGTCTTGACTATTGAAATTATCCAAAACATTTTTTTAAAAAAAGAACAGAGAGAACTCCTAAGATTGATTATTATAGATGACTTTAAAACTTTTCTGAACTTGTGAGTATCTTATAAGTTTTGTTGCAAGGAATTCAGAGGTCAAAATACCTTCAATTAGCTCAAAATGCCTCCTTAAAATTGTTTGTACTATGCTTTCCAGGTTATCAAAAATATTTCTTTTTGATGGTGAGAAACTCAAAGCTCTTCCAATAAAATCAGGAACAACTCAAGAATGTCCCCTCTCGTTACTGCCTTTCAATATCATACCAGAATCCTAGTTAATGCAATAAGAAAATAAAAAGAAATTAACGGGATACAGATTGAGAAGGAAGGAATAAAACTGTCTTTGTGTGCAGCTGGCATGATCATCTTTGTGGAAATTCTGAAGGAATTGGCGAAAACATCTCCTGGAACTAATAAGTGATTATAGAAAGGTTGCAGGATACAAGATTAATATACAAAAGTCAATCACTCTCCTCTGTATTAGCAATGAACAAGTGGAATTTAAAATTAAAAACACAATACATTAGCACCCTAAAAATGAAATATTTGGTATAAATCTAACAAAATATGTACAATAGCTATAGAATAAAAACTACAAAACTCTGATGAAAGATTTCAAAAAACTAAGTGAATGGAGAAATATTCCATGCTCGTGTATATTGAGGAAGACCCAAGATTGTTAAGATTTTAGTTCTTCCCAACTTCATATGGCCTTTTGGTGGCAGTGACAGTAAACTCTGGGAAGGCCTGGTGACTATGTATAAATATATTTAAATATTTATTAAAATTGAATTATAGCAGCCTGTATTAATAGGCAATTTTTATATTCTTTTATAAAAAAGTAATATTATCTATTTCGTACTTATGGGAAAATATATATTGATCACCCCATTAAGAAACAAGTTTACATCAGGAAAATCACAGATCTTAATGTTCTAAATCAACCCAAATGTTCCACCTCACGTACAGACAAATGAGCTGTAATACATGCCACACTTAGATCAGAATAAGATTAAGGAAACAATCTGTTAATGTTATTCTCTCTCTGATTTGGCTCAAACTGGATACCAGTAATTTAAATCATTCCTCCATTCAGTCAGTATTTTCTGAGTATTGATTATGTGTTGGGAAAAATACTAAGCCCTGAGCATAGAATAATGATTATACAGACATGATCCATAACTCCATAGAGAAAACTAAAAAGAAGCAGATAAATCAAATAAGCGAAAGAATTTTAAAATGTAATACATTATGGCAAGCAACATACCAGGAGTGAGATAAAAATAGAAGTTGGGCGGGGGGGGATGGATCTACTTTATAAAGTGTGGTCAGGCAAGGCATGTGAGAAAAATAAAACTCCTGGTGGATATGGGACAAAACTGGTGAATGACTCTAGACTTTTTGGAAAATACCACAGTTTGGGAGTACTGAGACTCAGTGAAATCTAGAAATTTTTCCAAGGTCATCAATATAATAAGTGATAGAGGCAGAATTTAACTTAAATGGGTTTTGTCTCCAATTGCCATGAGAGATTGTAATATTGAGGAACACTCACTCAGAAATTCTTCAAGTGCTAAGAACGCACAGAGAGTGGGAAACCCAGAAAGGACAGAGATGTGGCCACATGAGAATATTAATCCGTCATCTGTTTGGTTTATTAAAATAGTTATAGGCTGACAACTTCAACTAAAAAGGAGGTTAATAATCTTGTGTAACAGAATAACATGGTCTTTGGAGTCAGACAAATATGGAATTGAATGGGAAATTGCCATTTTGTGGTTGTGAGATCTTATGCTCAGTGAATAACTTATCTGTGACGTGATTTTCTCATTTTCAAATGAGGATAACAGTTATCATATTATTACATTGTTAGGATTAAATTAGGCAATATAAGTGAAAGCATATCACATATTAGTGATCAGTAGTAGTAATTTCATCTCATACTATAGCACAAAATTTCATTTTTTTTACTTAAAATGTCTAAAACTTAATTTTCTTTTGAGATGCTTTCTGAATTTTGTTCAAAGCCTTTCTTTACACATAATCAGTCTAAGAAAGAAAATGTATTCATAACTTGTGTTTGAGAGGAAAGAAAACCCCAATGACCTCTTCCACGTAAGAAAGGCAAGAAATCATTTTAACTCTATTTAGAGTAAGTAATGAAGTCAGTTTGTTAAAATTGCTTATATTCTGAGAAAGTTAGATACAAATGAAATGAATCTAATACGTCATTTCTTCTATATGAGCAGTATATTTGTTTATTCACCCGAATCACATATCAGAAGTTTTATAAATCATTTAAACAAAGGGAGGTAGAACAATTATTTTAAATTTTTCTTCAAGTACAATTTGCATATGCGAATTCTTATTTATACAACTAACATCTTCATTTTAATCTCAAATTCTATGTTCATATTTGCCAAGATATATTGAGTGTATATATACAATACATTTGTATACATAGTATATACTCTCTCTCTTTCCATATATATGTATGTGTATGTATAGTTAACGTGTATATATCCAAGAATGTATGTGTGTACATACATATATATGAAAGATATATATGAAATATGTGTATATATATGATGTATATATAACTGGAGGATTATAGAATTTCACATTAGAAGCCCTAGCTATGGGATAATGAGCCAGTGATTTAATCTTTTGAGTCACACTTTTTCTTATCTGGTAAAGAAGGAAAATAATAATATCTAAATTGGAGAGTATCTATGGGAATGAAAAGAGAAAATACATAAGAAAATAAATTTATATATTGAAACGATAGTTATGTTTGTAGATGCTCGTTGTTATTATTTATTTTTAATATATTGCTGCCATGGAAAATTCTTTTCAAGTCATCGAACTCATTTACAATATTCAGTTTGGGAATCCACGTATCCCTCTCTTCCTTCTCATGTGCAAGAGCTGCCAACAGAATACAGCCAAAGCCTACATTTTTCATTCAGTTCATTCCCCTTCACCCTAAAAATGAAAGCAATAAAACCTGAATTTCTTCCTTCTGTATTTCTCTTCTTAGTTAATGAGATTACTGGCCATCTCAGAGAGGGATAAGCTGCCTATCCTCTGGTAGTAGAAGGAAACTCCTCCCATAAGGATGAGGGGCTGGGTGTTGGGATGTGCCCACAATGGGCAGAATATCTCTGTGTTACTACTCCTATACCTGCTTATCACATTTGCTAACACTTGCTGAGAGTTGAATGCACCAGCAACTGTGCTAAGCATTTTTCACTAACTCATTTAGAGCTTGTAACAATCTTGTGAGATATTTATTATTTTCTTATTGTCATTGTAAAGATAAGGAAACTGATGCTTTACAAATTTGAGGACTCACAATTCATAAAGGTCAGCCTAGGATTTAATTACAGTTCTTACACTCTTAACCACAATGCCAGTTAACAGGAAAACAAAGTTCAAATGATGAAGTTGAAAAACCAGTCACACGTTCAAACTGATCCAGAGCTACATGATCTCACAGGGATCCTGTTTTTTGAGTTATTCTAGGGATGAGATTTAGATGGTGGGCTTCAGGGAATGTTGGCCCAAAATACGGCACCTTGATTATTTTAACATGAAGGAATTTGAGAAAACAGTAGAAGCAGGAAGGTCACTCTGACTTTCTTCCCACCCTTCTTCCCTGAAATATGTCATAAAACCCTCCTGTGAAAGATGCCATCACTATTCCTGGAGGAGCCACACTATTTTGGAGACAAAGCCACGCAGAGGAGAATCCTAACAGGCCTTTGCTAAGTTTCCCCCAGTTTACCATGATTACCTCATACTCCTTAAACTCTCATATTCCTCTATACTGTTCACTCTTCATCAAACCTAACATGAAAATACTCAGGTCTACCCGTTTCTTCAACTCTTCACTTCCTTATGAAGGCTCTTGCGTCATGTAAAACTTACATTAAATAAATTTGTGTGCTTTCTTCCTATCTTTCTTTGTCAAGTTTAATTTTTCAGCCCCAAATAGGGACACTAAGAGAGTCTTGGAAAACTTTCCCCTTCCCCGCATAGGTCTGAGAAGCAAGAATGACAATAAGAAGTATCAAATGGCAAGTACATAGGTCTATCCCTTCACGCTCCCTGAGTTCAGCCGCAATCAAATCCCTCTTTCTAAAAAGTTCTAAAAGTCTTCATAAATTTTCTCGCAATGCTTTATGATATCCTCTTCTTGTCTACTATATGAATCTACTTTTTCACTTTCCTTCATTCAAACTTGTATAATGCTTCTTCCCCTGCCCACACCTAAAGCAATGATGGGCTACTGATTCTCACTTAGAATGTCACCATTCCTGCTGATGGCTTGCCTTTTGTGAGGTTGCTGATGCTCAGTATTGAGAGGAACCAACATGAGTTCCTGTCCTGAAGACACTGATTTCCTTTCCAGTCACTTACTGCCATCAGAGTTTCCAGAACCTACTGAAGTTGTTATATGATGACATGATTGGTCCTGCAAGGTGCACTAGAGATTCAGAGACTCCATTTCTGATGACAGAAGTAGGAAACTGAGATTTGGAAAGACAAAGATCTGCTTACAGTTAGAGCTCTAGCTCTTGGTACGTTGAGACTCTTCTTCTGAAATAATGTTGGAGGTGGAAACATACTCTCCAGCTTTCTTGGGGACAAGGGCCTGGAAACTTGCAGAAAAAGCTTCAAAGGGATCAGTTCAAGGTATAAGAGAAGGAAGGAGGACCTCAGGAATTGCCTATCATAACTGAGATAATGAGAATATTTGATTTTGAAATCAAGGCTTAGGAAAAGTGGCAGGAATGTGGTATTTGTTTGTCTAACCTATTTTTATTCCCCTCTCTCACTCATTAGTAAATATCTACTCAATATCTTTGTTATCGCAAGAATACACTTTAATTTGCCTTACAGATGTGGTATGAGAAGGGGTAATGAACTAATTTTCCTGCTGAAATAGTTAGGTCATCCTATCAGGATGGCATTGTGTATGACTTAGGTACAGAAATAGATTTCAGAGCGGCCCAATAAAAAGTACTTTTAGCCCAATAAAAGCAAGAGGGCATTAGAAATTCAGGGACTCTGTTCTCAGCTTGAACTGTGCAGACTTTAGAACATGAAGTTCTTTGAGATAGTATTCCTTTCTCTTATTCCTTCAGTAAATGTAAGACATCAGGCAAAGGTGTTTTAATTCATTCTTTCTCTGATTATCCTCATAAAATTCTTGGAAATACATATTATTAAGCTCACTTTAGATATGAAGAAAATAAGACTTTAAGAATTTAAGTAGCATATCTAAATTCTCACAATAAGGAGTAGTAGATCTGAAATTCAAACTCAGATCAACTTGATTCTAAAGCCTGTGATCTTAACCATTGCTATACGCTGTACAGCAAGAAGTCTAAGGAGCTGTTTACGGGTCTCTTCTCAATAGATTTTCTTTTCTCTACTTATATAATGGTGGTAAGTCTTATGCTTACCCTCCTCAAGAATTCTGATCAGGAAGAATACCACAAAGAGAATTTAAAATAACCCTTACTAGAATTTACATTCAATCAAAAAACATTTATTGACTTTCTACTGTGTAAGAGTTATTGTGCTAAGCACCACATGAAGCAGCATGAACTTGGTATTGAAAATAATGCAGAAAAGAAATATTGCATAATGGCTTGTGGAGAGATTCATGTACAGAGAGCCAATTTTAGTTTTTCCTGGACCAAATGCAAGTTTCAACTAAATTAATCATCAGATATCTAATTAGAAAGGACAAGGTGGCCTCTATATCAGGTGCAGTGAATAAATGAAAATATTTAAGAAGAATTCATGATAATGGACACAACATCTTCTCGTTGCTCATTCCTCATCCCAAAGTGGAAGATTATCATACTGAGAACATTGGGATATAGCTGGTAAGAATCAGATGTTACTCATTTATATTAGATCAGAAATTTGCTAATCTAGATATCTGTTTCAATTGTTTGGCTTTTTCCCATCAAGAAGATCATGAGTAACTGAGTTGGGCATCAAAGCTTTTTCTGATAAAGCAAAGAACACTTGCTTTAGCCGTACAACTTCACCCCAGTCAATAACAAAAGGACTAGCTCTTCCCTGGTCCCTCCACTCTCAAGTCTGGTCTGGTCATTATTGGCATATTTCTTTTTAAAAAAACAACTTCTAAGGAAAAGCATATCTGTTATTGATCCCACCACTTTATCTGATTCAGAGAAACAAACTTAGCAATAGTAAAAATTAAACCATAAATCTGGCTGGATTATGTTGCTGAATACAAATAATCTCTGTTAATTCTCACATTGCAAGCCCCAGTCTATCTATTTTCTTAATGCTGAATGACTGGTCAGACTAAAATAGCACTTACTTCATAGGATTATTGTGAAGATTAAATGAGATAATATATGTAAAAGCTTAGGACAGTAATCCATGTATTGTAAGCACACTCAAACCTTAACTACTATTATTTTTATTGCATTATGTTTATGCTGTCAAGAGTATGCAAGACAAATGAATAGTCCTCAAAAAATATTCCTGACTAAAGTAACTGACAACTCTTTTTACCATTTTATCCCAATAAACGTTATAAATTTATAGGTAGAACTTTAAGGAAAGACTCTTGGGACTTTACGTTTTAAGATGACAGAATAAAGATGTGTATCCCCTTTTCCTCTCTGAACTTTGAAGAAGGATGAGAAATAGACACACAAATTCTTCAGTCAAACTAGGACACACTACAACCACAGGCTCAATATATGAGGAGAGCTGTCAGATCAAGTAAAGGTTTAAACCCAACAAGCCTGTTGTTGCAGGTGCAGACAAGACTAGAAGAACCCAGAGAGCTCCAGGCCAGCTGTGTCACCCTGAGGGAAAGAACTAACATCCATTATTAGGAGCACTGACATCAAGGGACATGGGTCGCTGAGTGAAGTTCCCTAGACCCTGTTAGATACTACAGATTAGAGATGCTGGATAAATAAAAGAATTTACAGACATCCCGTCATTGAAGGGCTTATCTGAAGGTAAACACACATACACATGCACAGGCATACAAAGAAGATAAAAGAAAAATGACATGGCAGGGAGGAGAAGGGCATGAAAAATAAGTTCAGGAAACCAATTGAAGAGAAGAATAAAATGGCACAGAAATGAAGGTCACTTTGAGATACTAAAAGAGAAGACTACATAATTGAAGAAACACAAAAGTGCCAGGGAGGGCAAGACTAAGGAAAAATTAACAAAATGAATAATAAGTTAAAAATACATAAAACGAGAGATGTGGTCCCATAATGATGAGAGTTGAAATAAAATAAAACAACCAATATTTAATATGTAATTGAAAAAACTGTTCAGAAATAAAAAGAAAACTTGAATCTAAGTTTGAAGGAAGGAGTACATCATGTCTTCAGAATAATTGATAAATTCAAAGACATTTCCAGGTAAATTGTTATGATTTTAAAGATGAGTCTATGTGTGTGTGTGTGTGTGTGTGTGAGAGAGAGAGAGAGAAAGAGAGAGAGAGATGGAGAGGCACAGAGAGAGAGACAACAAGAGACAGAGAGATTCTTGCATTTCCAGGAAGGGATAATAGAAATGGCTGCTTTCAATATCTACACACAAAAAAACCTCCATGCTAGAAGATGCGGAGCTAGAAAATCTAAGACATACTACCGTAGAGGGAATAAAGAAAATTGTCAAGCAGATGCTCACTAAAAGCACTAGTCTTACCAAGCCAAAAACAACATTGCCTTCTTCAAGTCTTCTAGAAAACTTGGATTGTTCCTGTCTAAGGCATTTTCTTGGGTATCATAGTTATTTGTGAGCTTGCCTTTCTCCTCCACACCTGAGCTCCGCATGGGCTGCCTTGCTCAGGCCCGCCTCTCTTCCTTGCACACAGATTGGGCTCAAAGTCTGTCTACTGAATTGATTTATTTTTTGATTGTAGGAATCTGGAGCTCCAAATAAAATGCTGACAATTCAAGAAACCTGCCAAAACTTAGGCTTTTAGGGAAAACAAAACAGGAAAAAAAAATATATTAAATTATATTAAAAAAGAAATATAATGTTACTAGCCAGGTTTTTTTCCTACTACCCAAGGCTGCAACCCCATCATAAACATTTTGACATCATAATCTGGAATTCCATGACTTGCCTCTTTAATTACTTGCATTTCATGAAAAATAAAACCTTTGTGATAAACAAAAAGTTTATAAAGAAGTGATCTAGTTCACGGTTTTATGTGATAAAAAGTATTCCTTTGTGTGTGAGCCCAAAGCATATGGACTAATGAGGCAACCAGACAAGGCAGGAATGTATTCCAGATACTGATTCAGACACAGTTTGGCCTGAGATGAAGTTCCAAGGAGTTAGCCTGCTATTCTTTAAAATAAAGATTCAGACCAGCCTCTGAGCCAGGTTCTCTCCAAGCTGAGTGTGTCCAGTGCTCTTGCCTGCGAGTTCTAACATTCACGTAACTTTCCACAAAGTGGACCTTTCGGAAAGACCACCTGCACTTTGAGTTTCTGTGAAAGGCAAATAGCAATATGAAGAAAAAAGCGTTAGCTTAGGTCTCTTCTTCTACCATCTAGGTCTGTTAGGTAAGGATTTTCAAGGGCTAACTATAAAGACAGAACATGCTTCAAACCTGATCTAATTGCTATCTCCATCCAACAGGATCATGGTTTAATTGTACACTATATAAACAAGCCGTGCAAGGAGACAGAAAGAGAGATAAGAGGGTGGGAGAGAGAGACAGAGAAAAAGGGGGAGAGAAAGGAAGAGAGAAGGAAACAAAGCAAGCAAGAAAGAAGAAAGATAGGTGCTCAGGATCCTAATCAAACACGTTTATTTTGACATGATCTTCCAAAAGAAAAACTAAATAAAATATACTGGAAACATGTAATCACTTTGGTACAATTGCCTAGGGCTGACTTCTATGAATCAATTTCACAAAATGCAGTCCCTGCAGTATCATCTTCATCAATTAATATTTATTGAGCAGCTCCTAAAGTACACGATGCATGAACAGACATTATTACCTTCCTGTTCTTTACGCTTCTCTCTAGAAAATGGAGCTAGCACAGTCTTCAAATATCTGCCTGAGGGGCGAAATGGACTTGCTTTAACAAACTGAACAAACATGATTTCAAGAACTAATTTTCTACTTATCTAGCCCTTGCTTTCCATATTTTCAATATACTGCGATGTCTCAGAGCAGTTTCAAAATTACGAGTCACTAAGTACAAACTGGCACAGTCAAGAGTGTGTTTCTTGTTCATTTCATTTGTTTAACACTTTTGATTGTAAATTTTTCTTTAGTGGCAACTAAAATTAGGCAAAACAGCTACTGTTTTCCCCAATTAACACATATAAGTCTACAAATTTTATGTGACTTAGTCTAGGTTTCCTAGCTTGTTTGGGCTTCAAACTTTCTCATATTGATGCCTATGTTAACAAGCTCATCTGCTCACTCAAAATTATGTTGTATGCTCCAAGTAACTTGGTTATTTTTCCTACCTATTGACAGCTTCCCTTCTACAAGTTGAGAAAGAAAGAGGTAAAGGAAGTGTATCTGACATCTTACTGAGTGACAAGTCCTGTGCTAAACATTTTTCATTCATCATTGTCTTTATACTCAGACCAAACCTACGGAGTGTGTGTGTAGACTCTTATTTTAGATGAAGCAGCTGATGCTTACAAAAACAAAGTTGCCTATCAAGTGGCAGAGCTGGAATTAGAACCCAAGACGTTAGACACCAGCGCCCATCTTCCGAACTACTTCAATATACTTGCCCTTTTTGGTTTGTGGAAGTTGCTAAATTAGGTTTATACATCCTCTATATTTGTACATTGTTTCAGATGACACTTTCCTATATTTTGATTGCTGGGCCCTATAGATCATGTAGGTCATATTTTCTAAAAAATGTTGGCAAATATATATATATATATATATATACATATATATACATATATATATATGTAAGACTGTAAATCACTGTAGAAGCACTTTTAATTAATATATATATATATCTCATATGTCTTTTGCTTTCAACCTAATTCAACAAACATATTGTGATATGCACCATGTAGAAAGAAATATACTTGGAATTATGAGATCTAAAGGGTAAACATGACAGACTCCAAGCCTGAAGGATAGATGACATACCACTACAAAGTCGCAGGAAGCAAATCTAACTGGAAACCAAATGTGGTTCTTCTCTTAATTCATTTGCTATATTCATAAATCTGGATTATATACATAGATATCTATGCCGCATAAAATCATACAAACATATTACAAAAGATGAAACTATCTTTTTAACCAATAATACTTTACCAAGTTCACACAGAACTCTCAGTACATAGCAGTAAAAAGTTTTGAGAATTCCTTGTACCTTTTTACAACCCAGGATGCTCTAAAATATAGGGCTATAACATTTTATAACCTTTCTTATTGTAACACCATGTTATTTCTACCATAATATTGTTGGTAGCAAAATTTGAAGGAGAATTTTACAGGCACTTTATAAGGCAATTGTAGATTAATACTTTCATTATTAAGTTCTTCAGGATTTGCTTATTTGTAGGTTTCATTAATTAATAATAGTACTAGTGGCTTACCATCTAGTTTGGCCATTTTAAAAATTAATGCTTCAATTTTTCACAAAATATCTAAAACAGAAAACCAAAATAAATGTGTGTTGTGATGTAAGGAAGTGGAGGGTTGGTTGGGTTTGGGGTTACTGGCCAACAGTTGCCATGCAAGTTTCATGAAGAGGTTGGCATATATTTGAACTTTTCCCTAAGAATCATAAATTAATTATGTCGTCTCATTCTCTGACACTTGCAATTTTCTCTGTTTCAAAACTCTTCTTAAGAAAATTGGACCATTTTGTTGTAGTTTCCCAAACTGTCTTCATAATTATGAATATTCTGTGACTTAGAAATAACACCTGCCTAGTTTATTTATTCATTCAACAAACATTTATTGTACTCTACTGTGTGCTCTGCACTGTGCTAGGTATCTTACGTATAAAGATGAACAAGGTAATAACTATGCCTACCTCATTCCACTGAGAGCCTATTGAGGGATTCAGATAAGTAAATAAGAAATAATAACATAAAGCAATGAGGGCTACTGGTGGGTAAGAGAGAATACTATAGGAGGACATGTACGGGAGAAGTACTGCTCAATACTAGTTAAGTGCGCTTGAGTGTGTACAAGGGTGACGTTCAGGGAAGGCTGCTCGTATAAGCTGAGATGTCAAGAAAGCATCTGTTTAGCCAGACAAATATTGGAGGAGGAGAAGAAGGAGAAAAATTACTCATGCAAAGGCTGAGGGTTGAGGGAAGCTGAGGATATTCAGAACATTGGGAGTAATCACACTGAGTCGTACAGAGAAATGATGCGGAGGGGGCGGCAGTTTCTCAGAAGGGAGAAACGTAAGTGAGCCATGTGATGAAAGGTTCTGGAACCCTTGCTAAGGAGAGTGAACATTATCTTAAGGGAAATAGGGATCCATCAGTTTAAATATATGTGGGATATGATTATGTTTGTGTTTCAGAAAGATTATTTTGACAAAATGAGGAAAGCAGATAGAGGTTGAGGCAAGAGGGGAAGGCAAGAAAGTCAGTTAAGAACTTGTTACAGCAATCGAGTCAAGAGAGAAACTTGATTTGAATTAAAGTTGTGGCAGTAGGGTAGAAGTTTATTTCCCCAGACAGTATACACACTCACACACAGACACACACACACACACACATTTGTGTATTCCAAGTTTATCATTAACTAAATAGTTGTGTTGTTGTTTATCGTCCATTAAATTATGATATCCCAAGGGCCATGAGCTTTGCTTTCTACTAGCATTGTTAAGTCTATGATAGTTTGTCAAGACCTTGAAGACAGAGAACAAAAATTAAATTAAAATAATAAAGATAATGAAAATAAAGAGAGTCACTTTTTTTCCTAAATATCTTGTTCTACTATGTTGTAGCATTTTCATGAGGTGTCTATCAATAGCAAACTACTTAGATAAACTCTTTGGGATATTATATGATATAATGTATTTTTTAAAAATTACTCCAAATGTTTTCAGGAACGCAGCTACTGGTTTTAAAAAGAGAGACAACTTTAGAGTATTTGGTGCAAATTTATGGTGAATAAAATGCTAATAAAGTTCACTGGGTTGAAACAGACTTCTTTTCCAAGAAAGAATTTAAGCATTATAAAGAAAGAAATAAAAGAGGAAAATAATAAAACCCTTCCTTAGTCATACATTATATTCCTTATCAAAAAAAATTTCAAAGGCCAAGTATCTTCATGTTCTTCTTTTACTTTGTGAAATATGTACTCTTTTTTACCATCATTGATGGTAATGTGTCAGCTACCAATCCACAAACAAAAATAATGTAGAGATGCTTTGTAATATGAACTAATTTCCCTCCCGGAGCTCAGTCTAGAGTTTCAGATGTGTAATACTTTTCCAACTTTAGGAGGCAAGATCCTAACTAAACTTTCAAAAGCTTGAAAGCTGACAGAAATGGAGATCACCATGAATCAAGTGTATTTCCAACTCATCTCTGTGGGGAAGCTGATTCGTGGCCATAGTGTCCTGGGCTGCACCTAGAAATGGTAAGCATGGAATTAACCACAATAAATCAAAAGAATCCTACATAACTAAAATGACAGTAAAGACTAATTTTAATAGTTGTCATCTTTTTTTTGGCCTAATTGATTATCATAAGTTAAATAGTTACTAAAAGTCAAAATGGAGAAACAAGCAGCAACAATTCCTTGGGAATTTATTTTACTTCCCTTTGAGATGATGACATCAGGTTCACAGATAAACTTCCATTACATGTTGGAAGCTAAGTGGGCTCTTTTAATGATAAAATGGGGTCTCACAGCTAGAAAATTGGTTTCAAATTTTTTGACATGTACTTCAGTTCCTTTTATTTTACTCAAATATCTCTATATGACTCAGCATAAGATTTGTCATTGAGCCATTTCACTTTCCGGTATACCTCCATGTTATTTCTAGCCTCTGCAATTTGCTTTGGCGTTGCTAACTTTCGAGATAGACTTCCAGACAACAGATTCTAAATTCATCCCAGTGCCACTTTGTCACTGGGCCACTGCCCAGGATATGCCCTGCTGGATTCCACTGTTATGTTCTCTAATGGTAGAAATACCAGACCACTTCACCGACTCCTGATAGTGTCCAGCATAGTGGTCTAAAGAGAATACTACATCAAAGTCATTGACGTGAAGTCAGAGATACCCATGGCATAAGATTTAAAAAAGAAAAAGAAGAAAAGAAAGTCTTAGTGTCTACAGTTGAATCTATCTAGTACTTTCGTCTTTGAATTCTATGTGCATTTCTTTGTTCTTCATACCATATGTTTCAAAGATTAAATAAGCTATTTATGCCACCAGTTAGTATATCATCTGGCCACATTAGCACTACATGAACATTAATTGGTGATTCCAGAACATAGTTCAAGGAGTGATTAGTTAGAAATAAGGAGAAAAATATCAGAAAATGCTAGGAATCAGCAAACTGCCATTGCTGAGCACATGTGCCCAAGTAGAGCAGCACACAGGTCCAGGCTTCCGTGTGGGGGCAGTCTGAGCCTGAAGAGAAGGTGCAGTGTACAGTGAAACAGCAGTGAAAATTTTAAGATATATAGCTGGGTCAAAACATATCCAATTTTCTAATTTTCCTCAAGGAATGCTGTGGCAGGGAAATTCTTCTTCCCTGCATGGAGAGAAGACATATTGCTAGATTGCTGAGAACTAAGATGATGAGTTGGAGATTCTCCTCACACGTCAATGCATTACTGTATAGCTAAGACCCAGAAACTCAAAAAAAGTGGATAATTTAGCTCAATGAGACTCATGCTTCTAGCCTGTAAGCCTTTCAGAGAAATGATTAGAGAGTTGACAGCTTCCTGTTGTGTAAAACACAAAAATCTATAGTTGAGTGAAAAATTATGAAAAACGTATGCCCCAAACCTTGAAATACTGAGTTTAATACCAAGTGTATATTACTTCGCATTAGTCTCTTGAAAAGGAAATGAGATGCATCATCTCCTATACACAAATTGTACCAAGTACTTTGAACAGAATTACAGATTCAAAACTTGAGCTATTCATACTGAATCACATCAACAATCACAACCTCATCAAGTCTGGTAGAGTAGAATTCTCTAGAAAACAGCCAATATAAGTGATTTCAAATATCCATTAGTCAATTAGACAGATACTAAATAGAATATTTAATCAAAAATTCAATATACAACTGTGAAAAATTTTCAAACGGCAACCTTATACAGAAGTTATAGTTGTTTTTCTTGCTTAATATCTCTATCATATTTTATTTTATTTTCCTGTGAATAAGAAGATATAGCTGAAAAAAGGAAAAGCTAACAAAAGGATTTTTTTCTAATATATTATTTGATGATATATTTCAGTAGTTGACTATACAAAAAAAGAGTTTTAACTCAGCAAGATTATAGGGTCCCTGCCTGTTTCATAGAAGGGATTTTGTTTTGATTTAGTTTTTTGTTGTAGTTTTGTCACTACTTATGACCACACAAATTACTATAAGGTATTCGTCATGATATGCTACCATAGTTGTTTCAGTGAGGTAGAGAATGCAAGGATGTCAGACCTTAACTGATAACACAGGACAAGAGAACAAAGGCTGGAAGGACAGGAGAAGAATTAAAAGGGGAAGCAAGATAAAGTAAGCAAAGGGAAGGAAGAAGGGAAGAGTATCTCGTGTAATAACTAAGCACAGTAGTCACTCAGTGGATGAAATAGAGTGAGAAAGGAAAAATGAAGCACTAATAGAAGGGAACGAAATATGTGATGCTTCATTTAAATCTTGATATGGAAAGAATGTGCTATTCTGGCCATTTCTACTCAGTCTGGTAACTCTTCTAAGGGAAGGACTTTCCTCCAATCATCCCAAATATGCGATTTTTTTCCCCTGTATTTCACTTGTATTGATGCCCTCTTTATATTTTTCTTTTTCAACAGTCTCTATGCTCCTCCATTATGGGTCCAAGTACCTTAGTGTTTTGGAATGAACCTACTTAATTTTCAAAGTCTGTGTTACACTTATTGTGGTGAAAAACATGCTTCAGCTTCTTTCTCCAGAAGTTTTAAGTTAGTTGTTGATGTTGGCCCCCTGAGGAGAATCCTCTTTGTCTTTAAAGGATAGCGAAGCTAGTATTCAATTGGTTGCACAGAGCAGAATTGCCTTGCAGAGGCAATAAGTGGTACAAAGCAGACACAGAATGCAAAACTCGGAGTCCACCAGAAGAGGAAAAAGTATCTTTCAGAAAGGAAGGGAAGACAATTTCATCTGTCTAATAAATCAAGAAGGCATAAAATATCTGTTATTTATTTTCCAGACAGAGGTCAAAAGCCTACTATTTTTCAAGGGAAAATATATCATCCTTTCATTTCAATTAACCTTATAAGGCAGTCAATAAATATTTTTGAAAAATATTTCTGGCACAGCTGTAAAGGCAGAAATTGTTTTAAAGGAAGTTTTTTATTAAGATAAACGAAGGCCTATGTTGAGTTTAGTGCTCAATCAAATTTCCAGGTCAAGAATCTGAAAGATGAGGTTCTTGAGAAAGTACCTCAAAGGGTAACTTGAAGAGTCAGCCTTGTTCACCTCCTGTAAGACACTGCATGGGTATCTATGAAAAACACATTCTCATGTTTTTTCTCCTTTACTGCTCATACAGAACTCTTCACTTCTGGTACTTCTGGAAACCAAATGCGTAGGGGATTTTCCCCATGCCAAGCAATTCTCTGTGACACCAGTTATGTCCTATAATTCAATTCAATTCTATTCTGATGCCATCTGTCTGAAATTAGAGTCAGATCCCACAAGATAAGGGATCAGTTCTATAAAACTGCTCCCACTTTGATGTCAATCACAAGTCCCAGATTGTCACCTGTGCTTCAGGCCAACTGTTTATAAGTTGTAGTTCCACGACCGCCTCCTTGGGTTCAGTAATCTTCTAGAATGGTTCACAGAACTCAGAAATACTTACTTACATTTACTGATTTATTGTAAAGGATACAAATGAACAGACAGAGGAAGAGATACACAGGGTAAGGTATATGAGAAGGGGCTTCCATGCCCTCTCTGGGAGCACTTTCATGTATTCACCAACCTGGAAGTTCTCCAGGTCTTGTACTTTTGGGATTTTTATGGAGGCTTCATCGTGTAGGCATGGTGGTCATTAACTCAATTTCCAGTCTCTCTCCCCTTCCTAGAGGATGGGGTGGGGTGAAGTGGAAAGTTCCAAGTTTCTAACCATGACTTGGTCTTTCTGTAGGCCAGCCTCCATCCCGAAACCATCCAGGAGCGCACCAGGAGTTGGCCTATTAGAATAAATGATACTCCTGTCACCCAGGAAATTCCAAGAGATTTAGGAGTTTTCAGTCAGGAACCAGGGTCAAAGATCAAATATTAGAACAAAAGATGTTCCTAATGCCCTTATCATTTAGGAAAATACAAGGGTTTTAAGACAGTCTTGTCCTGTTCTGTGACAGGAACCGGGGACAGAGACCAACAGGTATTTTCTATTATTTCACAACAAGAAGTGTCCAGAAATGTTTCAATGAGGAAGGCTAGTCTCCTGAAGCAATGGCAAAGGTCATCTTTTTTCCTTTTGAGATATTAAAGACAAAATGATTATACATTACTTATAGCATTCCCTAAATAATGCACGTCTAGACTTTAACTTATCCCAAGGCAGAATTGTTGCAGAATACTGTCATTCTTTCTCTCCTTTCTCTTATTTTTTTTAAAACTTATCATCACTTGCATCTAAACTAATTTCACGTTTTTTCTTTGAGTGGCACCTGTTGTCAATCTTTATTTTTCTTCTTCTTCTTCTCCCCCAATCCCCATAGTTGTATATTCTAGTTGTAGGTCCTTCTAGTTGTGCTATGTGGGATGCCACCTCAGCATGGCCTGATGAGTGGTGCCATGTCCATGCCCAGGATCCGAACTGGTGAAACCCTGGGCCACTGAAGAGGAGTGCACGAACTTAACCACTTGGTCACAGGCCGGCCCCTCTTTCTTTATTTTTATTTTTTGGTGAGGAAGATTGAGCCCTGAGCTAACATCTGTTGCCAATCTTCCTCTTTTTGCTCTAGGAAGATTGCTGCTGAGCTAACATCTGTGTCAGTCTTCCTCTGCTTTGTATGTGGGATGCTGCCACAGCATGGCTAGATAAGTGGCATGTAGGTCTTCGCCAGGGATCCAATCCAGTGGACCTCAGGCCACTGAAGCAGAATTCATGAACTTAACCACCATGTCACCAGGCCAGTCCTTACTGTGATTCTAAAACTAACAATTTAGAAAGCTAACACAATATTAATTTTGAACTAATCTAATAGAAGATTTAATTATCATAAAAGTCATACAGGGAAGGTTTTTTATAACAAGGTGTTATGATGCCAATGTTATTAAGTTAAGTTAAGAATGTTTCAAAATTTCCTTGGGAAATTAAAGCTAAATTAAAGAGTTTGATACATAAACAGGAAAAATAAGATTCTATAGAAATTTAAATGATATTTTTTATTTTTAAAAAATAGCACCATGAGAAACAGGAATAATGTCATTACTTTAGTTGTTGAATTAAATCTTACTCTTAATAAAAATTGTAAAACTCTTGAAGAAAACATATGGAGATGTTTTAAACAAGTGAATGTACTTATTCCAATCTTCAATGGATGTATGTTTCAGGACTATGTCTGTGACTGACCTCTATTGGTATAATATTTAAAACACAATTTTATAATTAAGATACTCACCATTATAGAAGAACCATTCAATTTGAGTAAGTTTTCATAATGGTAATAAAGTCAGAAAAGAGAAGGGTACTTAGGATAACTAAATTAATCTGCATTAAGAAGTCACCATTATGTATTCATCTCCTAAACAAGGTTCAGTATTAAAGATTTAACATATAAAGCATACCATTGGGATTACATTGTAGAAAGTTCTTTAGGGATAAAAACTAGAATTAACACAGGTCCTTACACAAATATTGGCTGTCTCATAATAAAAAGAAAAGTTACTTTAACCACTAGAGATAAAAGAGACTAGAGAGAGGTATTTTGGAAATTCATAAAAAAATAATCTTAGTTGGTAGAGACTGTAGATGGGAGATATTGAAAGCCAAACTGCCGATCTGCCTAAAACTAATTTGAGTCTTCTCTGGGTATTCAACATTTTCTTGATGTATTACATGAGATTTTGAATGCTAGAGCATTTTTTCCTTAAAAATCTTATAAGTTGCCCATAATACCTTATTTATAACATAAGTATATTGAAATTTTCATGTTTTATATTTCATACTCACACCCATTTTGACTGACTCCAGCCCTGACAGAGAGAGAGAGAGAGGGAGAATTAAAGAAAGGAAGGAAGGAGGAAGGAAAGAAGGAATACAGGAAAGGAGGAAAGAAGAAAGGGCTTCCCCACATCTGCCAAGACATGCACCATGCTGATCCCCAGAGGCTGAGTGGTTTTGGATGTCCCAGTTGCTGACTGGACTGGGGCAGGAGAGGGTAGTGGCGTGTTGTGATGACATATCAGCCATATGAAATGCAGGTACATACTCAGAATACTTATAACAAATTATCTCTCATTTCAGCTGAGAAAAATGTTGGTGAAGGGGAACAGTTCAGAAAGGATTTATACGGATTCTTCTCCAAGTATAACAAAGACTACCCTGAAAATATATAAAATCATTTCCACTATCGGTGATGGAAAACATGACGCATAAAAGAGGCAAGTATGTGATTAGACTAAAACATGACAATAAGAATTCAGTCCAAGCTTCCATGGAATTGACAACAAACAACACGACAGTCGTTTCCTGGTATTTCTTAGGCACTGCCGTAAAGTGCTACAACATGTTCATTTATTCATCCTTTTATTTATTTAATGAAGACTTATAGAGGAATAACCTTTGCAAGGCACACAACTACAGGATGTAGGGAATCAAATGCAAAAATGATGGTAAGAATCTTGCCCTTAGGGAGCTTACAGCCTAGTAAGGGACAAGGAGGAGATACACTTTGCATACAAATGGCTATAATACAATGAACCTCATAGTAAGCGACATGGCAGGATTACAGGTAAAGTGCTGTACAGTTCCACTCGAGAGAAAGGTCGATTATTGTTGGGAGATATTGATGCCCTCAACGGAAGGTGGTTTTGAGCTGAGTTTTGAAAGGCTGATTTGTAGCATTTGCTGGGCAGGGTGCTCTACATCAAGAGCTACAAAGGTACAGTGGCAAGTGACACAGGAATCTCTAAGAATCAGAATGGATATGCATGCAAAGACAATTTGGAAGATGTTTTAGGATTTCCTTGTACATGGCCCTTGACCCAGCAATTCTACGTTTCAGTAACTAGCCTGAAAACCACTAATCCACATGCATGAGGTAGCAGGTACAAGGATGTAACAGAGTTTTATGAAATGCTAAGTGAGAAAAACACACAGAGCCTGGAGAAAGGATGGTATCATTTGTGCAAAAAAAAATTATGTGCACATAAACTATATTTTTATAGGTGCGTATATATGATTATGCACATATCTATGTTTTCTGGAAAGAAACGAATCAAATTAATAGCATTGGTTTCCTCTGAGAATTGTAACGAAGGTGATAACGTGTTATTTTTTATGAGGAAAATCGAATTGGCATTTCTCGTGTAACCAAAAACTAATTAAAAGTACTCAATATTACAGAATGAGTTTAGATAAATAATCCACTTCCCCCAAATAACCAAAAGCAGCGGCACTCTCCCATTGTTTTCAGTCCTCTAGAATGGCCTTGGTTATCTTGATTACCCATTTAACTTTGGAGAAATACCTTTACTTCCTATAGTTTAGTGTTTTTCTTAGTAAAGTAGGGTACCCTCTTTCTTAGTTACAAGAATGATTTCTTATAAGAATTTTACACAAAGTACATCACAAACATCAAAAGATGAGTGCATGGGGAATAAAATAATGTTTGATTATTATTAATTTTTCCCCTCCTCTCTTAGGTACATACTCTCTTGGAATACGGTGGCTAAATTTTTCTGTGTGTCACTTCACAATTTATTAGAAGAATTCCCGTTAATAGTAAAAACTGTTGGGAGAGGATAGGTGAACAGAAATGCAATTACCATACTGGATTCTGGCCAAGATACCAGGAACATTTCTCTGTCAAAAAGTGCTAAGAATCTGTTTCAGATGTGTGAGGTCAGAACCTCTGTTTTGCATCTCATTGGAAATCATGGCCTCTGTCAGCACAGCAGGTCTTAACAATGTGTTCAGAGGCTGACTGATGGGGTCTCAGCAGAAGGGAAGGTGCCACTTATTTCATTCCCTACCTCCTCCACTCTTTAAGCAATTCCCTTTGCTCCCTGAAAGATAATCTATGAAGCAGAGATTGTTAAAATTCTGTGTCCATGGGAAAGGCAGCCTGGCGCTGCTGAGATTAGACAGGCAAGGTGCCAATCGTGACGGAAGCAGTGAATGCAGCAGGGGGACAGAGAACGGAGAGGGTCCCTCTGCAGAGGTGATGGGATTTGTTTCAAGCGGCATATCCTCTTGTTCCATTATTTTTTAGTAATATTTAGAGAAGTTCAACAATAATATCGGAGATGAGAAAAAATTAGCATAACCTTGAATTTTTATTTCAAGCTGTAAAATATTTAGGGCCTCCTCATATATCCTTCTAAATAATGTAACTTGCATTTATTAGCTATCTTTGATTCCTTTCAACCCTTGGTCCCTGAACTTCATTCTGTCTTTTGAATTATTAAATTTCATAGAGCAAAAAATCTGCTACCCTAGACACTGGTCTGGCTATAGCAACTTCCCATGCTTGAAATACTCCACTAACCAAAAAGAGTCCTGGAAAGTCACATTTATATAACCAGAAACCCTGGCTTTCTGATTTCTCCAGAGATGTACATCAAGATATCAGTACACAACTCTGTGTGTGGTGCCCAGTGGGCTGGTATCATCCAATTCCTACCAGACCCTAGGGGGGATACCTTATTTGGCAATTCAAGCTGGCAATGCTTCTCTGTGTGCTATTACAGGAAAAGCTAAATGCCAGAACAGGGAGGCTTTTTGTAGCAGAAATGCCAGAGGAATATTTAGACCAGAGCATTTGCTGATCCATATGTTTTTACTATGGTTATTATTTTCATTTTCACAAGGGTAGGGGATCTGCTCTATAAAGAATGATCTTGAAATTATTTCTGCCTCATTCACAAGTTTACTTGTGAACATAACACAAACATATAGAAAAAAGCCTCTTGAATTAAAAGAACATTTTATTTGATTTTATTGCATGTGAACTTGCACTTATACTATCTGCTAGCTAGAGCTTATAGGGTGTCATAGCTGCCTACTTCTCTGCCTTCAAGTCTAACTGTGTGAGTGTGGAGGATGAAGGTGTGGTGGGGATAATATTTCCAGCTGGCTCTATGGTGAAAGGGGACTATGCTAGAGGAACAGAGGGCTGTAAGAATCGGGCTCTGATGACAAAAGAGAGGGCCAGAAAGAAGAGGAAAGAGAACCCAGTCCACCAATGAATGAGGAAGTAACGAGGCTGAAACTGCTCTGGGACACAGAAGGAAATGGTCTCTTCTCAGGCATTGCTTGTATGCTGGAATATATGCTTAAATAATTTTAAGTTCCAAATTTTCCTTAAGTTAGAAGAGAGATAAAGGTTAACATCTCCCCCCACTTTTAAGGAGCGATCACAATTAAAGGAATGGCAAATATCTACGTTCCGTATATGTAAATACTCCAAACAAGACAAGGGTTAAACTAAAGCTATAGCAGTTTATCAGGACTTTTGTTCCACGTGCATGGGGGTGTGGAAACTCTGTCCTTTAAAACATTAAGAAAATACTCAATAACAATCTGTCTTGAACGCTTTGCTTCTCACTAGCCTAACAGTAAAGACCAGTCAAATAATTTCTTGAGGTTCCTTTAATGTCCAACTCTCTGTAATTTTCAAACTATTACTTATAACCAGTCGCTATTCCCCATAGGTTCCTCTAATAGGTTATCAAGAGTATGAGTATCACCTGCATTATTCTTGTCACCTTCTACTCACAAAGTGAAACCAGTCCATTTTCTAATTAAGTGGTATAGCTTATTAGGTAAAATAATAAGGTGATCGTAGGTCATGGCTTTATGTAAACTGCAAAAAAATAGTTTTCTATTTTGTTTTCTAACAAGATGACACGTTCACCTCTTCACTTAAACATGTTTGGTTACAGAGCTATGAATGACATCATAAATCTCTGTCTACATTGGGAAATTAGTTAATTACTTCTTGATTAATATGTGTACTAAAATGTTAATTCAGCTATTCTGATTAGAATAAGAAGTCTTGACTTTTAGGAGTTGTGTATGGATATGCAAAAATATATTCACATTAAAGCTTAATTTGATGAAAGAATGCTGAAAGCATTGTTTATATTTATTAACTTTTCTAAATAGTGAAAAAAACTGAGTTTGGCCTCAAGGATAGAAGCTGTTCATGATAGGAATGAGTTAGTTATATTTGATAGTGCAATCTTATAATTCCAACTAAATTAAAATTATATTTTTATGACTTATATACCTTTAAGATTTTTTTTTGGTGAGGAAGCTTTGCCCTGAGCTAACATCCATTGCCAATCTTCCTCTTTCTTTGCTTGAGGAAGATTGTCCCTGAAGTAACATCCATGCCAGTCTTCTTCTGTTTTGTATGTGGGATGCCTCCACAGCATGGCTGATGAGTGAAGTAGGTCTGTTCCCAGGATCCGAACACATGAACCCAGGCCTTGAAAGTGGAGTGCGTGGAACTTTAACTACTCAGCCATGGGGCTGGCCTCAAGATTTTTAAGGATCTTAGTTGCTATTATCTCTGAATTCTAAAATAGATAGTGAAAATATTGGTATTCTTGTATAGGCTAGATATGATCATATTCTCATTTATTGTGAAAACCAATGGAAAAATCATCATCATTTTTTCAATAAAAAAATAGTTTTGGAGGCGCCAGCCCAGTGGTATAGTGGTTAAGTTCTTGCAACGCTGCTTTGACATCCCAGGGTTTGTAGGTTTGGATCCTGGGCACAAACCTACACACTGCTCATCAAGCTATGCTGTGGCACCATCCAACATACAAAAGAGAGGAAGACTGGCACAGATGTTAGCTCAGGGACAATGTTCCTCAAGCTAAAAGAAGAAGATTGGCAGCAGATGTCAGCTCAGGGACAATCTTCCTCACAAAACAAACAAAAAATCTACCCACAGTTTTATTGAAACTGTTTATTGGGACAGCTTATTGGTGGATATTTCAAGATCATTAAAGAACAATCAAATAGCTATGTAAAAGAGGAAAAGGTATTGTCTTCTTAGTTTATGTTCTTTAGTTTGACTTCTCATTGCCAAGCTCTTTCCATGGATTCATATGTGCTTTGATATATTGACATGTTAGTCATTGCTAGTAAACATCAAAATAAATTATTCTTACTGGAGTGGATTTCTTGTACTCAACCTAACTATTGGGCTTCTTAGACACACTTAACAATTGAATTAATATATGGAAAATATAACCAAATATTTTCTTTTTGTGGCCATGACAGAGTAACTTATGCCAGACTAGTCCTTCCACCTTAAACAAGTATAAAACAGGACAAAATATACTAAGCAACACCGTTCAGACAGTGGAGAATGGGCAGTGCAGGAATGTGATTCTTGATGGGAGAGAAATGCATGAGGTAATCTCTATGATTATTCCAGCTTTCTGCCTTAAGTTACTTTACAGATAAAAATATCAGGAAATGGAGTCTAAGCTAAGCAGGGCAATATTGCTTAGCTGGGAAAGCAGAATTCTAAGCTCAGCCTACTGAAGTGGTTGGGAATTGGAGATAAGGATATTAGAAAGGAGGTCATTGCACAGAGAAGGATGTAGTTAAATCTTTGGACAAACCCTAAGCTGCACATATGCAAGATGAAACTACATGAGGTCTAGTTACTAGGAAGCTCAGCCCTGAACAGATTCCACAGGCCAAAAAACACAAGGAGACATTGAAATTCCAGCCTGACAGAGTAGAGACCGTACTGAATATCTCAGGTTTTCAACTGAGATTCTGAAAGGTCATGCTTTAAAAGAACTACTTGAGCAATTTAGTGAGGCCTAAACTAGAAAAGTCAATGAAGTTGAAGACAAGGCAAGAAAAATTATCCAAATGTAAATTTAGAGAGAGAAAAAAAGCTGGCAAAAATGAACAGGGAATCAGTCATCTACCAGAAAGTACCAAAAAGTCTAACATTTCAGTGATTTACATAACAGAAATAGAGGAGAGAGACATAAGAGTAGAAAAGAATTTGAAGAAATAGTGCTGAAAAGTGTCCACTTGTGATGATGAATATCAACTCACAGATTCAAAAAGCTCAAGGAATCTCAAAAAGAGAGAACAATGAGAAAACCATACCTATCATGTCAGAGTCAAACTGCTGAAAGGCAAAGATAAAGAAGAAATCTTACAAGCAACTGGAGGCAGAAGAAATTACATGCCTTAGAGAAATGATAAGAAACATGAATAACTTTTCTTTAGAAACAATGTAAGCACAGGCCCCAAAGGAATGATATCTTTAAGGTTCTGCCGAACAATATAGCAGCATTCTAGAATTCCATATCAAGCGAAAATGTTGTTACAAAAAGGAAGATAATGTAAAGATATTTTGAGATAAACCAAAGATAGATCAATTTGTGACAAGTTGATATAAAAGAAATGTTATAAATAGTTCTTAATGTACAAGGAACATAATTCCAGACGGAATCTTGCATCTACATAAAGGAATTAAAGCACAGACTAACACAGACTGAAGGTTTGTGTCCCTCAAAAATTTGTATGTTGAAACCTATTCCCTAATTTAACGGTATTTGGAAGTGAGGTCTTTGGGAAGTCGTCAGGTCATGAAGGTGGAACCCTCATGAATGGGATTAGTGTCCCTGTAAAAGAGATCCCAAAGAGCTCCCTCAACCCTTCCAACATGTGAGGACACAAACGGAAGATAGCCACCTATGAACCGGGAGACACGCCCTCACTAAACACCAAATGTGCCTGTGCCTTGATCTTGGACTTCCCAGTCTCCAGAACCATGAGAAATAAATTACTGTTGTTTCAAAGTAACCCAGTCTACAGTATTCTGTTATATCAGACCAAGACAAATTGGTTCCAGAAGTGGAATGCTACTGTAATAAACACCTAAAAATGTAGAAGAGACTTGGGACTGGGGAATGGGTAGATGCTGGAAGACTTTTGAGATGCCTGCTAGAAAAAAACCTACATTGCCATAAATGAACCTCAAAAAACAATTCTAGTGAAGGTTCAGAAAGAAAAGAGGAGCACTCTAGAGAAAGCCTTAATCTTCTTAGAAAGTGTCAAAGTAATCCTGAACACAATGTGGGCAGAAATATGAAAGATAAAGCCATTCTGATGGCATGGACTAGCAGGAGGGAAAATACGTAGAGAGAGTCCCCCATGTGGAGCAGACACGCAGGGCATTTTGAAAGCTGAGGGTGAATCCAGCAAAATTGAAAAACTCACCATGGATGCAAGATTCATGAGGGGACAGCAGCCCACTTCTGGGGGAATTAGAAGCCAGTGGTGCATTGGAGGTAACCATAGCAACAACGAATACCAAATCTCAAACTCAATTACTGAATATACTGACTCGGCATCCCAAAACAGACAGACAGAAGAAGAGATGTACATGTTTCTGGAAGTAATTAATATTTGCCACCATCTCTAATATACTTTAATATACATCTGGCATTGAATAAATCATGATAAGACACACTATAAAATCAAGAAAAAGTGACCCACTGGAAACATACAGAAGTCAACAAAACCAGACCCAGAGATGATACGTATGTTGAAACTTCCAGGCAGGGATTTAAAAATAGCCATTATTAATGTGTTAAAGGAATTAATAGAAAATATGGCTAACAGGAATGTGGCATTTCAGCAGAGAAATGGAAAACATAAAAAATGTTTGAAGTGGAAATGCTAGAATTAAGAACAAAATATCAGACATGAAAAATTTCTTCAAAAGGTTTATCAACATCCCAGCAGTGAAAAAAAATAGAATCAGTGAAATCTAGGTCAATAGACATTACCCAAACGGAAACAAAAATATAAAAAGAGAAAAAAAAAACAGATCAAAGCACATTCAAGACACGTGGGGCAATATCAAAGATTCTAGCGTATGTAAATTAGAATTCCAGATGTGAGATGTGGAGGAAGGGCAGGAAAAATATTTTTTTAAAGAATGGCCAAAATTTTTCTAAATGTGCTGAAAACTATAAAAGCAGAGATTCAAACATGAAATATGAAGAAAACTATATCAAGGCACATAACAATCAACTGCTTAAAATCTTAAAAGTCAGAAAAAAACAAATGTAATTTGCAAAGAGAGACAAAGATAAGAAAATCAGCAGACTTTTTTTTTTCAAATCAGAAACAGTACAATCCAGGAGGCAATGGAGCAACATTTTAAAGTATTGACCAAAATAATTATAATAAAAAATAAAATCTTTTAACTTAGAATTCTATGCCCAGAAAAAAATATATCTCATAAATAAAGGTCAAATAAAAGTTTTTCCAGGTATGTAGAAGCTTTAAGATTTTATCAGTAGGAGAAAGCACTACAGAATATGCTTAAAAATGTCCTTTAGGCAGAAGGAAAAATGCCAATGGAAACACAGAATTATACAAAACAAAACAAAATGAAAAGAAAAAGAAAATGTACTGAAAATGGTAATATGTGAGTAAATAATATTTTTTTCTAATTTTGACGATTTAATGCAAAAATAATACTAATGTACTGGGTAGTTTGTAGCATATGTAGAAGTAAAACGGATGACAACGATAGCAGAAAGTAATGAGAGGAATAAAATGGAAATAGAATGGTGCAGCATTCCTACCCCATACATGAAGATGTGCTATAGTATTGGAAGGTTGACTGTGATAAATTAAAGATAAAGATATATAGTAAATCCTAAGACAGCCAACATAACTAAATAAAGTGAAAATCTAAAAATAATAAAGTGTAAAGATAAGATATAGTGATAAATAATACCTAATTAATCCAATTTAGTTGAAATATTCTAACACTTTAATTATAAGGCAGAGATCGTCAGTTTACAAATACAAGCAAGACCTGACTATATGATGTCTACAAGAAAACTACTGTAAACATAAAGATTGAGATAAATTAAAAGGGTGGTAATAGCTATGCCGTGCAAGCACTGAAAGTTAGGGTGATAGTGTTAACACACACACAAATTCACTTCACAATAGGGAATATTACCAGGGAGAAAGAAGAGCATTACATAGTGATAAAGGGGTCAATTCATCAAAAAGACATAATAATCCGAAATGCGTATGCACCTAACATTAAAAGCAGAGATGAAGGAAGGAAATAATAAAGATATCAGCAGAAAACAGTAGAATACAAAACAGAAAAGGGAAAAATTGATGAACCCAAAAAGTTTTTTTTGAAGAAATAAAATTGATAAAACTCTACTAACTGATCATGTAAACAAGAAGGAAAACACAAAGCATTAATTTCAGGAATAAAAGAGAGATCACCAACATCAAACAAACATAAAAAGGATAGTAAGGGATAATTGTGAATAATTTATTCCAATAAATATGTAAACTTAGACAAAACAGCTTCCCTGGAAGATTCAAATTAGCAAAGCTTATTCAAGAGGAAACAGAATAGCTCTGTATTTTTAACAGCCATTGAATTATTGGTAATAAATACCTTCCACACGGAGAACTTCAGGCCCAGATGACGTCACTGATGAACACTTGTAAACATTTAAGGAAGAAAAAAGAAAAATACTTCTACACAAACATTTTCAGAATATAGAATAGGAATGAACACTTCTCAGATCTCTTAATGGGACCAACATTATTGTTAACAAAATCTTTAAAATTACATTAACAAGTAAAGAAAAAGTTTTTTTAGACTAATGTCTCTTATGCGTGTTTTCAATTGTCAAAATTCTTTAATTGTAGTGTTTAAGATCTGTGAATATATCTGTAAGTAAATTTATGCCTCAGCATTTTTGAATGAACAACAGACAGGACATAACTTATTCATATTTTTCATTAGTATATTTACTTAGAGAGCATGAAACCCATTATATAAACCTATACAATTTTAGTTTAAAAGGACAAATAGCAACATGAGTACAATTTACAAAAGAATATGAGATGATGCATAATAAAGTATTTTCAATGAGTAAATGGAAATATTATGGACTTCTTTTCCCCATTATATGCCACCTCCTAAAGAAATTTCTTAATGTAAAGATTGGTGTAGGGTATATTTCAATATCTTTTACATTTAGCTTAATTAAAATGAAATTTACTGCAATAAAATGCAAAGATGCCCACTGCCCATAAGTAATTGAATAACCATCCCACACTCTCTGGAGATTTCCTGACAATACTGCACAATCTAAGATGTAGAAGTTATAATATAAATTCCATTAGATTATGGTCCTTTGGGCTTTCCACAAAATTTATTTATCTCCTTCGTATTTTCAAAGTAGTTTCATTAGACATTTCAATGTCTCAACTTCGAGTGCTTTATTATCATAACATTTTCTTCATGAAAAGGAAATCTAACTCACTCATTTCAAAAACAGTTTGTAATTTTAAATCATCTTTTTCCTCCAAATAGTCCAGGTACTATGCTATTTCATTAAGCATGATGGCTCTATTCTAGTCCTGGAAGATACAAAAGGCAATCTTCTATAATTACAGAAAGAGGTCATAGCTGACCATTCTTCTATTCTCCAAACAAACCATACATTTTCGCAATGCTGTTTTACTCAAAGTGCAAGATCCATACCTTATAACGTCAACCATAGAGTCCCTGAAAAAGTGTGGGTACAAAATCAATGATTATAAAATGAATGAGTGAATTTAAAACCAGAAAATAATGATCTATGTGGGTTTCATTTTCTAGCAACCTAGTTGCATGTTTAAAATTGTATACTAAAAAAAAAATAGAACAGCTTTATTTAAACATATTTACATACCATGAAATTCACACTTTTTAAGTGTACAAGTCAGCAGTTTTTAGTTTATTCAGAGAATTGTGCTACCATTACTACTACTTAATTTTAAAACAATTTTATCACCCCTAAAAGAAACACCATAACCATTAGCTCCCCATTCCTGTCCCTTCTCCCCACTCCATTGCCAACCACTATTATATGTTCTATTTCGATGGATTTGCCTATTCTGGAAAGTTGATATAAATAGAATATAAGTGGACTCATACAATATCTGGTCTATTGTGACACTTTTTTCATTTAGAGTGATATTTTCAAGGTTTATCCATGTAGTAGTGTGTGTCAGTACTTCATTTCTTTTTATTGCCAAATAGTATTCCAGGCATGGATATGCCACATTTTGTTTATCCATTCATCAGTTGATAGATGTTTAGATTGATTCCACTTTTTGGCTGCTATGAATAATACTGCTATAAACATCTCTGTACAAGTTTTTATGTGAACATGTATTTTCATTTCTCTTGGGTATATACCTAGGAATGTAAATGGTGAGTGATATGTTAACTCTACATTTAACTTTTTGAGGAAATGTCAAATTCTTTATTGTACCACTTTGCAATCCCACCAGTAACATATAAGCAAGCATTCCAATTGATTCACATCTTCATCAGCACTTGTTATTGTCTTTCTTATTTTAGCCATCCTACTGGATGCACAATCATATTTCACTGTAAATTTCTAAATAAACAGAGATTTGTATTTCTCCAAAAAATAATAATGTTGAGCATCTTTTTATGTGCTTAATGGCAATTTGTATATCTCATTTAGAGAAATGTCTATTCAGTGTCTTGTGTGCCGACAAACATGACTTCATTATTAACTCTAATAGTTATTTTGTGGGTGTATATTCTTTAGGTTTGTCTTTATAAACGGTCATGTCATCTGCAAATAGAGATAATTTTACCTCTTCGCTTCTAATGTAGATGCCCTTTATTTCTTTTCCTTTCCTAATTTCCCTGGTTAGAGCCTCCAGTACAACGTGTAATAAAAATAGTGAGAGCAGACATCCTTGTCTTGTCCCTGAAATTAGAGGCAAAGCGTTCAGTAGCTCGTCATTAAGTGTGGTGTTAGCTCTGGCCTTTTCATAGATGCCGTTCACCAAGTTGAAGAATTTCTCTTCTTTTCCTAGTTTGCTCTGTGTTTTTATCAACAAACGGTGTTGATTTAATGAAAAAAATTTTCTGTGTCAATTAAGATGATATTTTGTTTTTTTTCTTTAGTCTATGAATGTGGCATATTACATGGGTTGATTTTCTTATGTTAAGCCAACCTTGAATTCCTGGGATAAATTCCACGTGGTCACGGTGTATAATCCTTTTAACATGCTGCTGAATTTGGCTTGCTAATATATTGTCGAGGATTTTTGCATCTGTAATCAAAAGGGATATTTGTCTGTAGTTTTCTGTGATTTTCTTCATCTGATTTAGGTATCAAGGTAATAATATTGGCCCTACAGAATTAGTTAGAAAGTCTTAAAATGCCACAAAGTTAAAACACCACAAAGCTCACTGTTCTTCTTCCTTTAAGAAACTCTCCTGGAATTGTTGCAAATCTTTAGCTAATTCCCACAGTTCTGAAATGTTGATTTCGATCATTTTTGTCAGTGTTTTTATGGGGGAACAGATTTTCAGAAGTCTTTTCCCTACCACTACAGAATTGCTTGCCCGTGGTTGGTTTTTAAAGAACTGAAATGGATGATGCTTTTCCATATATTATGCTCGTCTCTATTTTTCAATTTTCTTCACCAAAAATGCATTTTCATAAATCGATTTGGAGATTGTGGAGGGCATCAGCTCCTCTGATACATTAGTTGTTATTCATTAAACACATATTTACTGAGAGTTAACTATTCACTAGGCACCATGCCAGAACATAAAGATGATCAGAACCAGACATAATACATGTAAAATCTGCCATCTACAAGGGCTATTTATGTATTTATTGTTATTATTTTCATGAGAATGCATATAGTTTTTTATTTTTATGCCTTATAGATATATATATCAGAGACAGCATGAACACAAACACACAAGGCAATTTTTTAAGATTCCAAACAGGTTATTACCATGTAGGAAGACAAGCAGACTTCTTTGCAGAATCTGACTGTGTTACTGCAAAGGAAATGCTCCCTGTAGGAAATGGCACTTCCACTAATTTCCTAATGCATCCATTTTTCAGACATATTTCAATATGAATGACAATGAAAAATCCATACTCAAGAATGGAAACTAGATGAACTTTTGAAATCTGGATCATTTGAAATCTAATACAGCTCTAATTGAGTGGCCTCATTCATGGACAATTTGTCCATATTTTTAGATATGTCAGATTGACGGCAGAAAAAGCCAAAATTATCATGTGAAATGACAGAAGTATTTGGCAAAATGCAACATGTAATTTTATTTTCCTTTTATCCTCCAATATATTGAGGATGTTATGCACAGGGAGTGGATAAATAAGTACTTATGAGAGCTTTTTTTCCCAGCTGGCTCAGCACTCAACAAGCCTTGGAGCTATGGCAAGGGATTTAAAACAAATAAAACCAACTATGACAAAAGTCACAACAATGCAGAAAAAGATAAACCTTCCTCTATTTCCATGTTGTCTTGGCTAAGATTGTCATTTGTGTCAAAAACAGCTGCGCCCATGCTGGGTTGTCAGCTAATCCAAAGTAAATCTGCTTATAAAAATCAGTTTACCAGAAATCTAGCCAAAGGCTTGCTATCGGTGAGTTTGGTAACTCATTTCCTGCATCTCCATCTCTTTATAACGCTATCTCGGTTATCTGTGAGGAATTAAATAATTTCGCACTATAATAGTAGTAGTGGTTATAGTAGTAACAATAATAGTAATAATGTGTTATAATTTATTAAAAACAGTGAAATAGGCACTGTTCTAAATGCTCTATAGACATTATCACATTCAATTCTCATTTCAATCCCTCAGTGCTCGTGATATTTATAATTCTATTTCAGAGGGAATTTATTAAATTAGCTAAAGTCACATAGCTAACAGGAGCTGTAGCAAGAATTCAAGCCCAGCCAGTCTGATTAGAAACCACACTCTCACACTTCCTTTCCCACAGGCTTGCTAAACTAAACTAAATAGCAGTAACTGTATCTTCCAATACCTCAACTCTCACCAATAGGCTTGATGATTCGCTCCTTACTTTAGGTGTTGTAACTGAGCAAGTGATTGAATTCAGCTTTCTTCCTAGAGAGGGAAAGCAGTCCTTCCTAATGCCTAATGCCTTAGAAATCTGCCCTGGAATGTTTTCATGGGTGTTATCATGGCTGTGTAGGCCTTTCCATAGCAGAGGTGGGAGGCTTCTGGAGAACCGCAGAGCCAGAATCCACAACACATCACTTACGCCACAAATAAGTAAGAGGCAGCTGAATTCACGTATTTCCCCCTTTGAATGATTTCCATCTCATTCTTATATAAGGAGCAAAAGACAGTTCAATGGCAAGTCCAGGTGGGAGAACTGAAGGATTCCCCTGCAGTCCCTTGGAGGTTGTGAGTTAAGTAAAGGGGTGAAAGAAAGTACCAAAAGAGAAACAAAGACATGGACCCCACTGTGAGCATCCTGCAGTAACAGAGAACCTATTTCCTAGATTTCACAGCCAAAAAAATTCTGGCGTGCAAATGAAGTTCTATATTATTCCAATCAAGTGGCAGTAAATGGATAGCTAGCTGTTTCTCGCCAAAAGTGGCAATTCTGCTCTGGCCCTGAGAGATAATACAGTCCTGAACTACATGGCCATTTCAGCTGCCTCCCAATAATTGATGTACATTAAGCTATTATCATTGTGAAAGAAGTGATTACAATTTTTTCCCTGTGGCAAATCTAAAATCCCATAGAAAGAAAACCATAGAAGAAAACCATTGGCTTGTCTAGGTACAAAAGCCATTACCTGTCTTGTAAGCATTTGAGACACAGACCAGCTGGTTTTCAAAACAGTTACGACATTTAGGATACAAGCAATGAGATTAGTCCTACTTGCTGACAATGTAATTACTCTATTTATTTTAACGATCCTATAAAAGAGAATGAGATATGATGCTAGGGCAGAACATGGAAAAGGGTCTGGAAAGGCAAGTACGACATTCTTTAGAAACAGAATGTGAAGCTGGTGAGCACAAGATAAGCTAAGATTTGTTAGTGGCAGCTCTGTCTTCTGCGGAGTCAGGAAACCAAACAGACCTGGAAGTGGCCCTTCCCAGCAGGCGTCTTTTGTAGCCCTGAGCCGGTACATACAGTGACTCATCTTTGATGGGGAAAATTTGTGATCATTGCTTTTGGATAATGCTTAACTCTCTCTGCTCTTGTTTTATAAATTGACTCACATAACAAAGGAGACTTGACACTGTAAACACTTTTAGAAGTTATCTAATTCCAACTTCAACCCTAGGGCAGAAATCTCTTTTCAGAATAACCCCACATGATGGTTATCCAGTGTCTGGTTGAGTATCGTTGTTGATGAATCAGCTTTACTTTTGGAAGCATTCTTTTCAGTATTTGGATTTGTCTAATGGCTATAACATCTTCCTTTAAGCTGAAATTCATGTCACTGAAATATCTGTTTTATTAGTTGTAACTCTCTCTGAACATTCCATATTAATTTTGGTTCTTTCTGCTCTACCTATTCCTCCTTTGAATATACCAAACATATCCTTTAGATTCTTTTCCCTCCAAAAAATAATATTCACCCATTTAAGGAGAAAATTATTGTAGAATTAATATGTAGCAGACACTGGGGATTCCACAGTGAAGAAGGGACATGGTGTATCATAGAGTTTACAGCTTATTCTAGCTACAAAGAAGGAAAGAGTTTAGTAAATTATGATAAAACGCCCTAGGTGCTAGGATAGCACTTGGGTGGGGCATCTCATCAGGCCTAGCCCTTCACATGTTCCTCAGGTGTGGTCTAGGGATCTCTTGCCTGTTCCAGGTACATTCTAAGGAGTCAACTGCCTCTTTTAAGTAGTTAAAAATCAACCTAATATATAATGTGGAACTACCATCTATCTTAACTGAACATTGTAATATATTTTATTGAAGTAGCTTAAAAAGTTACTTTTCTTTCACCGTGATACCTGATAGTCTTTTTTCACATGAATCTTTATTCAATCAGATCTATATGCCGTGCATATTTTATACCATGTTTTAAAATCCAAATCCTAGATAATAACGTTTATCTATGTTGAAGTTTGTCTTATGGCTTTAGGCCAAGAGATATAACCAACTTTATACTTTTTCTCTATCATACTATATATTAATTATATATTTCATTTTTAAATGAGCTAGCCATCTCCCATGATGTTATGCATTGTAGGATTAAAGACCTTTATTCCCACAATTGATTTTTATGTTTTTTTCCCTTCTTCTCTTTTTTTTCAACTTTGATTTCTACCTGGTGGCTACAAATAGTATAATGAATATTTACCTACCTAAATATGGCATTATCACTCATACCTCAATATACATTCAAATATGCAGACACAGATTGTTTTTAAAATATCAAATTGATAGAAACAATGATAATAATAAAAAGGTAAATAGCAATATTGAAGCTATTATCTCCCTTGTTTTGAAAATCTGATTTCTGAAAGATTATTACTAACATTTAATGCTTTGCCTTGGTATTTTTTAAAAATTTTCTCACATCCAACAACTAGAAGGACCTGCAACTAAGATATACAACTGTGTACGGGGCGGGGGGGGGGGGTGGGTTTGGGGAGATACAGCAGAAAAGGAAAAAGAAAAAAAAAATTTTCTCAAACATTTCCAGATATTTTCTTTCTGTCCTTTCACCTATCCATAGGATTAATTGAGGCCAAATATTATCATTCTTATTTCATAAATAGAATCTGAGTCATAAAATACCAAAAGCCAAAATCACACAAAGTGGTAGAGCGAGAACTAAGAAGCATACTCCTGGCACTTGTGGTCTTTAAATACACTAGAGCGTAACCAAAGTTTAAGTAGGTGTGATTGGTATGTATATGACTACAAGCAAAATAATTACGCTTGCTTTTCTTATTATTGACAAGTTCATGCCATTGGCTAATGATAAAATAATAGCTTAATAGCAAACACTGACCACTGCTAACTCAAATGTTATGTGATTAATGAGAGAGTATACAAGGAATTTGATTATGTGCATTCTAAGCAAAGCACAAAAACAGGCAATATGTGCAAAAGTCAGCAGTTACAAATTCAGAAGTTTTAAGTTGGCTTGCATTGCACAAATCATAAGAAACTTTAAATTTCTTGGCAAAATTTCCATGTTTAGTAAAAGTTTATCATTCCTGAAATAAACTATGTGAACACTTCAACATACTATAAAGGAGTCTAAAATCAAACTACTTCAATTTTCACACTTTCCTTTTGCTCCTTTCTAATAGGAGAACTATAAACTTGGACTTTCAATAAAATCAGAGCCTTTGATGTGGCCATTTACTTTTAAAAGGCATTCTATAGCATACCAATTGCTGAATCTAGAGGCTGTCCCTTGATATTCCGTTTAATAAATTAGCAAGCCAGACACATTTATTTTAAAGTTCGGGTTTAATTAAAAGATACGACTAGAGTGACAGAATGGCAAGGGAAAGAGGGATGTTGAAAATTTTTGTTTATTACTGTGGAGCAGCTGCTTTTATTTTTAACTAATCTCCATTAATGTCAAATCAAAAGGCAGCACTGCTTATGGGCTTCTGCATTTGCCTTGTTACCTGCTTCCCTTAGGAAATTACTGTGCATTGCCTCATTCTGGGTTGAAACCCGGTGTGAGCCCACTATTGTTAGCTGAAAAGTGCTGAGTAATAGTTGTTATACGGTTTACTTTTGAAATTAAAATGCATTCGCCCACTATTGTTAGCTGAAAAGTGCTGAGTAATAGTTGTTATACGGTTTACTTTTGAAATTAAAATGCATTCGTCTATTTAGTCAGCAATATTTGCTACACACCTACTATGTGTTAGCCTCTGTTTCAGGTTTTGGGGGATCAAGCAGTGACGTAACAGACCAAAAAAATAAAAACAAACAAGAAACACACAAATTAAAGAACAAAAAAAAAATCCTGCCTTGTTGGAACTTACTTTATAATCAATACACATTTCAGACTCAATTAAAGCTGCATATAAATATAAAAAAATTAGGACTGACAGCACTGCAGAAAAATAACTGATCCAATTTTCAAATATTTTGTTTGGATGTCTATAACTTGTTCAAAGTTTTCACTACCTGCCTTTAGGAGAAAGATAAGAAAGAACTTTGGTAGGTATGGGAGAAATGGGAAGGAGAAAGTTGTAGAGTAAATCTAGGAGGTATGTTTACAGTATGCCAGGAGAAATTAGCTCACCATGAGTTGACTCTCCCAAAGTTCCTAATTAAATGAGCTGCATGATCGTGGAGGCTTCTGAGCTGCATTGTGGCCTTCCCCTTTCCAGAAGTATTTAGGATATGGGAGAGAAAAGAAAACTTAAAACTTGTGAAAATAGCTGTGTGTGAATTTGAGTCCACATGTTCCTTCGGCATAAAAACATGCAGTGCATGTAAAGGAATCTCTTTTTGAGACAAATTATATGACATTTTCCTATTAATAGGGAGTTCAAAATATATGCAAAAATCCGCTTCTTAAAGAATGTAACATTTATCCATTTTTAAAATCTATGGAATCATGGTGGAAAAAAATACATTAAAAGAGAAAAACAATTGGTTTTACTCACATAGTGTATTAAAACAGCAAAGAAATTGACCACAGCCCACTTACTAAAGTGTTTTCTTAAATATGATCTCATTTCATCTTAAGCACAAGCTTGAGATAGTTATTATTTTATAAAAATCATTCTACACGTGAAGATCCCAAAGCTAGCTGATTGAATGACTTACCCAAGTTGATACAACTAATCAATACCCCAGTCAGCACGCAAAACTCAGGTGTAATAACTTCAAGCCCTGTGGGATTCCCAATAGACCATACAACTTTTCAATTGACTCATCAAATGCAGAAGCTGAAAGCATTCTTTTAGGGCCATCCCGATGATGTAGCAGTTCAGTTCACATGTTCCGCTTCGGTGGCCCAGGGTTTGCCAGTTCAGATCCCAGGTGAGGACCTATGCACTGCTTGTCAAGCCACGCTGTAGTAGGCGTCCCACATATAAAGTAGGGAAAGATGGGCATGGATATTAGCTCAGGGCCAGTCTTCCTCAGCAAAAAAGAGGAGGATTGGCGGCAGATGTTAGCTCAGAGCTAATCTTCCACAAAAAAGAGAGGGAAAAAAAATTCTCTTAGGCAATTTGAGTATTATAAAGATGGGTGTCCCCATTGCTTTTCCTCTTGATTATTTTAGGTGTCAATGCATTCTAATCTGAAGCTCCCCTCTAAGATTATTAAAGAGAAACTAAGGTAAATAAATCAAAATTACTAATACACTTGGGCAAAATTATACTATATTAGTCCTTAGAGAGAAGAACTGCTATTATTGATGTTTACTGAAGCTTGCAGGACACTTGATGATTGCAAGGCTTCTGGGGGTATTTTGGTTGGTTGGTCTATAATCACAAGGGCCAGCAATGTGATACAGACTTGCTCTGCCTCTGAGTACCAAGCTCTTTACCAGAACATTCACTGGAAGACGAAGCAGTAAAAACGTGAATGTAGGAAAGTATAGATTTCTCATAATGAGGTTCGGAGGCGGTAGGTGTGGAGTTAAGAACACAGGCTTTCAGGTTAAACACACATGAGTTCCTGTCCTTATTCTCCTATCATTGGGCAATGTGAGAGTAGAAATTTTAATTATTCTCTCTAGGCTGCAATTTTCTTTAATAATAATAATAATAATAATGCATAAATTATAACATTGTGATGATTAAAGAAGTTACAAACAAGGATCCAGAATTAAACTAATTGGATCTGTTATTCAAAGTATTATTAACATTATTAATCCTCTTCTCTCCCACTCTAAGGTCTATGCCTTCTCATTAATACATGTATTTCTTTTTAGATTTATTTGGGAATGTAGATAATCTGTGCTTATAAAAATACACAAAGAACAATGTTTGTTGTTTTGTTAATATAGAGTAAAAATTGATGGAATAGACAGACTTTACACAATCTATTTCAAGTATTTATACTTAGCTTATTTCTTAAAGACCTAGAGATAGCTTGAATTTTTGTCATAAGACTTTATAGTATAGTAGAGGTGAAGAGGAGCATATCTAAGACAAGCATATGGCATGTACTTTATTTGCAGACACTTGAGATGACCTAGAGTCAGCCTTTGCATATGATCCTAAGCTTTCTAAGTCCCAGACCTTCTAAGATCTGGGGAAGAAGGGAAATACGATTCATTAAATAAGTTTTTCATTCAGTTAAAATCTGTAAGGCAAAGTCCCTTAAGGAGTTAACTGATTTCCTTGAAATAAAGTTAAGGAGGAATTTATGGCAAGCGTCTCTGTTTAAGAGACACAGATTAACACAATGGATAATCTATGGTTTAATAAAAGACAGAACTGCTGTTCAAATGCATGTGTCTGCTATTGAATCTTTATAAAGGAGAAGGCATATTATTAAATGCAACTCAGTAAGAGGCTGAGATAATTATGCCTTAGGTTCTGTTGCATTCTGGGGAACAAAATTAATGTAAGAATAGTAACTTAAGAGAGAGCCTAATGGGCTTGCAATCTCTCCGTCCAGCTATTCGTCCTCTCAAATATTATATGTCTTATGCAAGCACTTGACAGGTGTTAAATTGCAGTAAATTCATGATTGAATTCTTTAACAGGTGCCTGTAGTGGTGATAAACTATTGCTCTGGTTAAAGCATAAGCCATACACTTTAATCATTTCTGACATAGGCACTAAATCCACAAAAAGAAAAAGCAAAGGAGGCAGATTTTCACAGGTGGTTATACTAGCAGAATGGGGGCGGGCAAGCACCGTCCCAAGGTCAAGTCATTATGATTAGACTGCATCTCCACCTCGCTCAATCCTGCCTTCAGTAGGATTTCCAGGGAGGCCCATAGAACTCCGCCCCTGCTCTAGATGCAACCTCCCAGCAGTCCCAAGAAAAGGCTACTATTTGCCTACATTTCTTTTAGAAACTGATCCCTCTATATCTAAGTCACCAGTAGAAGCCTGGGCTTTTTAGGTCACCCCTATCACAAAGACTCTCATATCCATTAGATTGCATACCATCACTTTATTCAACACCTTGTTCTTTCCATTGTGCTCTCTGCAACCCACTGCCTATCATCTGCGAAACGTCATATCAACTGCCTCTGTGGTTTCCCCTCTTTTTTTTGATCTAATGAAATGTAGATGTTCACTGAGTGTACTGCTGAAGATACTTACAGTGCTGGTGTGTTTTTTCCAGGCACCCACCTACAACTAGACCTGTAGGGGAAGGTTTCTTCCTCGCTTCTCATTGTTTCTTCCTTAAAGCAAAATAAAATACAATAAAAAGACATATTAAATTATATGCCATCAGATACAATATCTGTGCTCCTTTGAAGTCATCTTCCTTTTTCCTAGGCATGTATTCTTCCACTGAAGATTTTTTTTTGCAGTCGGCTTACTGCTCTTTCTCCATTCTGACTTCTATCATTATTCTTGGTGCTTTTAAACAATTCGTCCCTCTCCCTGTGTCTCTCTTCCTCGTGCTCCTCACTGCCATTCATTTTATCCTCCATCTTATTGCAGCTACTCTTTCTCATGGTCATTAACTAGATGGTATCTTTTCCAATCTCTATTGTACCTCATAATATTCAAGTATCCCATCTTATGGCACAATCTATCTTTCTAACACACCACTCTGGTATCGCAATCCCAACTTTACTAGCTCTTCGGATTCATTGAACCTACCAAATTTTCACTGTCCATCATTCTCCTCGTGTCCTCATTTCATCCATACCCACTTTGCTTTCATGAATCATCTCTATATTAATGTATTTTTAGACACATTCAACTCTCTTGGTTTCTTTCTTCCTCCGTCACATTCTGCTAGCAAGGTCTGCTTCTGGTTATAGCTAACTCTTTGCCTACTCTACAATCAAACTCAACAGCCTCACATCACTAGAGAAAAATGGGTGATCTGACTGGAGTAATTACTGATCAGTGTCTTAAATGCCAAATGGAGACAGTGTTGTCAGAATTCCTATTACATTTTTCTTGCAGTGCATTTTCCTCCTGTCCCAGGCAACCATTTCACACTTCAACTGAGCACCTTGACTCTCATTTTACCGGACAAAGAAAAGCAAACAGAAGAGAACTGCAACATGTTTCTGTGACCAAATCTACTCCCACTCCTACAACATTTGAATCCATCAACTGTATCTTCTCTTCAGTTGCGGTGGATAGCATCTTCTTGACCCTATCAAAGGACTCCCTTCCTTGTGCACTGAATCCCATCCCCTTTTGCCTATGTAAGGATGTGAGCCATAAAATTATCTTTTTCTCCTGAAGCTACAATTTTACTCTGTACTATATCTTTCCCATCAATATACTTATCTTCTGATTCTCATATCCTCTTTCAGGTGCCACTCTATTTCTCTATTCCACTCAAAAAATGTATCAATATTTATTTTATCTTTATTCTCCTCTTATTATCTCTTGAACTCTCTCCGGTCGGCATTGTGTCCCCATTTGCCCTTTGGACTTGCTATTACAATGTTCCCAAAGGCCTATACATTACCATAGTTTTAGTCATCATATTACTCATCTTCTGGGTAACATTTGTCCTGGTTGAGCATATTCTCCACCTTGAATCACTTTCTTTACTTGTCTTCTGAGATACTACTCTTTCCTGGTTTTCCACATACATACTGCCTTGACCACTCATTTCCAGTCTCATTTATTGAAATCTCTTTCTTATTGCAATCTATAAACCTTAGATAACCCCAGAGCTCAATCCTCAAACTTCATCTGTTTTGTGTCTACGCTCCCTCCCTTGGTGATCTCATCTAAGATTGGAACTTTAGAAATACCATTTTCATGTTGATGACTCAAATTCAGATGTTTAACCACAACTTCTCCACTGTATTTCATATTTTAATTTGTAAGTACTGAACTGAGATATTCACTTGAATTTCTAGTAGGCATCTCAAATATAATATGAACTCTCCCTTACTCCCCCAACATACTCTTTCTGCTAATATCACCATCCCTGTGAATGGCATAACCTCAAATCAAAGACCTTGAAATCATTCTTGATTTTCCATTAGCAGTTCTGTTGGCACTACGTATGTGTATGTCTAAATAATGTTCAGAATTTAAACCTCATCACCACCAATACTGTTGTTACTCTAGTCTAAACCACCACCCATGTTTCACCTGGACTGCTACAGCAGCCTCCTAACTGCTTTTCTTATTATTGCTTTGAACTCTTAGTCCAGTCTACTTACAACAGCCAGAGCAATCTTTTAATGGATAATCAGGTCATATTATTCCAAGTAAGTTAAATACCTCCAGTGGTTTCTCCTACACAAAAAGTAAAATCTAACATTTTTGCCACAGCTTACAAAGGCTAGAGATTCTGGTTTCTAGCTACCTCTACAACTTCATATTTTTCACATTTTTAACATGCTCTCCTTTACTCCCAATGTTCCTGTCACACTGTCTTCTTTGCCGTTCTTCAAGGATCCCAACCACCTCCTGCCTCAGGACGCTTGCACTTTCCCCTTCTTCTACCTGGAACTCTCCAAATATCTGTAAGGTTCCTCTCTCATCCCATTCAGGTCTTTGTTCAAATATCACCTTCTTAGGAGTAACTTCTCTGACCACCTCAATAAACTAGAAGTTTTGATACCACTCTATCCCCTTAGATTCTTTAAGTTTTCTTTAGGGCTCAAATCTCAACCTGAAATTATGTATCTACTCCATGATTTGTATCTACTTATTCCAATTAAATATAAGCTACATGAAGACAGCATCTTTGTCTTTTTAAAATCTTGCATCCATAGCAACCAAAAAAAATCCATATACACTACAATTTCTTCATGACTATTTATTAATAAATGAATGAATAAATGAAAGATTTAAGGCAAGAAAAAACAGGCTGATTCCAAATATGCAGGTGTGGTCCAAGGTGGGAATGAGGAAACTGGGAAATTATGAAGGGAAGGGAGAGCCAGCTGGGAGACTGAAGAAAGTACTTCAGAATCTAGGAATATAAATACATGTATCAAATACTAAAACAAATGTGTGACTGTTGATCCAGAGCATAGACAGCTACTCTTGGCTGTGGTTTTGAGTAGCTTCCTGACACGGAAAGACATAGGTTGGCAATGCGTGATTTCTCTGCCACGAGGAGGGTTTTAAGATATCTGTGGTTGCAACAGCGATCTAGGACATCCCTTAAGCCCTTACAGGCCTACATCAAACAATTACATTTTCAGTGCTGGGATTAAATTTATTTTAAGGTTTGTCTTCTGTGAAGAGATGTATATAATTTTTTTTTATCTGACATCTGAATATGGATGATACAAGAACCCAACTATAAAGAAATGTCATTGTTCTGATGGCAATCCTGAATCATCTTTGAGTTTAAATTTGCTATTTTTCTTGATAGAGCATTTAAAATAAAATTAAAAGTAGGTCATGCAGGCATTAATCCCTTGATGCTCACTAAAATCTTTTAACTCTAACTCTACATGTGGAAAGAGGGAACTAACAAACAACAAGCAGTCGATGCAATGTTACCCTATTCCTATGGGTGTAATTGTCGGAGAGCCATAACATGTTGCATTGGCAGATGGATTCACTAGCAATTCCAGTCTTAACATGTGATGAAAAGAGCGTGGATTTAGAGAACAGTGGAGTTGTTCCATTTTTGCTCCTTATTATTTTTGTGACTTAGAGCATATTTTTAAACTACTTCTGGCAGCTCTTTCTACATCTGTAAATGCAGATCATAACACTTACCTATAAGGTTGTTGTGAAGACTAAAATACTATATGCAAGGATCTAGTAATGCTTATCATCATAATAGATGCACAAAAATTCTAGTTGCTTTCCCTACTCCCACATGTACCCAATAATTTTCCTTGGTCTGCTACATAATATTTTCAAATGATGAATAATTACATAAAGCTTTACAATTTTTGAGTTCTATAACTATCCTTACTAACAATCATAGCTTTTTGATAATCCTGCATTAACTTAGAAAAGATACAGGTGGTAAGTAATAACTTGGGGGCTTTTAATACCCCAAGAAGTCAAGAAACTATATTAAAAAGTAAAGTGATGCTTTAAGTTGGGTCATGAAAATATACTGTGACTTAGGTGTATATAGATCACAGAAATCCATTCTTCCAAGTGTATAGCGAAAGCGGAAACTACTGAGATACGTCTTTCCCACAGTTATGCATACATTATGGTGTCCTTAGAACCTCCCCATTTTTTCTACCTCAAGATTTCTCAAGTTAATTCATCTCTCATTTTTGAAGTTAAAACTTTGGCTAACATTACACACTAGAGGGATACATATCAGAGATGCAAATGTCAGTTAACAAAGAGATAAACGCCACAGCTTTGTAAGAGGATTGTCATTGTGTGCCCATAGACTGCCCATGAGCCCAGGAAATACACAAATTGTTTTTTCCATCAGTGACATATAGAAGTGTAAACACAGTAACATCAAGCACCAAACTCATTGACTGTCCAGTAAGAATGATGTTCATGCCAGGAAAAGTGATTGATCCACTTACAATTACCCAGTGTGGGAAACACTGTCACATCATTCCAGTAAACTCAGCTGCCTAAGGCTTGGGGGAAGGGAAACTGGATTCCTACTAAAATGTTGGAAGCCCCCTTTCTACCTGAACAAACTCAAGATCCTCTGTTATGGGTTGACTTGAGTCCCCCAAAATTCATATATTGAAGTCTTAACCCCTAGTACCTCAGAATGCACTACATTGGAGATAGATCTTTAAAGAGGTAATTAAGTTAAAATGAGGTCATTAGGGTGCACCCTAATCAAATATGACTTCTGTCCTTATAGGAAGAGGAAATTTGAACATAGACGAGTACAGAGTAAAAGTTATGTGAAGACACAGGAAGAAGATGATCATCTACAAGCCATGGAGAGAGGCCTCCGAAGAAATCAACCCTGCTGACACCTTGATCTCAGACTTCTAGCCTCCAGAACTCTGAGAAAATAAATTTCTGTGGTTTAAACCATCCAGTCTGTGGTAATTTGTTATTGCAGCCCTAGCAGACGAACGCGCTTTCTGAGGTGGGTCAATGTACAATGCACTCTAGTAACAATGACTTTAAACTACTGAGTAGTGAATGGTGAGAGTTTGGGAGAGAATTCTGAAATGTTCTGGTCTGCTTTCACGGATTACGCTTTTCTTTTCTGATGTCCTTATAACCTTAATGCACATCACTCAACTCGTAGCTACACATTTTATATAGTGTTTTTTTGGATTTGGTAACATATTGTAAACTCACAGGGGTACAGTATGTACTCATACACAACTAATTTTCAAACAGACCATAATAGGAAGAAAATGAAACCCGATAAAATGCTAGGCAGACACACTCTGACCATCGTTTCGACAAGGAGTAATGGAACCACACAAGTAAGAAAAGCAATGTTTTTCTTTGGTTCCCGCTCTATTAAAAGTTTGCCTGTAAGTTCCTTTCTCCTTCAGATACTTGTGAGCTATGGCCACTCTGTTGATCAGCCAAGGCAAAATCTAGTGAAAGCGGCCCTCCAAGGGTCCCCCAAGATCAACTTCAAGGGCTCCATCAGACAGTCACTATTCCACTTCAAAAAGCATCAAGGTCCAAAGTGTGATTGATTTTATTTCACGTTATTTTTTTTTTAATTTTTTTTTTCAGATGACACAATCACCAAGCAAGAGCTGAAACCATTCATATTGCTTTCCATGTTCCTGGCTGAATTATTAATCTTTCCATCAGGTCTAATTCCTGACCCTCAATTTAATTCTATTTCAGCAGCTGATGCCTCTATTAGCCTCACTGTACTTGAATTCTGTTGCTCCCCTGGCTATAGCCTGCTGAGAAACTGTTTTTTGAGTACTTAGCAGGAAAGCTCTTTGCTTTATTGACTCAGATTTTAATTTCAAATACTATTCTTACTGATCGGGTACGTGGAAACAAATGTTCTGAGGGGCTTCCTTTGTGTACTGAAAGGTGATTGCCAAATTCCACATACGTTCAAGGACATAAACTACAAGAAAATCTTTCATTCTTTATGCCATTTTATCTTTTATATTACTACTAGACTCTTGCAAGAATCAACAGTACTAAAGGTGGAAAAATAATAACTTTAAGAAAGCTGACAGCGGAGAAACATATGGATTGGTACAAAAGGAAAACGTAGAGACTAGCGCCAGATTTTACTATTTCTGAATAATATTATCTATTATAACAGGATAAACATAAGCAAATTAAATATAAATTCAGTGTTTAAGTGAGAATGTGATCTAGTCTGATAATTAACGAAACCTGATCCTGTAGTGAAAGATCAATATAACTGAATGAAATGACTTGATGCTTTGGGACTGCCTCCTTTTAGCACACAAATAAGTAATGACAGTACAATATATTGAACCAATCAACTAAATTTCCCTAGCTCTTATTACTGTGTTATCACCAATAGTAACAGAATTCTAAAATGTATAGAGCAGTAATGCTTCAGGAAAAAGTGTTCTTTAACAGTGCCGAGTATATGAATCAATAAAATGTATTGATATGTCCTTTGGTGAAAATTAAAATTACTGGTATCTCTTCTAGTTCAATCTCTTGCTGAATAGCACTTAAAATCCTTAAAGTTACTTTTCCTAATCTCTCTCCTCCAGTGAGAGAATGTACACCTCTTCTCAAGAAAGGTCATTCTATTTTGGATGAATCTAATAATTAGAGAATTTCTTCTTACAACTTCTTATGACTCTTTTATAACTCCTATCACTACTCATTGATACTATGATGACACTGGAAAACACACAGTAAATACATTTCCTGCCTTTGCTACTTGATAGTTTTTGTAAATTACCTGAAATCTCCATCTTTAGTTTCCCGTTTCCTCCATTATTCTTCACCTAAAATGATTTATCTTCCCTTCGTACACCTGGACACATTCATTTAGACATATTCTGATGTGTTTATGTATTTCTCAGCTGTTTTCTCCTGATGATATCAATGTGCTGACACTTTCCAACACCAAGGGTTTCTTCCCTGAGATTTTGCGTGCACCATCTTTCAGTGATCATCAATTAACTCTTTCAACGTATATTTGTTGAGTTGTCTCTAGATGTCTTTCACTGTGGTAGTCACTGGAATTAGAATGATGCTTAAGGCATAGTCTCTATCCTCCAGAGCCAGTCAGTCCAGAGGACAATGCAGGATTAAACCATAAATTATAATACAGTGTGAAGGTAAGATAAACACAAGATGCTGTAAGAATGCATTGGAACCTTACACATCTTTAAAGGATCTAGAAAGACTTTCCAGAGGAACTGACATTATAGATAAAGTATACTGAAGAAGGAAGTGGCCACACAAAAAAGGGCTGGTGATGTCTTCAGGAGATAATGGGCAAAGGGAACAAACAGCTAGGAGTAAGAAAAGACATGTTATATTCATGGACCTGCAGGTAGTTTAGAGAGTATGGAACACAGAGGATGTGAAGTGTGACATGAGGTTGTGGCAATAAACAGGGGTTGAACCATGAAGACATTTGTGTGCCATGGTAAGACTATGTCTTTGTCCATTCAGGCTGCTATAACAAAATACCAAAGACTGGGAGTTTATAAACAATGGAAGTTTATTTCTCACAGGTCTCAAGTCTGGAAGTCCAAGATCAAGCCCTCTGCATTGTTGGATTCTGGTGAAGGCCCTCTTCCTGGTTGCAGACTTCTGACATATTGCTGTGTCCTCACATGGTGGAAGGCACTAGGGAGCTTTGTGGCGCCTCTTTTATAAGGACGCTAATCCCAATCATGAGGTCTCCACCTCCAGGACCTAATCACTTCTCAAATGTCCCACCTCCTAATACCATTACCTTCAAAATTAAGATTATAGCATATGAATTTGGGGCAGAGGAGGCACAAACATTCAGAGCATAACAACGTATTGGTTTCCTAGGGTGGCCATAGCAAATTATCACACTCTGGGTAGTTTAAAACAACAGAAATTTATTCGTTCACAGTTGTGGAGGACAGAAGTAGAAAATGAAGATGTAGAATCTATTTTCAAATAATGCCACCTTCTGAGGTCCCAGGTGAACATGAATTTTAGGGGAGATGCTATTCAACCCATGACAATGAACAATTGAGATTTTATCATGATGCAAAGAAAAGCCATGGATGGGATTATGTAGTGTTTGTAAATTAGAACTATCAGAAATGCATGAGAGCAGGTGTGAGGAGAAAAATAATAAATTTAGTTTGGGATAAATTGAGTTTAAAATATTTGAAGACATCAATATGGCAGTTTTAAAGGACAATTGATACACAAGTTTGAGCTTTAGTAGAAATATTCAGATTATATGCTGATTTTACCTGAATGCAATTCCATGATGCTTAATATTTTAAATTATTATATTTAGTTAAGTGTTTAATTTTTTAATTAGTGTTGGCCTGGAGCCAGAACCTATTGGCTCAGAAGAGTCAATTGTTAAACATTCAGAAACATCTTGAGGACTTGATAAACATTTGGTAGATTGCAATCAGCCAAGGTGGGACTATTTATGCCATGAAAAGTCAGTGGTTACCAGCATACCACTTAATTTCACCCATTTTAAAAGTTTATGAACATTTTGGACACTTCCCAGGGAAATCACACACACAAGTTTTGTGTTTGTCACAGTTTAAGAAACTCTGATATTATTGGTGCTTTAAATTTCAGCATCTTCCAGAAAGAGACAAGAATGATGGTGGAAACCTACTAAAAAATGGCATTTTAATATAAAAGTAGAAGACAGTGAACCTTTGAAGAAAAGGAAAAGCTGCACATAGAGAGGACAGAGCAAAAAGTGGAAAGTGTTTCCAGAAGGGAGTAGTGAATAGTGTTGAATGCTGGACAGAGGCAAAGCAGAATAAGGAGTGAACGTGTTCTTAAGAGTTAACAACAACCTTGCAGTTACTCTGATATTCTAGGGATAGAAATCAAGTTTAAAGGGATGAGGAAGGTTCAGAAATGAATGAATGGAAATGAAAAAGTAGGAAGAAAATTAAGATTACTTGAGAATTTTATGTGTAAAATAATTGAAAGAAACTAATGTTAACCATAAGCCATGCCTAAGGTGTGGGGAAACTTTTATTTTATTTAAATTTTGTTAATGAGGTAAATTGGCATATAACATCATATAAGCTCCAGGAGTACAACAAGACAAGGATGCCCACTCTTGTCACTCTTGTTCAACATATTGTTGGAAGTGCTACCCACAGCAATTAGGCAAGAAAAAGAAATAAAAGACATCCAAATCAGAAAGGAGGATGTAAAACTGGCACTATTTGCAGATGACATAACAGTATATATAGAAAATCCTAAAGACTCCCCTAAAAACCTATTAGTACTAATAAATGAATTCAGTGAAGTTGCAGGATACAAAATCAAAAGTAGAAATCTGTGTCATTTCTATACACTAATAATAAACTATCAGAAAGAAAAATTAAGAAAACAATCCCATTTTTAATACTGTGGAAATATGAGCTTGTTTAAATACTAATAGGAAAGTGCCAGTAGACAAGAAAGTTAAAAGTAAAAGAGAGATGGAAATAGGAACTAGGTTTCTAATGAGGCAGGAGAGGATGGAATACAGAGCATCACTAAGAGGCCCTTTCTTCATTTCCTTTCTCTTCTGCTGAACATGGATTTTTCCCCTAGGACTTTATATTATTTTCCTATTGCTGCTGTAACAAATTGCCACAAACTTAGTGGTGTAAAACAACAAATTTATTATCTTACAATGCTGGAGATCAGAAGTTCAAAATGGTTCTCATTGGACTGAAATGAAGATGTCGTCCTTTCTAGAGGCTCTAGCAGAGAATCCATTTCCTTGCCTTTTCCAGCTTCTAGAGACCACCCACACTCCTTGACTCAGGGTCCCATGCCTTTATCTGTAAAGCCAGCAATGTCAGGCCAAGTCCCTCTCATGCTGCTATCTCTCTGGCTCTTTCTCCGGCATCTCTTGTTTACTTAGTAGGGTCTGTGTGATTATATTGGGCTCATTTGGATCATCCAGGATAATATCCCTTAATTCCATCTACAACTTTAATTCTTCTATGCCATGTAACCCAACATATTCACAGGTTCTGGGGACTAGGACATGGGCATCTTTGGGAGATCGTTACTCTGCTACCACATATGCTCTCCCTCCCACTTCGTGTTCAAATTCCACCTCTATTACTTTTCTGCATTCCTCTGATTGGACAGGGTGGAGGAAGAACCGAGTGTTCCATTTCTATAAAAGTGACTGATACTGAGCTGAGTGCTTTATATATTAACCCTCTTAACATTCACCTCTCTGTGAGGGAAGATTTTTTCTTTAATTTATAGCTGATGGACCTATAACTGACAGAGATTTGTAAAATAATTTGCTTCAAATCACACAGGTAGTAAATGTTGGTTTTGGGATGAAATCCAGAATTGTCTGATCAAATGCCTAGTGAATGGTCAATTTAAGTTGACGTGGTCAACTTATAGGTGGCTATATAGAATAAAGATACTTTTACACACATATAAAAAGAGATATAAACTAACATATACAGAAAATCATTTTCAAAATAATCTTTCTGTAACAAACTTTCTTTTTTGCAATACCATCTTGATATGCACCACTCCTAATGAAGAACTGACCGTCAAGGAGATACACTATGCTTACTTAACAATGTCCTAACTGTTGGGCTTTAAATGTTTATAGTTTTTAAGTGGGTTATTACTTAAGGAAATAAAAATAATTTAAAAATAAATTAAAAAACACACCTTTTGCTCACTCCTCATTTTCTCTTCTTAATATTGTCTCTCTTTCTTTTAGACTTTTTCTCTTCCAACCTAAATCCTCTCAACTTTTAAAAACGTTTACATTCTTATTCTTCTACGAAACTTTTACCCTCTGAGCTCTAGGTTTTCTCCTTTCTCTGAACTAAAAGCATTCTTTGCCTTTGAAAATATCTTATTCGTGTTGTTTTGGTCTTTATATTTTGCTGAGGTTTAATGTTAATGGATACTTCTGAGTGAGCACCTGAGGATGGACCCTGCATCGTGTCTGAATTTTCATTCTCCAGTTCCGTCTATTGCAACCACAAGGCATGCGTTAATAAGATACAGGTCCTTGTTTGGCTTTGTGCTATTAGACTTTTAGCCAACAACTGAAAATTAGCACGCATTCAAGAAATTTCTTTTGCTAAACATGTACATTATCAGACATATGTGAAAAGGATTCTGCCATCTGGTTGAATATAATAATATGTTTGCAGCTATCACATGCATTTTGCTAGACAATTCCCTGACTGTCCCCTTCTGAATAAAGAACACATGAGGTAGGAGCTCGTCTTCCTTACCATTTAATCTCCAGAGCCTAGAAAAGTACTAATTTTGTAGTAGTCCTCAATAAATATTTGCTGAATGAATGCATGCTTGTTTGAAAAATATTGGAAATATTCAAGAAAATGAAAAATATGATTTTGGTATGTTTACTTATTTGACTAGTTTGGAAAACAGGTGTGTCTTTCTAAACTTAATAATACATAGATTTAAGCCTACATTCTTTGTTTAAAAAATAGAAACAATATGCATTTATGCACGTTGTTTGTGTTTGTATATTTGTGCGTTGTCTTTACTTGTCCTACAGGCAAAGCCTCTTGGTTGTGCTTTGTAGTGTACGGTTTATGTGAAAAAATTTATCTAGGCTCACCAATTCACCATAATACGAGCTTATGCATTTATAATGGCCCAATATCTACTGGTTAAATAGACTCCATTTTCACAGTAGTACATTAGCACCCACCCTACAAAAGGAACTGCAGAAAATTATCAGAAACCGGAAAAGAAAAATACTGTAATCCACAAATCCAGCCTAGAAGCTGTTTTTTTTGCAGGCACTTCTGTCCCTGTGCTGAACACTAAGGCTCCCCAATTCTGAACTTGGAATACCTTTGCAGTCTTTTCACTGGGCTATTCCAGACTCCTACTTTCCTCTCATCTCCTTGTTCCTCCTCCACATCTCCCTCATCCTTCTGACTCCCTGGCCCTTGTCCTCCCCTCCTCTCTCTCTTTCTCCCTCTCTCTCCAGTTCATATTGGCTTTCATGCAGGAGGTGAAAGGCAGCTCAATATTTACTAAAAACCTCCACAAGGTGTCTTTAAAACCAGGAGAATTCCTTCTAAAAACAGACATTATATCTCAAAATGTTTGGTCTGATAAATTTGCTAATTTAGATTCATTACTTTATTAATGCCTGGGCTTCCACAAAAATAATCACTTCATTTCTGTCACACCTTTGAGTGTCTATGACCCACTCTGGTGCCTTCTGGTAAAGAAAGTGTGATCCAATGTGATGTGCTTTCTCTGCTCTCAGAAAGTCTTATCAGCAGGGAGGAAAAAAACCTTCCTCAAAAAAAAAAAAAAGCAGGAAAGAAAAGAAGGAAGGAAGGAAAGAAGAAAAAATGATATTTTTACATGTTCTTTATTTCAAATATAACTTTGACCCAGAAATTTTCAATTTATTTCTTGCAGGATAGCAGGATTCAAGAGTAGTATTCAAAGACCTAACCTGAGGATCTAGCCCCCATGTTAGAACTGGCAAAGATCCACAATAGGTGAGACAGGAAACCAGGATAGCCCAGGATTAAGAATCAAGATAAATCTTCATCAAAGTGGTAAAAATTATTTTTGGTTTACTATGTTAAAATTTCATTTAAATAAGTCATCATTTATTATAACAGGGCAAGTATTAAAATTCTTTGCATTCATGTTAGATCTTTTTTCCCAAAATGAACTATAACAGACGAAAGGAGCTGGTCCTTCAGTCCTTGTGAAAAAATATAGAAGATGTGTTCTTTTTTCAGTAGAGTCACTTGTTAGATTTATCAGTTTTAACAGTGCCTGATGGTATCAAATGATAGAAAGATGAGTCATCCACCTACACAATCTCAGGATTAGGGCGAGGAGAGTGAGGCACTCACCTTGGCACAAAACTTAAGAGAATGCCAAAACAAAACAAAACAAAACAACCCAAACAGTACTTACGATACATAATATTTTAAAAAATCAAAATAATAAGAAAAGAATTCATGATGAACAAAATATTAAAAAGAAAGACAGGATCTGATAATACTAAGTCAGCTCCATACTGAGGCAAAAAGAAACGTATACCCTCCCATACGTGTTTTAATATTTTTAATGGTTAATTTTTCCAGAACATTAAAGTAGTTGAAAAATATTTTTAAAATGGAAATTAGGTATATTAAAACTCACAACATTATTTTAATTTTAAACTTTTGTTTATACTAAAACTATCATTATAATTTTATATATTTCTAATGGTTAATTTTTTCCAAGAGTAAATTTTGAAGATATTATTGATGAGTATGCTTGTATTAAAGCCAGGACATTAAAATTACATAAAAACTCCTTTTCTTTTGCTTCAGGATCCAATATGGCTCAACAAAGGACTATTTTTATTTAAAATGTTTATGTTAGGATACTTTAAAATATTGCGGTAAAATAGTATTTATCTGGATTACAGAGTTTTGTTGGCACCCTTGTAAAATTTGCACCAAATGTAAGTACCTCACTCTCCCCAACCTAGTCTTAGCTCTGAAGACAGAAAACTTTAATAATACTGAACAAATATGCCCATAATCACCAATTTTTGCATGAACTGTTTGAATTAAGATCAGTCACCTTTATAAGGAATGTTTGTGATTACAGGCTTTTGAAAGGAAATACTTTCCTTGACATAAAGTCAGAAAACACATGATTAATTAACCCATGGTGATTATTGAATCTCCTGTAACTTACAGATAAAATTGTTCACTGACAATTTTAGCTCAGAGATTTTTCCAATAAAATCACCAAAGACTTATTCCAAATTACCCACAAACACATGCACACGCACAGAGGTCTGACAATATTGCCTCGTTCTCTTTATGTGTACTGAATATTTCCTATTTCTGACGTACTTGGTACTGGTTCCTATGTGGGATGCAAAATAATAAAATCTACTTTTATGTTCAGAAAAAGAGTGCCAGGCCAGCCTAGCGGCGCAGCGGTTACGTTCACACGTTGCTCTTCTCGGCGGCCTGAGGTTTGCTGGTTTGGATCCCTGGTGCAGACATGGCACCGCTTGGCAAAAGCCATGCTGTGGTAGGCATCCCACATATAAAGTAGAGGAAGATGGGCACGGATGTTAGCTCAGGGCCGGTCTTCCTCAGCAAAAAGAGGATAATTTGCAGTAGTTAGCTCAGGGCTAATCTTCCTCAAAAAAATAAAATAAAGAGTGTTTTTTAACAGTTCAGTCACGCTGCTTTTTCTTAATGTGGAGTCCTAGTGTCTAATTGTGATACAAATTGTCTATGATATAGGGTTGTCTTCATCCTTATTCCCATCCAACAAAGTACATTTTTATTTAATGCATGTAAACTTCATTACAGATTTTTGCTTTGATTATTTCTGATTACTTATTAATGACCTCAATACTTATTATCTTTTAAGTGTATAATTTTATTAAAAGACTGTTATTATTATTATTATTGCATATGAAATTACGATGTTTCTCTTGGGACTACATATATCTACATGAATTGCCTTTTAGTCTTGATTGGAAATCAGGAAAATTAAAATAACTTACCTTGCCTTACCTTTTCCAAGAGCATCTCCATTTCATCCTAACCATTTGAACACGAGCAGCCCACCAGGTCTGATATGCTGCTCTACTCACTCCTGTATTTAGCTGTCTTTCGAAGCCCCTCATTGAAAAACAACAACTCCTTTAATACACAGCCAAACCCATAGAATTCTACTTGCTGAGTCAGTCCCATGCTATTGGATTATTATGTCTAGTCCATATCAAGAGATTCAGCTCACTTGTATGCTTTCATACACACGAGAGGCCACAAATAGACAAAATGGACATGGAATTGGACAAAATCTGGAAGGCATTTACTCTATTGGAATTGTGACAATGGAGAGCTTATTGCTGGCACCAAATTCAAAAAGTCAATCCACTACCTTTCATGCCCAACACCTTTCCCCAGATATTCCATTGGAATTTGCCAAGCAAGCTTCAGAGCCAAATCAGACACATCTGCTGAGGGCACCTTAGTTTGGGTTCTTGGCTTTGGATTTGAACACCTGGTTGTGGATGATTCAGACACCCTGCACTTATTTTCCTGGCACCTGTGGGAACCTGATAACACAAGATGACCCTGGAACAGAATCAGGTAGTGAAATTTGAACTCCAGCCCTTTTGGTTTGAGTCCTGGATTCTGTGTTAACAGCATGAAATCTTTAACTGATACTGTTGCTGCTGCATGTGTTTCTCTTAAAAAAGACAAACACTTTAAGATGTTCATTCACTGAAAGTTCAGAGAGATTAGAACAACTTGAGCTGGTATTCTACACTGTCTAACAATAATGATGACAATAATAAGGGTTTATGTGAGTTGAATGCTAATTGTTAAGGAGCGGTATAATTTAGTGTCTAAAAAACTGGGCTGTGTAGCGAGACTCCTGTAGACCCTGACAGGGATTCAAAGTCCACATATATCACTTATCAACTGTGTATCTCCAGTAAGTCATTTAATTTCTATGTGTTTCCATCACTTACCAATAAAATCGTAATAAAAATAGTACCTATCTCATAAAGTTGATTCAGGGATTAAATGAGTTAATATATGTAGCATTATATTTGTCATACATTAAATTCTCAATAAATACTGGCTATGGTCCTGCAACGGTGCTAAAGAATTAATCCATTTCATACTTCCAGCAAGCCAATTTTGAAGATACCATTAACTTGAAATTAGTATAATAAGGTATTCTAATAATGAAGAAAACTTGGGTTAGAAAGTTTAAATCACTTTGCTAACCTAAAATCCATGAAGCTAATAGTTGGAAGACCTGGAATTTGAACCTGAGATTTGTCTGACTCCAAAACTGTAGAGAATTCCAGAATCATCATCACACCACCATCGTAATTCCCTACAAATGTACCCTGCTTCTCATTTTACAAAGTGCACTACACTTGCAATCTCATTTGGCTTTCATAACCACCTTACCAAGTATACAGGACAACTATTATCATCCTTGTTTCAAATATTAGAAAAATTTTGAGGCTCAGAAATTTCACATAGTAGTAAATACCAGAACAGACTCCTGTGATCTCTCTAAGGCTTCACTCACACTCCATTTGTAAGGAAATAAAGAAATGATAGCTTCAGAAAACTGTCTAAAATCAGTAGGAAGTAAAGGCCCACACACTAAAAGTTCAGGAAAACTAATTCTGTTGTTTTATTCAGCCAGAATTGGAATACAGATTAAGATATAAAATCTACCAAATTATGTGGCCAGTGGAAGTTCATGTTTGAAATAAGATGTGGAAGTAGCTAAAGCTAAGAAAAAAATAGAAATTTTAAGCATTAAGAAGAGCATAAAATAAATAGCAGCAAATCTGTTTTTCAAATGTAACATTCCTAAAATATTTTGTCGTGTATGGATTAACTGAATGTGGTGAACATTATTTTAATTTAGTGGCATGATAAATATTTTATTTAGTGTTTTGATGAATGTTTACTCTCTTTACAAACTTAGGGTGGATCTCTAGGCCTTGATCTCATGGCCACGCCTTCCATATACGTACGTTACCAAGCATATGGTATGGGCTGAGTAGTCAGAGACCGCTGAAACAGACATATATTATTTTAACTTAATAGACTTTATTTATCATGACAGTTTTAGATTTACAGAATAATTGAGCCAGTAGTCTAGAGTTCCCATTTATCCCACCCCTGTACAAAATTTCCTCTATCATTAACATCTTCCATTAATATGGTCCATTCATTATAATCAATGAATGAATATTGATACATTATTATTATCTCAGGTCCCCAGGTTATTCAGATTTCCTTAGTTTTTACCTAATTTTTTTTCTGTTTCAGGATCCCGTTCAGCATACCAAATTGTGTTTCTTTCTCATGTCTCCTTAGCCTCCTTGTGGTTATGACTATTTCTTAGACTTTCCTTGTTTTTGATGACCTTGACAGTTTGAGGAGGTACTGGTCAGTTATCGTATAGGATGCCCCTCTACTGAAATTAGTCTGGTGTTTACTCATGTGTAGATCGAGGTTATGGGTTTTGGAGTGGGAGAACATAAAGGACCATTTTCATCACATCATACCAAGAGTATATACTGTCAACAGGACTTACGACTGTTGCGGTTGATTTTGATTACCTGGCTGAAGAAGAGTTTGTCAGATTTCTCCACTAATAGTTTCCCTTTGTTCCTCCCTTCTCATACAGTACTCTTCAGAAGGAAGCGACCATGCATAGCGCACACTTAAAGCAACCATGCATAGCAGTCACTTCTATTCAGGGTAGAGTAGCTACAAAATTTATTTTTAATTCTCGTGCATGGAAGTTTTGTCTCTTCTCTGTCATTTATTAATTTATTCAATGATTTTTTATATCAGCATGGGCTCATGGACATTTATTTTATATTCATGAGTTATAATCCCATACTGCTTTATTTATTTGGTTGGTCAAGTTGTTCCAGTTTTGGCTATTGGAAGCTCTTTCAGTTGACTCCTGTGCCCCTTGACATAACCCACATATATTATTTTTGGAGCACTTTCTTTCTGGTACTGTGAGATGCTCCAGAATCGTCTTGTATAGATTCTTCCCCAATCTTAGAACCAGCAATTTCTTTAAGGATCCTTGTATCCTTTTATTGGAGAATCAAATTAGAAACCAATGTCTAGGTGCTAAATGTGCTCATTGCTATATATACTAAAAATATATATATGCACACATATCTTAAAGATTTCTATCTGCAAATGTTTGTATCTATATTAAGTTGAACATGAGTTCTTGCTGATATCTCCAACTTTCATCCATTATGACTTGGATCATTCTAGTCTTTGACCCTGATGATCTCTAACTTCTAAGTGAGAAATCTGGCTTGCACTATTTACCATTCATTTATCTAATTCCTCATTTCCAGTATGCATGTACAGCAGTATTAGAATCGTTGACTCATAACCCCATGAGAAGCAACTTTATCACTACAGTACTTATGTGCAGTTCCTTTTGCCTTTAGTTTTACAGACTCCATTCTTTTCCAAAGTTACTTAGACCAGCAACTTTTCTCCCAGAGATTTCAGTAATCTTGTTTTATTTTCAATACAACTAGATTCTCTTGTTATGGTCTACATTCTTTCCTTGGATTCCTCAAACTTCTAGATGATTTATTTTTAATGAGCATGCCTTAAGATTCACCCACTGTGTTGTAAATTTCTATAGATTTTAACAAGTGCATAATTTCATGCATCTATCATTACAGTATCATACAGAGTAGTCTTGCCACCCTAAAAATCCATTGTACTTCACTTTTTCATCCCTCCCATTCTCCCCTGCTCCTCATACATAAGGCAACTACTGATTTTTTTTTTACTGTTTCTATAGTTTTGCCTTTTCCAAAATGTAATATAGTTGGAATCATACAGTATGTAGCCTTTCAGATTGGCTTCTTTCTCTTAGGAATATGCCTTTAAGTTTCCTCAATGTCTTTTTGTAGCTTGATAGCTCATTTCTTTTTAGCTCTGAATAATATTCCATTGTATGGATGTGCCATGGTTTGTTTTTCCATTTGCCCGTTGAATAAAGCTGCTGTAAACATTAGCATGCAGGTTTTTGTATGAACGTAAGTTTTCTACTCAATTGACTGAGTACTTAGGACTGTGATCGCTGGACCATGAGCTAAGACTAGGTTTTGCTTTGTAAGAACTGTCTACTGACTTCTAAAGTGGAACATTCCCACAAACAACAAATGAGAATTCCTGTTCTTCTGCATCCTCACTAACACTTGGTATTGTCAGCTTTTTGGATTTTAGCCATTTTAATAGGTATGTAGTGGTAATACCAATCTAACAGGTATGTAATGGTAATCTTTATTGCTTTCATTTGTGATTCTCTAATGAAAAATGACATTAAACATCTTTTCATAAGTTTTATCTTCATTAATGAGGTTTCTGTTCAAATCTTTCATTCATTTTTTAGTTGGATTGTTTGCTTTCTTATTGTTGAGTTTTAGATGTTCTTTGTATATTTTGCATACAAATCCTATCTGACATAGATATAAATCTGTGTTTTGCAAACAGATTCTCCCATTCCATGGCTTGTCTCTTTGTTATCTGAAGAGTGTCTTTTGTAGAGCAGATGTTTTTAATTTTAATGAAATCCAACTTACCAATTTTTTTGTTCATGGATCATGTTTTTGATGTTGTACCTAAAAAGTCATTAAACCCAAGGCCACCTAATTTTCTTCAACGTTATCTGCTAGAAATTGTATAGTTTATGTTTTAATTAAAGTCTATGATCCATTTTCAGTCATTTTTTGAGAAAGGTTTAAGGTCTGTGTCTGGACTATTTTTTTACATATGATATTCAATTCGTTTTTTGAAAAGACTATTCTTTCTCTATTGAATTGCCTGAGCTTCTTTGTAAAGATCAGTTGACAATATTTGGGTAGATCTTTTCTCCTGGCTTTATTCTGTTCCATTGATCTATGTGTCTGTTCTTTTGACAATACAATGCCGTCTTGATCATTGTAGCTTCATAGTAAGTCCTAAAGTTGGATAATGTCAGGCCTCCAAATTTGTTCTTATTCTTCAGTATTGTGCTGGCTATTCTGTAATTTTTATCTTTCTGTGTTAATTTTAAAACCATTTGTCTCGTTTTTGTTTCTTGGTTAGTGTAGCTAGAGGTTTATTAATTTCATTGATCTTTTCAAGCAACCAGACTTTGGTTTCATTGATTTTTCTGTTAATTTCCTATTTCCAATTTCATTTATTCCTGCTCCAATTTTTATTATTTATTTTTTCTGCTTGTTTTAGGCTTCATTCCTATTTTTTCTCTAGTTTTCTAAAGTTAAATATTATATTATTGATTTTAGGTCTTTCTTATTCTCAAATATATGCATTCAATATTATGAATTTCACTCTATGCAGTGCTTTCACTGCAGCCCACAAATTTTGATAGATTCAAAAAAAGAATTTTGATAGATTAAAAAAGGAATTTTTATTTAATTCAAAATAATTTATAGTTGCTCTTGAGATTTCTTTTTTAACTCATGCTTTGTTTATATGTGTGTCGTGAATCCTCATGTTTTGGGAAGGAGGGGTTCCAACTATCTTTCCATTATTTATTTCTAACATAAATCCCATGCAGTCTTGGATACTTTGCATGATTTCTATTGTTTTAAATTCATTGAGGTATGTTTATGGCACAGGATATGGTCTATCTTGATGAATGTTCCATGTGAGCTTGAGAAGAATGTGTATTCTACTGTTGTTGGATGAAGTATTCCATAGACGTCAATTAGATCTAGTTGATGGATGGTGCTATTAAGTTTGTTGGCATCCTTATTGATTTTCTGCCTGCTGAAACTGTCAATTACTGATAGAAGAGTGTTAAAATCTCAAGATATAATAGAGAATTTATCTATTTCTCCTTGCAGTTTTACCAGTTTTTGCCTCTCATATTCTGATGCTCCCTTTTTAAAATGCATACACGTTAAGAATTTTTATGTCTTCTTGGTGAATTGACATCTTTATTACTATACAATACTCCTCTTTATCCTTTATAATTTTCCTTGCTCTGAAGTCTGCTTTTCTAAAGTTAATAGAACTATTTCAACTTTCTTTTGATTAGTTTATTATAATATATCTTTCTCTATACCTTTACTTTTTGCCTGTGCTTTTATACTTAAATTGGATTTTTTTAAGGCAACATGTAGTTGGGTCTTGTTTTTTAATGCACCCTGACAGTTTCTGTCTTTTAACTGATATAGTTTTAGACTATTGATGTTTAAATTGATTATTGATATGGTGGATTAATGGCTGCCTTAGTGTCACTTTTTTTTATTCATTACTTCTCTCCTTTGTTTCTTCTATTGTCTTCCATACTTTTTCTGCAGTCTCTGGTTTTAATCAAGCATTTTACATGATTCCATTTTTTTTCCTCTCTTAGCCTATCAATTATACTTCTTTTTTAACTTTATTTAGTGGTTGCCTTTCAGTTTGCATTGTACATTTACAACTAATCCAAGTCCTTTTTTTTTTTTTTTTAAAGATTTTATTTTTTTTTTTTTCCTTTTTTTTCTCCCCAAAGACCCCCGGTACATAGTTGTGTATTCCTCGCTGTGGGCTCCTCCAGCTGTGGCATGTGGGACGCTGCCCCAGCATGGCCCGATGAGCAGCGCCATGTCCGCGCCCAGGACTCAAACCAACGAAGCACTGGGCCGCCTGCAGCCGAGCGCGCAAACCCAACCACTCGGCCACGGGGCCAGCCCCTCCAAGTCCTTTTTTAAATTACACTATCCTGCTTCATGGGTAGAATAAGTACCTAATAACAAAGTATTCCCAATTTGTTCTTCTTGTCTCTTATAACTTTGCTGTCATTCATTTCAATTATCCACAAGTTATAACCATCAAATATATTGCTGCTATTATTATTTTGGGCAAACTGTTATCTGTTAGATCAATTATTAACAAGAAAATAAAAAAGATTTTATCTTCATTCATCTTCACTAACACTCTTCCTTTCTTTGTGTAGATATGAGTTTCTGACTTAAACCGTTTTTCCCTTTTCTCTAAAGAACTTCTAACATTTCTTGCAGGGCAGGTCTAATAGTGACAAATACCCTTGGTTTTTCTTTGTCTAAGAAAGGCTTTATTTCACTTTCACTTTCGTAGAATAATTTTGTTGTATATAAAATTCTATGCTGGTGTTCTCTTTTTTCTTTCCACACTTTATAAATATTTCACTCTGCTCTCTTCTTGCTTGCATGGTTTCTAAAGAGAATTCTGGTATAATTCTTAATTTTGTTCTTCTAAAGGTAAATTGCTCCCACCCCCTCCCCTGACTGCTTCCAATTTTTTCTCTTTGTTTTCGGTTTTCTACTATTTGAATCTGACATGCATGGATGTAGACTTTTAAAACTTTATCCTACTTTGTGCTCTGAGCTTCCTGTATCTGTGGTTTGCTATTTGTCATTAATTTAGGAAAATATTTAGGCATTATGGCTTCAAGCATTTCTTGTGCTCTTTTCTATCTTCCTTCTTCTACTATCCTAATTACATGTATGCTTCCCCTTTTGTAGTTGTCTCATGATTCTTGGATATTCTGTTGTATTTTTTTATTCTTTTTTTTTCTTTGCAATTCAATTGGGTAAGTTTCCATTCATATACCTTCAAGTTCTCTGATTCCTCAGCTATGTCCAGTCTACTGATGAAAAGGCCATCAAAGTCATTCTCCATTTCTGTTACAGTGATATGGATTTCAAATGTTATCTTCTGATTCTTTTTAGAGTTTTCACCTCTCAGCTTGCATTACCCATCTGTTCTTGCATGTTGTCTACTTTATCCATTAGGGCTATTAACATATTAATCATAAATATTTTTAATTTTCTATCTGATCATTCCAAATCTTTATCATATCTGAGTTTGATTCTGGTCTTTGCTTTGTCTCTTCAATCTCTTTTTGTTCTTGCCTTTTAGCATGCCTTCCGATTATTTGTTGAAAGTGGACATAATGCACTGGGTAATAAGAACTGCAGTAAGTTGGCCCTTACTGTGAGATTGTATGTTAATCTGGCTAAGTGCCAGAGGATTCAGTTTCCTCTAGTGTCCTTGTTTTTTTATCCTGTTGCCTTTGGGTTTCCCTAAAAACACTTCTTAAATAGAATCTATATCTTTTAGCTCTTTTAGTTGAAATTTGCTGTTAGACTGGAGCCTTGTTGATGCAGTGGTAAGGAGTGGGGGAGGATAGTATTTTATGATTTATGATCAAATCTCAGTCATTTAGTGGATCTACGTCCCTGGGCTGTGATCTAAAAAAGTGTTTCTTAGCTTTGTTATTCTCCCCTTGGATGATATAGGAAGGTTACAGTGGACTGAACTTGCCTTTCCTTCAGGTAGACATTTGCCCTTCCTTCAGGTGAGTAAGGTGGAGTCAATTCCCTTGGAGAGTGTAGACCTTTGTGTTCAAGAATGCTGTGAGTCTATTTCAAAATGGTTACTTTTTCCCTCCCCCTTCCTGAAACCAGAGGGGATTTTTCCAGGATCTTTACCATGAGAACTAGGGAGGAGGAATGTTCATAGAAATAAAACTGACAAAAGTGTAGCTTTCCTCACCACCAAAGCCAGGGACCCAAGGAATTTCTCAGTCTCAAGCTCATATACACTCAGCCTGTTGAATTGGTCAATAATTACCATTTATGTGTGTTCCTACTAGTTAATGGCTCTAGGAGTTTCTCCACTAGGTAAGTTGATGTAGGTCTAATTCTCTGTATTCACTTCTTTCTCCAGATTACCAAGTAGCAGTGTCTTGTAATCTTAATTCTCTGATGGGCCTAATAAACTAGTTTTATTTTAGTTTTTTAGCTTTTTTCCTGTAATGACAAGATTGTTGGCTTCCCAACTCTTTGTATATTGGAGCTGACACTAAATCCTCTTTCAAAGAGCAGTGCTTTAAAAAAATGTCTCACTGCTATACAGCATTGATCTTATTGACCCTGAACTTTTAGGAGCCTGGTAATTGGTAGATTTGAGACTTTTAGTCAGCCTCTAAATCAAGTCCACATTCTTATTCCATGGTAGTTCTCAAAGACACAGTTTTTTAAAAATAAAATCATTTGTAGAATGTATTCTAGATGTACACGATCCTCAGGGCAGTAGCAGATGAGAGGTAGATAGATAGTTGATAACTAATTAAATAGATCAATCAGTTGATTTCCTAATTGAATAGATTTTAGAGATGAATTCATTGTATAGATGGGAAAAAGAGCTGTTGAGAGGAAACAGTTCCTCTTAGCCCCAGCAAATAGTTCAGCCTGGGCTAAAATTTAAATTTCTTCCCTTCCAATTTAATGTTTGTTCCAATGTCCTATAGTGTCACCCAAGATTGTCTGGGTGTCATTAATTTTTTATTATTTTTTCTCAATTTTCTTAAAGTATACACAAAGAAAGCTATATGTAGTTTCACCTTATTATTCTGAATACCTCAATAACACTTGAAATTTAGAGAATATAATATCAAAATGGGTTTCTCCTCAAGTAAAAATGATTGTATAAAATTGTCCCTCTGCTTTAATAGAAATTCATAAAAACTACATATTAAGCAATAAATGAAAACCCATTACATAGTCTTTTGAAAGGAAGAACACGAAAAATGAAACCTAAAAGAGTATTGCAGCCCTTTCTGCAGCTTCATTTATGTAATGCACAAAATCTTATTTCCATTAAAACATTTCTATTATTGCAGAACTTATTTGCATTAATGAGAACTAAGAATTTTGTAAAATAAAGAAGTTTGCTTTCTCTTTATTATTTCTTGTATTGTGGGGTGTATATAATACATAAATTACAACTTAATATATAACATGTGTATATCTATTTACATATGTATGCATACACACACGCACAATTCATACCACAGAATGTTCTCTGGAAATTTTGATTTTAACATTGGGATATCTGTCCCTTTCATTATTAGCCTTTTTTCCTGACACCTTGAAAATCTTAAAACATCAGTGAACAATTGAGTCCTATTTCCTCAACTGTACAAATTTCCAAGCTACCAAACTGGTATCTTGGAGCTTTAACTCAATTGAGGTTCCTGAAACTGAAAGTGGGTCTGGATGTACAGCAGGGCTCTCATGGGCTGCAGAACGTGAAACAAAAAGGGAAAAAAATGGTGAGCCCAGGAGTAAAGATAATTACAACAATCATGAAAGTGTAGAGCAGAAAAGTAAATCAAAGGAATTCAAGAAAGAAAAAATAAATATGAATGGGGATGTGCAAACAGAACTGTGCAATTTCCCCAGACTCCGTGCCGTTGCACCAGGCTTCCTGTATGCAGTGTTCTGAGTCCTGGGGAACACCTTCTAAAAAGAGGAGCAAGCTGATTCTTAAACAAGTGGGACTCTACAAATCAGAGATTTCAAAACTTTTTGAGATGTACACTTTCCCCTATATAGCAAGTTTCTACTGTAATTTCATGTAACTCATTTCACACTTACCCTCCCCAATTACACTTCAACCTCCTTTAGACAGGGTGATTATTTTATTTTATTTTTATTCATTTTATTTTTATTTTATATTTCCCCAGCATACCATAAAAAGTGCCAAACATATAGGGGGAACATGATAAAAGTTAAATAAATGAATCTTTATAGTTGTGTTTCTCAGTTTTTAAAATTTGAATCCCATTTTAACAAACATAAAGATGACTCCCACATACACACGCCTTCCACCAGTGGAGAATTTTGAAAACTCCCCACATCCCTTACCCATCCTGTCTGGACTTTCAACCTTCCATGCTCATTTCATATCCACTACACTGTCACCAAAGTAATATATCCAAAGTGTAAATTTTACTATGTCACCTCCTGCTTTAAACTGTTCAATGGCTTCCCTTTGCTCTTAGGAAAAAAATTCTCTTCACCCATGCATGGTGGCTGCCTCACTTGCCAGGACCGTCTGGCTCCACAGTGCCCCTTGCTCAGCATATTTCTAATTCTCAAAATGAAAAAAAAAAAAGCCTGACATAATAAATATCTGTTGAAATAGTGTTATTAAGGAGAATAATAATCTTCACAGGAGCATCTCATTTAGAAATGCTTCTATCATTTCAGTTCAGGTTACCAACTTAGAGAGAGAAAAAAATAAAACAAAAAAAAGCGAAAATTCTTAAACAAATTTACCTCAATTTGAAATGGAAATTCCTTACCTGAGGTATAAATCTGAGTAAAGAAAAACCCCCCATGACCCTTCCTATCCCTGGGCCTTCCTTTATTAACTTAAATCTCATTGTGGGTCAGGATACATGGAACAGAATCCTCCCTCCCTTGTTTACAAGTTGAATGACCTTGCACTGTATTAAACCTCTCTATATCTCAAATTTTTAATCTTTAAAATAATTATAGCAAATAATGTTTACAAAAATGCCATTGTATCCTATGGCTGTAACAAAATACAAATTATCCAATATAACAGTTCCTAAAGAATTCCATTTATTCAGTATGTGTTAGCTACGATTATTTCCTTTCCCTTTTTCACCCATTCCTTCGCTCCATATTTAATTAATACATGTTTATTTATGTATACATACATATGTATACACATACATATACATAGGCACATATGTGTGTGTATATATATATGTATATATATATATGTAATCTCAGTTTGGAGATTCAAAGATGAAAAGCAAGTTAGCCTTTTTCCCTCAAGAAACGTCCTCTCCGATACAAAATCTACACACAAACATACAAAAATACAATGAACTGACCAGACAGAGGTCAGAATAAGACAGAATACAAAGCACAGAGGGAACTGGAGAGAATTCTGCCAGAATTACCAAAACATCTTCATAGAGGAATTGCCTGATTGAAATGACTCTTAGCAGATAAAGTGGGTAAGAGTGGCTGAGGGAAACCATATTCCAAGCGGACAGAGAAGGCAGGGCGAAATCTTAGAGGACATTTACATAGAAACTAGATGTTTGGACTTGATCTCATAGGCAAAGGAAATTGTTGCAGGATTTTAAACTGGCAATTCAATTACCGCATTTATGGTGATGAGAAATCCCTCTGTTCTTGTAGTGGAAAATAAATTGCAGGGTGTAAAACAAAGGCTGGAAGATCAGCTGGGAAATAACTGCAAAAGAAGGATGAGAGAAGACAAATTCTGAGTGAGGGCAGTAGTCCTGGAAAGGTATTAGGGGTGGAAGATACAGGTTAAGGAGGTGGGATCTGAGGATTTGATACTGTCACTTCCATCCTTCTCTTAACCTGCTAAGGATACCATAAGAAAATGCCACAGGCCAGATGCCTTACAAACAGGAATTTATCTTCTCACAGTTCTGGAGGCTGGTAGCCAAGATCAAGGTGCCAGCAGAGTTGGTTTCTCCTGGGGCCTCTCCCTGCACATGACCTTTTCTGTGTGTGCGTGCACTCCTGGTATCTTTCCTTTTTACTATAAGGGCACCAGTCCTATTGAATTTGGACCCCACACTTATGGTCTCATTTAACCTTAATTACCTTCTTAAAGGCCCTATCTCCAAATGCGTCCACATTAGATATTGGGGCTTCAAAACACAAAGTTGGGGGGGCACTGGTTCAGTCCATTATACTCACTTTTCTCAGCTGATCTTGTGAAAGTGTCTCTGTCCACTTTCCTCTTTGACCATCTTTAGTTGGGCTCTTTCACCACATCTTTTATCATATTTTATATCCCTTTCTACCTATTGATCGTCCATGTAACTTTTTCTCATCTCTAAGCCATATTCTCTTTTTCCTCATTTAGATCCTGAATTCATATCTATCCTTGTTCTCTCTGGTCATCTACTCCTAAACTTTTCTTCTTTCTGCCACTAACCTTCCTGTAAGGAATCTAGTGTGGGAACAAGAGCTGAAGTTGGGTCAAGAGAAGGAATTTGAGGGAGTTGAAATTGTTAATTTTCCTTAATACCAGTTTCCTGGCACTCTAGACCAACTTAAATCATCTTTGCAGTTCTTTTATTAGGTAGCCTAAGTAATTGTGTGACATCTCCAGGAATAAAAGGAATTATTGCAACTGAACAATGAAACTTTCTGACACAGATGTGAAACCAAAGCTTATTTATTTATGTATGGATCACTGGAAACAATTATCTCCTTACCTCAGCAGTGAGATACTTCAGTGACTATGGCTTATTCAGGAATTTTTCATGCTTTGTTAACAAGCCATTAGCACCATTACCAGTTCATTAGTTCTGACTTTGAAAAATACTTCCTCAAATCTCACTATTGTTCAAAAGGGTTGTAATCACCATAGGATATTTGAGCATATCCAGATTGGGATATAAAACCACCCAATCCAGGCATTGTGGGGAATATGTTTATAGAGATGTTCCACTGTATGAATAGCTTTAACATATCTTCAAAACGATCGAAGATAACGTTGCATATACAAATAGGAATGTTCCAATGGCTGAATTTTTAAAATGTTTTTTCTTGGGCTCAATTCTCATATTCTGGGTTTTTGTTGTTGTTGTTGATGATGATGATGATGGTGATATTATAAGCTCCTTGGTATTCTTTAATTTAAGCTTTAATTTCCTTAAAAGTAAAGATGAATACTTGAAATAACTCTTTTCAAATGACTCTTCTTTGTCTGCTATTGACCTTTCATGTTGCTGTCTTCTCCTTCTCCTCTGCCTCTGCCTTCTGCTTCTTCTGTGCAGTCACCCTAGGTTATTAATGCTTAGTGTTTACATTAGTTTCCTTATGTCCATTGCTCTTCTTTGAATAGCATCAGAGCTATCTAGTCCAGACAGCCAACAACAGTGGTTCAAGAATACAGGGTTAAGAGAAGAAGGTCATAAACTTGAGCTTGCCACTGTTTCAATTAGGACACATCTTATCTTATCACATCGCCCCCACCTCCTTGGCAGTTCTGCATTTTACATGAGGGCAGTGTGATTTAGTCTGATGCCACAGTTTCTCATGCTACTTGATAGTGTGATGCTTATTTATCTCTGCTTAGCTGAAGAATTAACCCTCACTTTCCTTCTTTCTTCCAACTTTTCTCATTTTGATGTCATTTCTTCTGGCTAGAGAAATATGGGTTAGAGAAAATAAAGACGGCATATTTGTGCGGTCATCCTTTGGCTCAACTTCCCATGGTATTTAGTATAGTGCAATAAGTTGCTATAGAGATACACGTGACGTTGTTTAATTCCTAAAGAAATCTTTAGACTCTATTGATCAAACCAAAGGATTGTTGGCAAGGTCTTTTGGGAAACATCTATCCTCTATTCCATTGCTAGGAAAGTATTAATCAGATCTGATTGTCCTCTTCAAACAGGACAAATTTACACGTTATTGGACTCATATTCTATATTTTGTTATGGTTTGAAGTTTTTATTATTTAATGGTTCTATTAGACGTTATTTATTTTCTATGTGGCTTGTTTTTCTATGTGGCTTGTCTTATATTTTTAACAATGTTCCTGTGCAGTGCCTTTCATTCTCCAATTTTTTCTTAAAGCCCACCAAAATAGGAGTTAGCTGTCAAGTTCTCTATTGGATACTTGAGACATAACAAGGAGATTTTCAATAAGTGGATGTTTGTTAATAAACTAAAAAATCAGCAGTTGGGCAAATTTTTAGTGTCACTATGTCCTAGTGATTGAACTACACTGGTACTGTCTCTTTTTCTCCTTTCTTTTGCACTTCAAATACAATTTCCATGTTATCAGTGACAGTTACAACAGGGAGCGAATTCACATGGGATTAAGTTCCCTTCATGCCGAAAGAAGGAAGATTTGTTAAACATCACTGGTAAATAATTAGGAATATCTTATTAATATTCTTACAGGTAATACCTTCATCATATGGTTCTTGTTTACATTTTCAAAGTTCTCTTATACTTTTGACATTTGATTCAATATTCCCCTGAGGCAGATAAGTATGATGTAATTGCTGCCATTTATAAATCAGGAAACAGAGTCAAGTAGTGTTAAAGTGACTTACATAGGATCACAGAACTGGGAGCCAGAATATTCATTTATTGTATTCTTTTAGGAATAATTAATAACGGTCCATGAACAGAAGTGATTTTCCTTTGTATTTTCTCCCAAGGATCCAATAGTTACTAGGGAAGTGATGAAAGATTAGAAAAGGAATTGCCAACATACCATGGATATACTCAAAATTGAAATCACATCAATATGTTCTTTAAAAAAAAATTATCTGTAGAGCCGACTTGATAAATCTGTATCTACACAACTTTAGTAATAATATTTAAAGAACAATGCTATATATTATTATATCTAGGGAGAATATGTATAGTCAAAATTTAATAATGATTTATATAAAAGACAAATAATACATAGTTAAATAATTCATATAGATAATTAAATAATGCAATATTTATATGAAATATTTTATTCTGTGATTTTATGTGTCACTAACAAAATTACGTGTATTGTTTCTCTAAGGAACATTTTTATACTTTACTTATTCTGTTAATTTGTTGCTAGGCCTTGCTCTTTATAAAGGGTAAAACGAGAATCCTGATTAACTTCAAAAATTGCTTCTAGCTTGGCTACTGTAATCTAATTTCAAAACTAACTCTTTTTTACCCTAATTTCAAAACAAACTTTTCATCTTACCTTTGATACTATCTAGTTTCTCATCAGCAGGAAGAAATTTGCATGAAAAGATACTAACTGTGTAAATGCTTCCAAATTATTGCAAGGAAAAAATAGACCACTGAATCATTATTGAGCTCATTAGAAGAAAGATGCTATGTAAGTGAAAAATATTATCATTTTGTCTGACAAATACCATTAGTTCATTATGAAGCATAGCGTTCAATTATCTACAACATGCAAAAGAAATGAGAGGCTTTGTTAAGTCCTGCTAAAGTGTTATTCTGAAATTACTTTTTAAATTTATCTGCCAGTAGATTTTTGTTATTAAGGAAAGAATGGGCTTCACTTAATTAAAAAAATTCATTGTGTCCTTTCAGGATAAGCTGATTGGAAGGCATGAACAGCACAGTGAAGAGCAGCTTCCTTTGAATGTAACTTTTGTGGTTCTGTAAGGATTACAGTCATGATAAAAGTCAGAGATTTTGGTATGCTTTACATGAAATGATACAGTATTAATAATTAGTAGACTATGAAAAATTAAGAATTAATGGGTGCATATTGTAATTGCTGGGGGAACCATTATTTTTTAAATGAAAAAAACAGGTAAAATGCCAACAAATAATAAAATAGAATTTAAAAAAAATTCAAAGAATAAAAAAAACCCCTAGGAAATGAAGAACAGTCAACAGAGAGACTGAGAGGGAAAAAATAAATTATAAACCCAAATCTAAACAAGTCAATAATTACATTAAATGTTAATGCTCTAAACTCACTAATTAAAAGGCAAAGATGTCAGAACAGGTAACTTCAAAAAAAACCCAATCTATACGCTGTTTGTAAATGCATGTGAGTTGAAGATAGATAGAAAATATAAAGCAAAGATAAAACAAAGGAATATTGAAGCAATTATATTAATATCTTTCATGAAAATCAATGAAAAAAATCCTTACCAAGTTATTAGCAAAATGAGTTGAATGATCTGTAAAATGATGATATATCATGACCAAATAGAATTTTCCCCAGGAATGCAACAATTGTTTAGCACCCAAAATTCAATGAAAATACTAAATCATATTAATAGAAAAGAGGAGAAGAAAATCTAAGGTCATTCCAATAAATGGTATCCTCTGGTGTCCTCTAAAGCACAGGTAGAAGACTCTGAAAGAAGTAAGAACTTTTTGCATTCATTGGCTAATCCTTACCTAAGCACCCTAAGTAGTCATAGTAATCATAACCATAAGGAATATTTGAACAGCCCTTTCTAATTTGCAGATCACACACAGAGGCATTATTTTATTTGATGGTTGCATATGCCACTTGCCATGATTCTTCCATTCCGAGTATTCTCCTTGGATCTCTGTGAAGATGTAGCCTATCTGTATTAAGGCACATAGCAGGAGATCATGCAAATACATGAATGTATGAGATTTGTCAAGACAAATACTTATTTTAATTTATTATTTCAGTAATAGACTCTGTGCTAGGAACCGTGATAGGCAAAACTTGACCTCTTCCTTCTTCTCAAAGAGGTCATAGTCTTGCTAGAGAAAATAACATAATTTAAATAACACTAATAAACATGTAATTACTAATTAAATAATATTTCTAAAGGAAGTGACATAGTCAGAATCATCAAGGGAGTGTTCTCTGAAAAAGTAAAACTCTCTCTGAGATTTAAAGATGATCAGAAGTTAATTAGACAAAAAGGAGAGGGAAGTATATTCTGGCCAGAGAACATATATGACAACCCTCTGGCATAAGTGATCAACACACTATTATGAAACTGATAGAAAGCCACAGTAGCTGAAGCACAGTGACGCAGAAGAGCATAGGCAAAAATGAGAATTAACTTGGTAAGAATTTATAGAAGAATTTATAGTATTTATCAAGTTTTTTTCTCTTATCCTAATGTGATGATGAATCATTAAGGATTTTAAATATGAAAACCATTTGACTAGAATTATGTTTCTGAAAAATCAGTTTTGAATGGGCTGTAGAAAAGGAAATCATTGAGGAAAGAAATAGACAGACATATAGAACTGTAAGAGATATTGCATTAACTCAGCAATATGTGAGCGTAGTAGTACTGGAATGGAGAGGAGAGCTGGTCAAGAGATACTTAGAAGTGTCAAGCCTAGGCTAAGTTAGGAAATGTTTGTGTGAGATAGAATTCATGGGAATCAGCATAGGATAGGATTTGGGAGATGTGAGAGAGATAGACAGTGATGAAGGGCACTGCATTGAGAAGAAGGAAGGTTTCTCAAAGTAATCATTGAAGAGCAGCAACAGGACTGTTTCACTGAGTGGTAAAATCTAAACACCATCAGAATAGCAACCACTGCTCCCAGGCAAACTTCAAAATAAGGATCACTTCATTATTTGCATCTTGTGCCAGCCTGTTCTGTTTTGTTGACTCCTGATAGGTGAAAATCAGAAGTCAAAAACACTGAACTTATCTCCTAGCAGTAAAAGCTACACTTCTCCTCAATAGAAAATTAAGTTAATGAAGAAAAAAGAAATGTTCTGTGTTTGCTTAAGTGTCCTCAACATTTAAACCAGAGACTGGCCCATAGGAAGTACTCACTAAACATCTGTTGAAATAAAGATGACTACTACTTGAATGTGCTCTCAGTGACCACACATTCTTGTTTGTTCCCAGATGGGAAGACAAGTGAGAGAGACGACTGACCAAAAATTGAGATTTCTTTTAAAGTCGTGGTCATTCTGATGGACAGTAACACTGAATGACAAAAGTAAATGTGAATATTTTGTGCTGACATTCTCTAAAGTCAAAGCTATAATGATTTGATATACTAGTCTAATCACATTGGAAGGATAAAACATTGTTTTGATTACTTACTAAAAATGTTCTGAAGTGTGTCATATTTCAGTTTCAGAAACTGTTGTATGTAACACTGCAAAACTTTATTAATATCAATTGTGCTAGAAATTTTTTCAAAGCCCATCCTATCAAAGTAGCAAATCTAATGCATGACCATGTAAATGAGTGTACTGGATTGAATAATTACCCAAATTCATGTCCGCTGGAACCTGTGAATGTGACTTTATCTTGAAATAGAGTCACAAATGTAATCAAATTAAGAAGTCATACTGGAGTACAGTGGGCCCTAATCCATTGACTGACATCCTTTTAAAATGATGGAGATTTGGACACAGACATTCAAGACGAATGCCCTGTGATGATGCAGGCAGAGATTGGAGTGACTCTACAAACCTAGGAACACCCAGGATTGCTGGCAACCAAGAAGAAAGAAGAGGGCAAGAAAATAATTCTTCCTGGGAGACATTCAAGGGACCATGTACCAACTGGTGACTTAATTTCAGACTTCTGGCTTCCAAGTCTATGAAAGAATGAATTCATGTTGTTTCAGGCTACCATATTTGCTGTACTTTGTTATGGCAACAATCAGAAATTAATACAATGAATGAAACTAAATTACCTGTATAGAGATTATGCTCATGACTTGCTCCTCATTTTGATACCACAGACAAATGAACTAAATAAAAGGTTCATTACTGTGTTTGAAAGCGGCATGAAGAAGATACTCTACTGGCATTCTTGTTAAAGATCACTTGACCATATATGCATGAATTTATTTATGGGCCGTCTTTTCTGTTCCATTCCTCTATGTCTGTCTTTATGCTAGTGCCATACTGTTTTGATTACCATAGCTTTGTAATATATTTTGAAATCGGGACGTGTGATGTCTCTAGCTTTGTTCTTCTTTCTCAAGATTGATTTGGCTGTTCATGATCTTTTGTGGTTCCACATGAATTTCAGAATTTTTTCTATTTCTGTAAAAATTGCCATTGGAATTCTGGTAGGGGTTGCAATAAATCTGTAGATTGCTTTGGTTAGCATAGACATTTTAATAATATTAAGTCTTCCAATCCATGAACATTAGATGTCTTTCCGTTTGTTTGTGTCTTCTTTAATTTCTTTCATCGATGTTTTGTATATTTTAGTATACAAGTTTTTCATCTCCTTATTTAAATTTATTTATAGTTATTTTATTATTTTTGAGGTTGTTGTAAATGTTACTGTTTTCCTTGTTTCCTGTTCAGATAGTTCATTGTATATAAAAATACAACTGATTTTTCTATTTTGATTTTGTATCCTGCAATGTTATTAGTTTATTAGTAATAATGGTTTTCTTTAATGGAGTCTTTAGGGTTTTTTTCTGTATAAGCTCATGTCATCTGCAAATAAAGACAATTTAAATTTTTCCTCTCTGATATGGATTCCTTTTATTTCCTTTCCTTTCCTAATTGTTCAGGCTAGGACTTTCAATACTATGTTGAATAAAAGTGGTAAGAATAGGCATCCTTGCCTTGCTCCTGATCTTAGAGGAAAAGCTTTCAGAATACACAATGGTGAAAAGATAGTTTCTTCAACAAATGGTGTTGGGAAAACTGAAGAATTCACATATAGGATAATGAAACTAAATCCTCATCTTACTCTATACCCAAAAATCAGCTCAAAATGGGTTAAATACTTAAATATAAAACGTGGACCAACACAACTCCTAGAAGAAAACCTAGGGGAAAATCTTCATGATATTAGATTTGACAATGTTTTCATGAATATGACACCAAAAACACAGACAACAAAAGAAAAATAGACAAGTGGGACTGTATCAAATTAAAAGTCTTCTGCTCTTTAAAGGAAACCATCAACAGACGAAAAAGGAAAACTACAGAATAGGAGAAAATATTTTATCTGATAAGGGTTAATCTCCAAAATATATAAGACACTCCTACAACTCAATAACAAAAACGAAAACTAATAACCAAGTTTAAAATATGGGCTAAGGACTTGAATAGACGTTCCTCCAAAGAAGACATACAAATGGCCATCAGTTATATGAAAATATGCACATCACTAATCATCACAGAAATGTAAAACCACAATGAAGTATCGCTTCATACCTGAAAAGAAGGCTATTATCAAAACAAAACAAAACAAAAAAACATAAGATAATAAGTGTTGGTGAGAATGCGGAGAAATTAGAGCCATTGTACACTGCTGGTGGGAGTCCAAAATGATGCAGCTGCTATAGAAAAGAATATGGAGTTTACTCAAAAGATTTAAAATAGAACTGCATAAATCATAAAAATATGATTTAGCAACCCCACTTCTCATTATTATTCAAAAGAATTGAAATCAGGAGTTCAAAGAGATATTAGCACTCTTATGTTCATTGTAGCATTATTCACAGTAATCAAGATCTGGAACAACCCAAGTGTCTACCAACAGACGAATAGTTAAAGAAAATATAGTATATACATACAATGGAATAATATGCAGCCTTATAAAAGAATGACATTCTGCAATATGCAACAACATGAATTAACTTTGAGGACATTATTCAAAGTGAAATAAGCTAGTCACAGAAAGACAAATACTGAATGACTCCATTTATATGAGGTATCTAAAATAGTCAAATTCATAGAGTCAAATGGTGGAACAGTGATTACCAGGGACTGGGAGAAGGGGAAATAAACAGTTACTACCCAAAATTTCAGTTGAGCAAGATGAATAAGTTCTAGATATCTGCTGTGCAACATTGTACCTCTAGTCAACAATATTGTTTTATACACAAAAATATTTTAAGAGGATAGATCGCATTTTAAGTGTTTTTACCGCAGTAAAATGCAACTTTTTTAAAGGGAGGAAAAAAGACCTTCTCCTAGTAGTAGCACGGACTGCAGAAGGCTGAAATACCATTCCTATGTTGGTCAGGAGTAAAGTTTTCTCTTTCCTTTACTCAAAAATATGAACAAAGACTTTTGTCCATAATATGAAAGCAAATAACATGTGCCGTGTTCAAGTAATGCCAATTTTATAATTTATGTCTTAAGCAAAATGTATTTCACAATTATGATTTCTGGATAAAGAATAGATTTAAAAAATTCTGATTGAGTCTGGTTGACATTTGGGTTGACTGATGCTGAAAGGGCCAACATATTGAGGAGTGTTTGGTCCATAAGATAATATTTCCTTGGCTGAGCTCAGGGTCTGATTATGTTTTTCTACACTTCTCATTTCCGTTGTTTCAGTGGCCATACATTGTCAACTTCTCAGTCAAACCACTGAGGCTATACTGGTAAAACAGAAGCACAATTATTTTTCCAAACGATTTCATTGATTTAGTTTGACAAAGAATGACTTTTTAACTCAAATGCAATTTTTGGTTTCTGAAATCTTCACGTCAAAGTAAAAATATTCAGAGGGGAGAGAAATGAGTTTCCCATAGAGAAAGTTTGAAGAACAGTTCGCATTCATTTTCCCAAATGCCATATGCTCTGTGGATTTGGTCTGCAATCTGGAGCTGAGGGCTATAATGGCCCCTGCTGGGTAAAACATCCGTTAAGAACAGACATTTGTTGGTGTGCAGCTGAGGAATGCAGACACTTGGCACTCACAGAGCATAGTCTGAAATAGCAGTGAACATGTTTTAGCAGAAAAAAAAAGAAAGAATATCTTGGCAACTCTTCAGCATTAAGCAAAAGTAGTTTCAGCCTTTGGAATTATGTTATCATTAAGGAGCGTCCAAGTGATCTTTTTTACCTGACCACCCCTTGCCCTTCTCTCTCATGGACTTTTTTTTTTTTTTTTTGTGAAAGTGTTTCCATTTTGTGATTATATGTTTACAGAAAGAGGTTAGAAAATTAATTGATGCTATAAATTTAAAAATCAATTGGTGGGCAATCACGCATACTCAACACCACCAATACCTGAATTCCACCTACCATGGATTCTTCCTTCTCATCCTTATTCTGAGAGATTTAGAATTTTTACATGTTAAGTTTAAAGAGATTTCTGTGACATTTTATTTCTGTTTGCTGGCAGACTTGACTCTGTGTGTCAAAGACTGCTGTGAATTTTTGGAAGGTCTGTGGTGGATAGGACTCCTCCTCATCTTTTTTTTTAAAGATTTTTTTTTATTTTATTTTATTTTTTCCTTTTTCTCCCCAAAGCCCCCTGGTACATAGTTGTGTATTCTTCGTTGTGGGTTCTTCTAGTTGTGGTATGTGGGACGCCGCCTCAGCGTGGTCTGAAGAGCAGTGTCATGTCCGCGCCCAGGATTCGAACTAACGAAACACTGGGCCGCCTGCAGCGGAACTCCTCCTCATCTTAAAGTGAATACTCATGGAATACCAAAATGTATGCAAGGCTTACTCGTTTTTGATTAAGGCTCTTAAGGTCATATGAAAATATAATGATACTACTGAGAATCGTTGGTCTTATATGAATTACCTATCAGGGACAAGTGGTTCTCAAGGTGTGGCCCCTTTCAAGGGTTCATAAAGTGAAAACTACTTTCATAATAATATTAAGACATTGTTTCACTCATTCTCTCATAAGCGTATGATGGAGTTTTCCAGAGGCTATGTGATGTGTGATATTGCAACAGATTGCATGTAAAACTTCATTTTCACTCTTTTCTCTTTCCTCTGTAATCCTCTCTTACCGTCATCTCAATCATAGCAAGAGTGCTACTTACTAGGAGCTCCTCTTTGATTCTGAAGTGCTAATGAGATCAGAGTAGAGTGGAAAGAAATGCAGGGTTTCTCTAGATTGGTTCTTCAGCTCTGTCTCCAACATAATAGAAGGGCAGTGGGCTCAGGAAAGGAACTCTTTCTAGGAATGATCCGTATTCTGGAGATAGAGATCTCTTATGTTCTGACTCTCAGAAACCTCAGCATATAGTTTTAAGTTCTTGAGAGCAAGATACCCCGATGGAAAACACAGCACAATATGCTGGTACTAACTTTTAATGTTTCATAACAAATTTCTTATCAAAAAGGTTAAGCAAACATAGCCTCAAACACAAATGCAAGAAGTCAAATTTGGATAGAGACCTGGAGAGTGAGAAAGGTGAAGAATCAGAGATATTTTGGTGAAATTACACTTATCCAGGGAAAGCTGCCAGAACAGAACTCTAGGGAGCACAGGAGCAACATAGGGTAGGGACGAGGAAATGGGAGGCACGGCACAAACAACTTAGAAACAAACACCATTCTGCTCAGATTCTATTCCGACTCCTTCATATGAGTTTACATGTTTGTGAATGGTTATAAAATTGTATGTGTGATCTAACAAAGGGATAATCTAGACAGATTTATAAATTCATTATCTGAGTTAATCATTAACATAGGGCTTTGTGCTAATGATATATCCTCTCTAGACTTCAGCATTCTCTTTGAAATAAGGACAAAACTATTTGTCATGAGTAACTCATAGAATGGTTATAGGCACAAATTAGAAATATCAAAGCACTTCCTATGCCTTAGGGCATTGTATCAATGTAACGTAGTATCATTATCTTCCCATTACTTTTTACCAGAAGCACATTCCATACTTTACCCCTTTACGTTATTGAATATTTCTTACTAGAAGCTACATACACAATTACATTTAGTCTTTTAAGTTTTTATTTTAGATCTTTATTCAGTGATTATAGGGTGCTTCAAAAACCATAGAAATGGCAATTCTAACTTAAATAATGAAATGGTTTATAGCATGTCATTACTTCTACAGTATTACATTCTCTACTACAAATTTATGTTTTTCCCTTAGTGAATGTTAAGGTGATTGACTCATGGCTTAAATATTTTAAAACTTATTTATTGAGGTATATATCACACTGAAAAAGTGCAAATTTTAAGTAAATCTAGTCTTTCCATACATACTCACCTGTACAATCACCACTCAAATCAAGATTTAGAACTGAGGGGACAGAAGGCTCCTTTTTGCCCCCTCCCAGCCAGGAGCGTCAAAGATAAACACTCTCTAATCAAAGATAATATGTTTTAAAATATCAAATTTATTTATGATAGAAATATAGAATTATTTACGTGCATCAGATTCCCTGATGAAAAACCGCGTGTGCTACACACGTCAATCAACAAAGCCATCTAACAAGCATCTGTAATTGGCTCTGTTTTATATGAAATCGGTGATTTTTTTGAAGTGTGAATTTATCTATCTACCTATAAATTTATCATCCATCTATTTCGTTACAGAAACAGTAGCCTAGCTCATTTTTAGCAAACTTAGAACGTAGAAAGAGTAACAAGACGAATACACCTTGAGCCAGAAGAATGATACATTTTCGCATTATCCACCCATTAAGTGAACAACTACACTTTGAGTATATTCAGATGCAGGTAATTCAATGCTAAAATGTTTTTACCAACAGTAGGTGTTGATTCAGAGGGGATAGAGATAAATAAAACTTCGAGGAATAGAAGACTATCTGTCACCCACAGCCAAGTAAGAGTTGCATTGAGGTTTGAAAGTTTGCTCAAATTTGGCAGAGGCAGAGAATAGAGGAGAATTAAAATAGATACAGAAGTAGTATGAGTTTATAAAATGGCATAAATATGAAATAGTATATGAAATAAAACAATAGGCAGAAGTGAAAAAATATGCTGAATACTCATGAAAGTTAATGTTGAAGAAGTAGAAACAGAGAGTTTGCAGAAGACCTTGAAAGTAAGACAGGGATTTTGAATGGTGGCAAACTGAGAACTGCTGAAGGGTTTTGAGATAAGAAGTGAGGTTATAAGAGCAGGGCTTAAGGAAGCTGGATGTGTGGAGACCAAAGCAGGATGGAGGCTGGAACAGAGACCGCTACAGAGATCTCACTCTGAAAGGGGTGTTTCGGTAGTAGAACTGAGAGGAAGGGATGGAAGAAAAATCAGCAGTGTGACTTGGTGATAGATACAAACTATACCATCATGGAGAAGCTTGAATCAAAAGTGATGCCAAGATTTTGCGTTTGGCTGGCTGGAATCCTGGACATCCCTCAGAGGAAAAGAAGAGAGGGAAGGTGGGCTAGTCTGTGTGAAGAAAAGTTGATTGAACACCAACTTGGATGTCTAGAATGCAAACTTGCATGCCCTCCATCATGTTGAAGTCATATGGTTAGAGCTCTTGTGAGAGGGTAAGACTAAAGTTACAAATTGGGTAATTATCAGAAGATGGGTTGTGGGTTACATTAGGACAAAGTTTACCAGGAGGTAGCATTGGACTGATAATAGGCAGAGATGAGTGTAATAGGTGTTGCTGGGAAATGCTTCATTTTAAATGGGCGGATAGGACTGAGAGAAAGTAAACCCAGATGGGTAGGGCAAAAGGTTTTACCTCAAAGAAAGTCCCTTCATTCAGAGCAGGCAGGCTTGAAGACCAAACTTTCAGAGTGAGCAAGGCAGATGCTCCCAAAAAGTTAAAGGTGCTCCCAAAGCAGAAGGCCATTCCAATTCTAGGACAGTTTGCTCCTTGCTTTTCTTTATTTTCCTTCCTATGGGGAAGTGTTAAAGGCTTGAGGTATGCAGTAAACCAAAGAGGAGAGAAAAAGTATCCAATTAGAGTAGTTTTCTTCCACGTAAATCAGAGTGAGAAAGAGGGAGGGAAGAATTTGTCTTAGAAGTGATGTTTGCAAATATGATAATGAAAGAGTTCTCCAAAGGGAGGAGCAAATACACAGAAACGAATACAAGACTAAGAACTTTCTTAGCCAAGAAACTCTTGACTTGAGTAATACCCATAACTGGGTATGTTAGAATATAAACAGAATAAGGAATGGTTGCAAATGTGAAAAAATTACTGGAAGTATAATGCTACAGAATGAAAATGACAATAGTAGTTAATATATGGCATACTTACTAAGTGCTAGGCTGTCTTCTAGAATTTCACATGAAGTCAATTATTCCAACAAGAGGAGGCATTACTAGCTTAACTTTAGAGGCAAGGAAAAATTAAGCACAGGAAGAGTAAGGGATGAAACAGAAGTTACATAGCTAAGAAGTTGCAGAACCAGGATATGAATCAGGTAACTTGACTCTATACTAAACAGAAATTGCAAAATGGGTTCGGTAACAAAGTTATATAAAGCACAGATGATACGGAGAATATGATCAACTATATGCCATATTTATTAATTACATAAGGCCATTAGATTTATCAATAGTAGATATTGAAAACAATCAGAGGAAGAGTTTCAGAGATCTGAGGACAGAAGTTAGTTTTAAAAGGCAACTAGAGAGTTGCTGGGGTAAAAGAATGCAACCTAGAAATTATGGGAGTACTTTCTTGATCTGTAAAGAAAAATACTGTTGAATATTGGACACTCCTCAACTCAGCAGGCAAAACTATCAATGAGAAGTCTACTCTGTAAATCTAGATTAAAGCCCAAGGCCAAAATTGAAAACTAGCTGCTGACTCTGCCTGCAGGCAGCTGAATAACTAAACTATATGTGGAACCAGCTCCTCCTCAAACTTAAAAACTAAGAAAGTAATATAAAATTACCACCGCGTGCCAGACGCTTCTAGCTTCTAATTCAATATCTATTAATCCTTTATTTTTTTTTACCAAAGGGAACCAATTTTTCCCCCATGGCAAAACCTTTTTTTTTTAAAGATTTTATTTTTTCCTTTTTCTCTCAAAGCCCCTCCGCTACATAGTTCAATATTCTTCGTTGTGGGTCCTTCTAGTTGTGGCATGTGGGACACTGCCTCAGCATGGTTTGATGAGCAGTGCCATGTCCGCGCCCAGGATTCGAACCAACGAAAACACTGGGCCGCCTGCAGCAGCGCACGCGCGAACTCAACCATTCGGCCACGGGGCCAGCCCCTTGGCAAACCTTTTTTAAATTTTGTTTTAACGGAGGGAAAATGCACTTATAACATTTACCATGGTAACCATTTTTAAGCGTATAGTTAAGAGGTATTAAGTATATTGACATTGTTGCACCATCATCACCACCACCAGTCTCCAGAACTCTTTTCATCTTGCATCACTGAAACTCTGTATCCATTAAACAGCAACTCCCCATTCCTGGCTACCCCCAGCCCCTAGCAAACACCATTCTGCTTTCTGTTGCTATGAATTTGAATATCCTGGGTACCTCGTATAAGTGGAATCATACAGAATTTGTCTTTTTGTGACTGGCTTATTTCACTTAGCATAATGCTGTCAATGTTTATCCATGGTGTCGCATGTGTCAGGATTTCCTTTTGTTTAAGGCAGAATAATATTGCATTGTATGTATGTGCCACATTTTGTTTATCCATCGATGGATACTTGGCTAGCTTCCACCTTTTGGCTATTGCGAATAATCTTGCTACCAGCATAGGCGTAAAAATATCTCTTTGAGACCCTGCTTTTAATTCTTTTGGATATAAACCCAGAAGTGGAATTGCTGGATTATATGGTCATTCTATTTGCAGTTTTGTGAGGAACCACCATACTGTTTTCACAAAGACCCTATTTTGTTTGGGATTACAATGGAACCAGGGGAAAAAGCAAGGGCATTATTCACATGAGATTAAGGGCAGTGTTTACTTCTCGGGAGGAGACAGGAACATGATATTCTAGTTCATACATTGGGTATAGTTCACTTACTATCATTTATATATCTTATATTTTATTACCATACTTCACTTAATTATATGACATGTATGCTTTTGCATATGTCAAATATTAAAATTTTTTTAAAAAGTACTTGCGAAAAATATTCATGCAGAGGGAAACATAAAAAGGGAGAGAATCCATGGAAAGCTGGAAAGGTAAGGCCTTACTTGGCTATTGGCTTTCCAGTTTCAGTTCCTAAGTGATCTCAGTACATTTTATCTCTGTTCTTGAATGTATGTGAGATTGCTGGTTGTGCTTTTCTTTCTTTTTTTAAAGATTGGTACCTGAGCTATCTGTTGCCAATCTTCTCTCCTCCTTCTCCTCCTCCCCCTCCCCCCCCCCCCCCTCCTCCTCCCCCCCCCTTCTTTCTCCCCAAAGCTCTCCAGTACATAATTGTAGCCCCTTCTGTTTGTGCTATGTGGGACACTGCCTCAGCATGGCTTGTGGTGCCATGTCCACGCCCAGGAACCAGAGAAACCCTGGGCCTCTGAAGTGGAGTGCACAAACTGAACCACTTGGCCACGGGGCCGGCCCCTGTGCTTTTTGGTTAAACCCTCCCTTTCTTAATCTAGTTTGAGTGACTTTCTTTTCTACTTCTTGCTCGCTTATTTATGATATTTAATCCGTTGGATATATCACTGGATTAGTTCACTAATATTTTTTGCATCACTGTTAGAGAGAGTGATCTAGAATTTTCCTTTCTTGAGTTGTCCTTATCAGAGTTTGCTATTAAGTTTATGCTGTCCTCCTAGAAAAAAACTAGAGCATATTTCCTCCTTTCTAGGGAAAGAGAAGAGTTTGGGAAAGTATGTTTTGAAGAACTCATCAGTGAAGACATTTGGATTTGGTAAGAAATTTATGATAAAATTTTAATTACAGATTTAAATTATCTAATAGGTATTAGACTTTTTAGAGTTTCCATTTCTTTTGACATTTTTCGTGTTACATTTTTGTTAAAAGCAATTTGTCCATTCTATATAATTGGTCAACTTTTCGGGCATAAAGTTATTCACAATGGTGTCTCATTAAGTTTGTAATGTCAGGAAGATGTGTAGTGATGGTCACATTTTCTTAGTGCCTGATACTAGCAACTTTATTTTTGCTATTTTTTTCTTGACTATTGATTATTTTTGCTGGAGTTTTACCAATTTTCTTACTTCTTTCTTTAGGGCTTTCTTTAGATTAGTATTTGCATGGAATATTTTATTCCTTGCTTTTACTTTCAACCTTTCCACATCCTCATATTTCATATTTGTTTCTTGTGAGCAGTATATAGTGTTTTTCACTTGTGTCTAATCTGATTGTATTTATTTCACTTGCACTTATAGTTAATGTAACCACAATACAGTTGAGTTTAAATTTATAATTTTACTATTTGAAGCACTTGCTTTCTTTTCCTTTTTCTCTCTATTCTTGCCTTTCTTATTTTTTGATTAATCAAAATTTTTTCTCCAATCTTCTCTCTGTGACCTTCTAAGAAATACATTCTTTATTATTCATTTAGTGGTTTTCCAGGAAATGACAATATGTCGTTGATGTGTTAAGTTGATTTTTGCCATTTCTCACAGAAAGAGGACTTCACAGAAATTTAACTTTATTTACCATCATCCTGCTTTGTATACTATTGTTGTCAGTTCTTTTCATATTTAAATGATTTTATTAGAGGTTTAATAGTCAATAATCCTTTAGAGTTACTCGTATATTTTGTTCTTTCTAGCGCTCTTTATTCCTCCCAGCTCTTTGTTTAACTCAGCTTTCATAGATATCCTTGGTGAGAGAGAGTCCAACTCCAGCCCAGCCAGCAGCAGAACTGCTACAGGGAGGTTGTTGTTTCTATGTGAACCCCCATTAGATCAATGAAATATCTCTTATTTACTAGTTTGTGAATGTTTTTAATTATGAATGGCAATAAAACTTTATTGCCTTTTGGTATCTCTGTTGAGATGCTTAAAGGCTGTTTTCTAATCTTTATTCTGTCAGGTAAAAACTTAGGCTCATAGTTTCCTTCGTATTAAACCACCCTTGCAGTTTTAGAATGCAACTAAATTATCATGTAGGATTTTTTCTATACATAGCTAATGTCAGATTATTTTTTTTAAAAAGTGTCTGTCCATTGTGCATGAATGACATCAACTGGTAATTTTAATTTCCATTTCTGGTGTGGTTATTGGCAAGCAAGTGGCATCTGTTGCCTGTTATCAGGAGTAGAAGTCCAAACACTTCTGCACACTGCATCTTGGTATCCGAGTCACCAAGGGAAACACAGCACAGTCAAGCCCTGGCTAGAACAATGCTTTACTCACAAAGAGAAGAGACAGAGCAAGACCAGCTTCACAGTGGGCGTCAGTCCTCCATGGCCAGTGGGTCACTGTAGGTGTCTGATGCAGGCAGTTGACCTGCACACACCTCTCTTGTGCTGCAGCAGGAGGACCCCTTTCCTTTCCACAGGGGACAGATGTTTCAGTGGGGTTGGCCAGGTGCCATATGACACCATCACTTCAGCAGAACAGAGGAGCACAAATTGAGTCTGAAACAGGGAAAGATATTCCCACGCAGGATGAGAATATTCCCGGAGCTGGGATTCAAATATGCATCTGTCTGATTCCAAAAGGAGGTTCTTAACCACAGTGTTCTGCATTTTCGTATGGCTTACAGGGCTTGGTCCAGTTCCAGTCACCCAGCAAGCCTACAGTAAATGGGGATAGCCTGAACGGGTTAGTGACCTCTGAGATATTCCCAGCACAGGCTCTGAAGCTCTTTATCTCTTGGTAAGGAAGTGTTCCAGGTCCAAGGTCCTTTCTTCTGCAGCTGAGAGGGGCTTGAAAGACTGCACTACATGAGACTGCTTTTCCAGACACTTATCAAGATTGTATTTGACTTACAGAAAGAAATGGGGAATGTTTCCTATGTTTCCAATTCTGGTGAACTGTTTGCATCATACATCATATGTCCCTTACAAGCTTAAGGAATTTGTTTTATAAATCAGCCAGATATTTTCCCATTGAGACACAGTTTCCATTCTGTGCTATGCTAGTTATCATCTGCTTTCTTCTACCGGAATAAAATGAGATCTTTAAAATAATTTAACCACCTCAACTCCTCTCTGTCTTTCCCTCTACCCTTGATGAAAATTTGGACTTTTTTTTAACCTCCTTCTCTGGCCTCCAAACCTCCAATCCTAGTTCTGACTAAGATAGATTAGTACTTATTGGAAATTTCCTTATAATATGTGCCTCTTATAAATTTCTTTTCTATCCATATATTGTTATTAATTGTCCAAAACTGCAAGTAGTTGGCAGAGAGAGCTTGAAAACAGTCCTGATTGACTGCAAAACCTGGGTCCTTCCCAATACCCACCGTGTCCTCTGTACAATAAAGACAGTAAGATTTACATTCCAGAGTTTTTTGGAAGATTTGCTAGAATGGGCACATGAAATATGTGTCGCATGGTCAGAAATCCTAAAACTTTCAAAGCACCTCTGAGATTAAGTATTCTGACTAGACTGGTTAGACATATGGAGAAATAAGGCTCAGCAAGGTTAAGACATTTCCTCAAAAACCCAGCATTAGTAATAGGCGGAGCTGGGATTCAAATATGCATCTGTCTGATTCCAAAAGGAGGTTCTTAACCACAGTGTTCTGCATTTTCGTATGGCTACTGGGCTTGGTCCAGTTCCAGTCACCCAGCAAGCCTACAGTAAATGGGGATAGCCTGAATGGGTTAGTGACCTCTGAGCCAGAATGATGACATCATGAAAAAGAATCAGATACAACTTCAAACTGTCCAGATTTAAGACTGACTGATCGTGGGGTTTTAACAACAACAACAAAATGGTGTCAGTTTCTTCATCAATAAAGTTTGTCTATAAAGTCCAGATATTCCTTGAACTTTATTCCTTAAATTTGTCATTCTCTTACCCTCTTCTGCAAAATGGGGGCAGTAGTGCTGAGCATATGCAGTAGATATAATAATTTTAAAAGATTATGCAAAGGAAAACACTTGGCACAGCTTCTAGGCCACAAAAGCTTTCTTAAGGAATGTTCCTATTAGTCCCTGAGCACCCCAGGGGCATCAAAGGATACTGAAAGCCTGAGAAACAGAGGGAACAGAGGAAGATGGCAGTGAGAAGCTTGGTCTAGGGGGAGGCACATGCTGATTAGCGCTTGTGGCAGGGGAGGGTGCTAGGGCCCAATTGGGTCGTCAGCTCTGGGATCTGTGGTTCTTGTGCCCCATCCTCCAATTGATCTAAAACAATTAAATTTATATATATATATGTATATATAATGCACATATATTTACATTTTACAAAAGCATGAACAAATTGCGGCCTGATGAAATTCTAAAACATCGTTAGAAAAAAGCCCTTCATTGTCCACACCTGTACCTTTTCTTCTAACAAAGTCAACAACCTCCCTTTTGAAAACACAGCACTCAGATGAACCATTCCCTTTATCTGATCTCATAAAGCTAACTGTAGGCAAGTTAAAAAGTATATATCATTAAACACAAAACAAACAATGGTTGTTGGCAGCTCTTTCTCCATGTGTCATTCGTCCTGATTTATTTGATCTGCAGACAGTCCAAGTTCTCTGGGAAAATTCTGTAGGGAAGTAATGGCTTCTAGGACTGCAGATACCCCGTACCTCCAATTCCACTTCTTAGTGGAAACCATCTTACAAGCACAGGTCAAACGCCTTTTCAAATCAGTAAAGACAAGGGGTCAAGACGGTGTTTGGAAACACTTAAAATCCAAAAGCTTATGTGAAATTGCACATAAATGGGTTTCAAGGAAGCCTTTATCTCTCCCTGCCTCACTGCCTGCCCTCCTGTCATTCCATCCTCAAATTGCTGAATCAAGGAGAAATGATTACAGTTTTTCACAGGAAGTGTCGTGGCTTCCTTATTTTGTTTGATGGAGAATCCATTTTCTATTCAGAATCCACTCAAGAATATTCCCTGAGCTATCATTATCCCTCTTCACGCATTATTTTTCTGCATAGCAGTTACAATTATCTAAGATACTATGCCTTACTGCTTGCTTGTGTTTATTATCTGTCTCTTCTACTAGAATGTAAGCTATGCCACAGTTGTGATTGTTTTCTCTTTTTTTTGGTTGTTCTTCTTTGATAGCCAGCATCTGGAAAAGGGCCAAATGCATAATAGGTACCAAAAATTTGATGAATGGATGAATAGATAAATGCATATGTGAAGGGGCTTTCACTCTCTACATAGTGTGGTGAAACAAGGCACTTATATCAGAATGTTTCTGCTCATTCTTTTCAGTTTGTTGTATATATTTATGTTTAATTTGACTGTAAAGAAATTCACACAGTTCTCATTTCATGAATGCATTCAGCCATTTGTTTAGTAGACATTTACTGATCACAATGGGCAATAATCATCCTCTCTCAAACGGCTCTTTGCTGTCTTCATAAAAGGTTGAGCAAGGAATAATTCCAAATATTATTATAGAAAAACATAGTCTCCTCTAGTTAAGATTCTGAGGTCTAGAGTGGGAAATCCAGCTAAGCAGCATCCCAAAAGAGTGTCATTTTGACAAGGGTTGTTTCTTAGGATGTTACATGAGGTACAAATCTAATAAGTGAGAATCTGCTCAGTCAGTAGTGTGGCCGTCTGACCAATTACAGCCACTGGGCTATAAGCATAAAGGTCATTAGGCAGCTTCCTGGAACTTTCCTTAAGAGATATCTGGAGTAAACCTTTTGTCTTTTCTTAGTCTATCCTTCTCTTCTTCAGTCGTGTTCCCTGGGACATAATGCCACCTGGACCATGAGGACCATGACTACACCTAGAGAAGACAGAAAGATGAGGACTAAAGGAGCCGGATCTCTGAGAACGATTTGAGCGCATTCTCGGTACTAGTTCTGGACTACGTAATACTAGACTTCTATAATAAAAGAGAAACTCATATCTTGTTTAAAGCTTCATTACTTGGGGATTTTGTAATACCCGTGAACAAAGTTATTCCTAACAAATACAGATTCAAATCCAAGCTCTGTCATTTATTAACTTTATGAACTTGCACATAAATGTAACACATGGTCCTTAGTTTTCTGATGTTTAAAGTAAAGATAGAATACCCCAAATACAAGTTTATTTTGAGGATTAAGTAAGACAATTGACTTTTGAAAAAACCACATAGCATTGTATCTGATACAAAGTAAATATTCAATAAATGGTTGGTGTTATTTTTATTGCAGATGTAATAATTTGTATGGCTTGAATGAGGATCAGGAAATTTTTTGAAGCTTTCTAGTAAAAAAAATATACTATTCATTAGCTTTTAAAGCATATGTGTTGTCTTTATATCTGAGAGGATTACAGGATCCATTGTAATGGAGGAAAAATTAAAAGATTTATAATTCATAGAGAGAGAAGTGACTCTCTCTAGCAGTTACCAACCTTCTCCTGACTCAAGTCACGTGATCAAGAAAAGAACTAAATAGCATACCAATACAACCATTTCTGTCGATGCACATTAAAGCACAAATATGTGTCTTGAGATCCAACGTCTTTAGGCTATAGAAATAATTGACTGTCTATTATGACTAAAACATTCCAAAAACATTAGAATGACTTATGTATATTATCATAGCATTAAAAATATGGTTAGAATAAAAGTTAAGACCAAACAAGGAAAGTTAGCATGTAGGCCGTGTGATTCAATCCAGTAAGTGATATTGGGCAGCAGATGTGTTTCCAAGTTTCCTTGCAGACAAATTATAATGGGAAACAAGACCAATTAAAGTGGTTATTGTCCATGAGAAAAAACATATTAGGTTCTCTGGAGGAAAAACAAAAGATTAATCACATAAGAAATTTATTTCACAATGAGAATTAAGGAAAAAAATCTTGCCACCAAGGGGTGATGTTGTGAGCTGTAACTAATCTCAGAAAAGGAAAGAATTAGGACTCCATTTGGGTGGCTCTTTTGTCACCTGACACTACTGACTAATCTCAGTTGCTCCTGCAAAAAATATTTTTCCCTTTTAACTAGTAAAAGTTTTAATGGTATGTGTACTCAAGGGGATGTTTATGTGGACTGTGTAAGTGCCTGTTTGTGTGTGTGTGCACATGTGCGTGATGTGAAAAGTAGGGTAGGGAAATGCAAGAATTTTAGTTACATTAAATGGTGGCGTATGTGCTGAGAATCTCATTTCCAATACCACTTCTGAAAACACACATACACACACACACAGACACATACGCATACACACCCCTCACATCAAAAACAAACAAACCCTCTTTTTTCTGTGATGATCCGGAAAATTGAATTCAAGATAATCACAAATTTTCATTACATCACAAGAATCAAGCCTTCCGCATCCCCAAGCCATAGGCAACATAGTCTATGGAACTACAGGTCAGTAGCTAAACTAATCCAGGCTTCAAGATTCTGACTGGATTCATGTAGTTAAACATCCTCACCTAAACATCCCCTTGAGTACAAACATCTATTAAAACTTTTACTCATTAAAAGAAAAAAATATTTTTTGCAAGGATAATCGAGATTAGCAGTGTCAGACAATAAAAGAGCCACTTAAACTGAGCCTAATTCTTTGCTCTTCTGAGACTGATTACAGCTCACATCAACTGTACTACTTAAAATCAAAAGTTGGAACTTGTGTTAATTTAATAAGCTCATATAGTTTCCTTATGGATTGGGAAATATTTGGGTATATATAATTTATTAATATTCATCCATGTTACATGAAAATGGCATACACAGGAGGACAGCTCACTTCCAAAAGTTATTTTTAACAAGGTGGTTAACAGTCCTAAAGGAACTGAACTCAGATGTTTTTATTTGAATTAGCATGACATACATATTATTGTTATTTGGGCTTTTGTTTTTCTTCTGGGATGTATTAAAATGCTCGAGATAAAATGTATATGTCAATTCCTGTGTTCTCATTCACACTCAAAACTGGAAAACCAATTGATTAGGGAAGTGCTTCCCCTCGTCACATTCAAAAGGAAGAGACACTCCAAAAACCCTCATAAAATAATAAATCTGCTGCAAATCTTTTCTATTTACTCTCTTCCATCAGCAGTTTTGAGAAAGCTTTCCACTGTCTTTTCCATTTGATTTCAGTACAAGAAGCCAAAAAATGCTGCCTGGGGAGAAATCACAGCAATAAATTCAGACACTTCTATTTATCTCATAAAGAAAACACACAACACACACATATACAACATACAAAGAGGTAAACAAGAGAAGAGAGCATTTTCCCCTAGAGACAGTCATATTCACCACTGGGGGGTAAACCTGAAAATTTACGTTTTCGATGCATATTCTTTTTTATTGTATCTGGCTCATCCAGTGAAGCACACAGTAAGCCATCTTTCCAGATTGTATAAGTGAAAGAGTGATCGTTTGCTGACCTGTTTAAATTCTGGAATTCCTCAAGAGATGCTAGAAACTCTGAAAGTTTCAGATGCTCTTAAGTCTTGTAAATGTTATGTTGGCTCGTCTTTATCTTTATGTTGAATCACTGCCCAGGGCACACTGGCAGCTGCAGTGCTGGAAGAACTTAGATGATGCCCAGGTATCCATGGATCATGCAGACATCTGAGCACAGGCAGCCAGGATTATGCCTGCATGTTGCCCCACAATTTGGGCACAAGGCCACTGATCCTTTTTTAAAAGTGGAACAAAATATGTTTGTCTCTTGTCACTTGGGGTTTTGCTTCTACCAAATGCCTGGACTGGCCAGCAAATGTTTGCTACGCGACGAAATCTTGAACTCTGAGAAGGTATGCTTCCCACCCATTCCAGCCTAACTGTTTAGTGTAACAAAGGGCTTTTATTCACTAGAAGAAAGGAGATCAGGACACTCTGAGCAGCATCCCCTGAAAGGTGTCTTGGTCAGTCCTTCTCCGTGTCTGGGCATTCACATGAGAACATTCTTAACCTAGAGTTTAACAAGCTTATTAAGCCCGCTGAACACCACAGTTGTACTAAAAGCACAAATAGAGGAAGATAAGAACTATAGTAATCTAATGAATGGAGACCTAGTTTCAAACCCAAGTACAAGTAATTATTAACTGTGGAATCTGAGACAAAGCATGATCTCTCAAAATACAATTTCCTTCTCTGGGAAACAGGGGAAATAGTACTTGCCTTATTGATGTTATTCAGCTGAAGACAAATATTATTTAAAATTGGGTAACATAAGGCCCAAGACTGTAGCCATTAAAGAGATGGTATAACCTGTTGTTTTAGGCATAGTGAGTACTCAGTAAATATTTGCTAACTTACGTGGGAAGATGGATGTGGTGTAAAGCCTAAATTTAAGACCCTATATTATATGCTGCCTTGACATCTGGTAAATATGAGAGGGCTTCGAATGGCCTAATGACAAGTACCCCTTCCCAATCTGCCCTGTGGATAAGGTTCCCTAGCCAAACAAGCCTCCTTACCATGAGGACAAGGTATAGTTCCTGCTTATCTCTGAGTGGCAGTTTTCAGCTCTTTGCTAGCCCTTTGAATTATTCAAACAAGCTAGTCACATCCTCCCATGGAGGTGAGCAGTCACCTCACCCTCTTGATACTAGAAAGCCTGCCTCCCAAGGCACCTGCTTATTCACTGTTCCCGAATGCAAGTCCTTGTGACCCTGCGTGGTGTGTGGTGTCCTCTTCCCCAGACTGTGAATATATGTGATTAATAAATTGCTGTCTGTCTCCTCTATCCAGAGTCTGGTGTTGTGTATTACCACGACCATCCCTACAACCATAGGGTGAGAATCCCTTCCTCACTAATGGAGTGGGTAGGAGGTGATTAAAACAATGAGCGAATAAAAGAAAGTTAGCAAATGGGGGCAGGCAGTAGGAGAAAGCAAATAATGGGAGACAGAATAAAGAGTTAGCCTCACAGGTGGAGTGGTATTATGTGGCTAGCCAAAGTTGCCTCAAAAGTTACCTCTTACTGAACACTTGGTATATTCAAATGAAAATGGAAAGAAACTTAATGATATTTGTCAATATAAGTCTGTATATGGACTGCTGGAAACATTTATTCAAATGCACAATGGAAAACTGGCAATTTTGTTTCTTCATAGATGAAAAGAGAGAAATATAAGTAAGATCTTGCATGTGCTTATTTTGAGACATATTTCATAATATCGGCAATATAACTGGTGTCCTTTGGTGTATCAGTGTGGGTTGGGGAATGTGGGCAGAAAGCCTGGTTCTCATGAAGAAATCTCACTTCTCTAGAGGCTGACATTTAGCGATTTTGTATTAGTTATGCCTTCTTTGAGTTGCTCTGAGGACAGAAAGGCTTCATAGATACAAACTTAATTAAATGTGAAGCCTTGGTGCTGGATTTGAGATGAAGAGGTGGGGAGAGCTCACACCGCCATGTTCTTCAGCAAATCAGTATGGTTAAATAAATAGGAAAGTCATGATAAATCCTCTGCTAAAGTTCACGCTCTATTTTAAGAAGGTGCTGCATGTAATTTAAATACTTATGAAACAGCCCTTTGTTTCTCTACAGGCAATAATCAGGACAAGAGCAACTGAATTTTCTTTACTCTGATTTCCTAAGAACCTGAATTAAACAAAGTAAATAACCTTTTTGCCTTATAAAACTTTAGTTTATTGCATTAATAAAAATAACTGTACTGTGAGTCAAAAAGCCTTGCATTTGTATCCCTAATCTGCCATCATCCTGGCTTATGACCATGGGCAAGTAGCAATCTCCTTCATATAACTGGAGAAAAATGCAATTTATGGAAAGTCTCTGAATCCCCCTTAATTCAAGTATGCAATCGCATCTCTATAATAAATTATTTTTCTATTTTAGATCATATGTGTTTCTATGTATTTATTCATCAACATCACCCAAAACATCTGACACTCAATAAATATTACTGTTTTCCCCTCTCTCCATTAATTCCATCTTTTAAGGATTCTAATAAGAAAAAATATTGAGGTGTCCTAGTTCCGAAGGATCATTCTACCCTTCCATACAAAGCCCTTTCTCATACTCTAAACTTTCCCAGGATATGGGATTTTCATCCTCATTTCATGAGGTCAGAGATACTATTTCTGTAAACTGGGAATTTCATTAAAATTGATCTGGGCTGTAGAGTGACAGTGTTGGATGTAGGTCTGATCTTTTACCTGTTTATACGCTGTGAGTAAAGTTTTAAGGAAAGCATCCCTCAGTCTCATTCCACTGCTTTTTGATTGTTGATATATTACAATTTTTTAGTTGAAATATTGAATGAGCCCAATAGAAAACAAGCCCTTATGGGGGAAACAAGATGTTAGCGAGTGAGTTTTTATTATTAACAGCAGTCCTGTGTGTGTGTTTCTTGGGATGGGGCTAAGTATAGTTTTGAAATAAAAGAAGAAATAGAGAATGTAGGATGGAAAGGCATCAAAAGTAACACCAATCACAATGCTGTTTTGCAGAAGAAGAGCTCTGGCTTTGAATCTTTTTTGGATAATTTATTTCTATCTATTCTCCAGTGATTATATGAACACTATCAGCATTCTCTATATCTCTCTCTGACTTCTCCAACATTAGTACCTTGTCCCTACTAAAACATTGGGCAGCATACAATCCAGTGCTTATTTTTCATGAATGTGGTTGAAGGCAGGTTAAAAGAAAAATGAAGCAGCAACAAGAACAAAATGAACAGCCCGCCTCGCTGCTGCCCAGCTTAGAACCAGTTAGTGGTCTGTTGGAAATAGTTCTTCAACTTGATTTTGTCTGTTTTTAAACTTGTTCATTTATGTGAAAGTTCCAGATATGGTCTCTTTTTTCTTCTTCTGTGTTACAGACTTTAGAGAAACCAGAAATTAGCAAGAATCTGACATAAGTGAGCCTAACATAAGTTTATGATACAGATGGAAGAGAACGTAAGGGAAAATTCAAGTTTTGTTGGGAAAACCAGGAATGGAGATAATCCTCGTTGGATCTTTATTTTGTTATTGAACAAAAAGAAAAGAAAATTTCTTTGGGAATAGAATTTTTTTTAATTCACCAAACTTTCTTGAATTTAAGTACAACTATAGTGGAACACAGATTTCATATTCTTTGGGAGCATCGTGCTGGGAATGGTAGAGTGGATGCTATTATTATTTGAAGCCAAATTCGGTGTTTAATAAAAATCATTTTGTGCCGGCCCCGGGGCCAAGTGGTTAAGTTCTCGTGCTCTGCTTCAGCGGCCCAGGGTTTCGCTGGTTCAGATCCTGGGTGCAGACATGGTACAGCTCCTTAGACCATGCTGAGGCAGCGTCCCACATGACACAACTAGAAGGACCCACAACTAAAATATACAACTATGTACTGGGGTGATTTGGGGAGAACAAAAAAAGAAGATTGGCAACAGTTGTTAGCTCAGGTGCCAATCTTTAAAAATAAATCATTTTGTTTAATTGGGTGATACACATGTCATTGTTTCCATTTTTCGAAAGGCAACTGATGCTCCTACGTGATAAATTACATCTCCAAAATCCCCAGATCTTGGGATTCCAGAGCGTATGCTCATCCTCCTACCCCACTAATGCCCCAGGGTAAGACACTGAAAGTCATTGTTTTCATCTCTATCCAGCCCTGGTCAAGGCATTCAACAATGATTTGTTCACTTCTAAAAGTAGATTTTCATGAGCATTTGCAAAGGGATTAAGTACATTTCTTCCAATGCAATATGACTGTAAGAAGAGCAAGAGGTTAATCTATTTTCCCATTGAGTTGGATTCTTTCCTAAATGGAGGTTGAGTATTTGAGAATTTGAAGATTAATATCTGGGTGGGCTTCTGAAAAAGACTGAAGTAAGAATAGTTATGTGGTTGATGGCCTCATTCTTGCCTACGCTTGTGCTTAAGCATCTCCACTTTCAAGATGCTCTTATGCAGTACTTCCTTAGAAAAATTTCTATCCCTGCTAAACTTCTATTGATTGAAATCACTTCTTAAATTCTGCATTGAAATGGATGCATTATGCTTTACTGAGCAAAATGGAGGGTATAAAAATAAGTGGTATTAGGGCTTTGCCTTCAAAGAATTATAGTCTAGAGGAAGAGTTGTCCTGTATGCAAACATTAAACAATTTCCTAGGGATTCTGTTTCATATCATTCCCATTCTTATGCTTTCTCCCCAAAGTAAAATGTAATCAATCTCATAAATAAATTATTATAATGAATCAACTCTCCTTTGCAAGCTAACAATTGATTTTTAATAAGAATTCCATGGAGACATTAAAACCCAAATGAATAACTCCAAACGAAGGAATTTCAGGAGGTCTAGCCCATTGGTTATGGAGATTAACAGTATAGTATTCCTCAAGTGACATCCACCTATTTTTGTCTACATATGTGACTAATTCTGGTATGTAATATGTTGTTCTCACTTGCAATCAACTACATTTTGATCCAGAAAACTTGACCCACTTCTTGGGTGAGACAGTGGCATTATTTTTAATATTCACCTTTTACATATAACTAAGTGTGTTTGGTATCTTTACAAGGCAGTATTTCAGGAGAAAAGCAGTCCTTATGTGGTCTGAATAATGTCAGACTTTTCACATTATTAGTATGCAGGCCTTGGGTTAGGGAACAAGGTTGCCAGCAGACTTGAAGATGTGTTTAGAATACATGCAGTGTTAAGAGCCCTTTCGATGATTCACAGCAGTTACAGTTTTTGCTTTTATTAAGCCAGAGCAATTGAAGAGGAAAGATGCTTTGCTTTTTCTTTAGGGAGGAGAGGGTGAGGGGAGCCCTAATACCTTAACCCAAAACCCAAATATTGAGTATATGTAAATTTGCCCTTTTACAATATGAACCAAATTGTTCATCTCCACACAAAGAGAGGAAAAAGGGACTCCCAAGGTCACGTTTCCTGAATGCTTTATTGTACAATGACAATTCAATGACCTTTCTGAAATAGAGATATATTAAGATCAACCTGATTTGTTTAGTTACTGGTAATGTTATCATAGTCACATATACAAATCAATAATATGAAAAGAAAAAGAATAAAAATTTAGAGACCAAATCAGCTATTTAAAATAAACTATTATCTCCATTTTAGTGAATTTTATGTGACTATATAAATAATCTGGTTTTCCCTTCAATCCTCCTTAGACATTGGTGATTTAAGTCTGATCATCTTCTGAAGGCAAAATAATAAGACGAGGAAGACAAATGTTTTCATGGCCACTTTTGAAAGCTAGTAATTTGGGGAGGACTTCAAAAATATTTGGGACAGGGAATATGTTGTATACACAAGGACCATGTGAATATTGCTGGCAATATTTTGGTAAAATTATTATATTTATAAATATTATAAACTATAAAATATTTAGTTTATAAATATTATAAACTAAATTAAGAGTACTTCTCAAGTTTTGAACTTAGAGTTGAACTATAATTATGAGGAAATATCAGGGTAAATATTTTTGTAATTACTCTAATAAAACATTCAGACACAAGAACGTTTGTGGCACAAACATAGCTTTTAATTATTAAAATTTAACATTTTCATCTAGTGAGGTTTCAAGAATGTTTACCTTTTGGGAAGGTGTCTAGGAATCCCTTCGGTTCAGAAATCACTCAAAAGTCTGCTGCAAAGAGAGAGCTTCTCCTGCAAATGTGTGATGTCAGAATTTTGTCCTTGATTGTAAGAGCAATAATGTCCATTTTGGAACATTTATGTATAGATATAATTAAATATACATTTTCCTCAACTAAAGACAGCCACTATTAAGAGTTTAATTTTACGTTTTAAAGTCTTTGAACACAGTTAAAAGCATACATTAATGTATTTTTTTCATTTGAATGTAAGTAATATATTTCCTTATAAATCAAGGTTTTAATACAAAGAGATCTCTAGTTTACGTTTTCCTTAGAAGACTCAAGAATAAATAGTCAGCCATCTTGGTTTAGACTCAAGCAGCATCCTTTATTCTGATCACTATGAGTGGAGAGGAGGTCATTACCATTCCTGAATTTTTTAATGAGCAAAGCTGAAAGATTTGGCAAAATATAAGAAAGAAACTGGGGATAAATCCAAAAGCATATCATAATAATATGCATCCCTATAGTAAGAGGGCAATTTTGGTTTGCTGTTCAGCTCTCAGAAACTAGTTTAGAAACCATCCAAGTCACTAAAATATAAACAATCTCGTTCTCTTCTTTTCGTAAATGAAGCATGCATTTCAGTGGGTGCATCTGCCGTGTACTCTCAAACAACCCATATAAATGAAAATATCATTCTTAATGTTAACAATCTGCCTCCAAATAGTCAATAGCAATAATAGCAACCATTTTAGTACTTGCTACTCAAGTACTAAATCAGGCACTCACTATGTATTTGAGATGTATTATCTCATTTAAAATTTAATCTCAAAACAACATCATGAAGGTGGATATTTATTCCTATTTTATGGAACATGGAGGCTCAGAAAGCTTGAGTCCTTTGTCTAAGGTCATACAGCCATTAGATAGAAGGAATTGTGATGATTCAAACTCAGATCTATCTGATATCAACATCTGTACTTGCTTCTTTAAAGCATAACTCTGGTGCATGACAGTCCTGAAGTGTCAACACAGTAGGCAAGCTCTCTGCATGATGAGATGAGACTTCTGCCCCAAAATTCAGAATCAATATGCCTTCCCAAAATCCCACTTCCCTAGCAGGATCTCTTCTGTTTTTTCTTAACTTTTGATTCTCAAAAACCTCTAATTTTAACATGAATTACTGTAGAACATGAAAAATCCTAACAAGCTACTCTTAAGTTTATGGAGGAGCAGAGTATTGCAATTGGTAGCAAGCTGGAAGCTGGTCCCCATGAAATGGAAGCAATAAAGGGGCATTAAAGGGCATGTGAGATTAACAACAGTGCAATATCATGTCACACCTATTAGAATGGTCCAAATCCTGAACACTGGCAACACGAAATGCTGGCAAGGATGTAGAGCAACAGGAATTCTCATTCATTGTTGGTAGGAATACAAAATGGTACAGCCCCTTTGGAGGACCCACTCCTTGGTATTTACCCAAAGGAGCTGAACACTTCTGTCCACATAACAACCTGCACATGGATGATCACAGCAGATTTATTCTATAATTGCCAAAACTTGGAATCAACCAACGTATCCTTCAGTAGGTAGGTGAATGGGTAATAAATTGTGGTCTATCAAGATTATTAAATATTATTCAGCTCTAAAAAGAAATGAGCTATCAAGCCATGAAAAGACATGGAGGAACCTTAAATATATATTATTAAGTGAAAGAAGCCAATCTGAAAAGGCTACATACTTTATGATTCCAACTATATGACATTCTGGAAAAGGCAAAACTATGAAAACAGTAAAAAGATCAGTTGTTGCCAGGGTTCGGGATGGGGGAAAAGAAAAAAATGCACATGAGTGCCAGAAAGAAGGAGGATATTAGAAATGCACTTGTTCACTTTGCCTTGGCTTAGTCATGTGGACGTATGTGTATGTAGAGAGATGAAGCCAAATTAGGCTATGAGCATTATTTAGCTAGACAAAATTCACCCAGTCATAAAATAAATGATTATTTATTTTGACTTGAGAATTTTCCAGGAGGCCATTTGGAGGAATCTCATTTATTGGCTAATCATTCAATCATGGCTTTCCTACTTTGCCCGGATGAGTACAACCTGATGCACTGGGACTGATGTGCAACCCTGAAAACAGAGCCAGTAATAAGAAGCACCGCATGAGATCCTTTTATGGGCTGCTCGTGCTACAAAGGCACCAGCAGAGGTTGATTTTTTTCTGCATTCTGAAGTTAACATCTCTCTTTTCCTGCTGTCACATTTTTGTCAGTCTTGCCTTACAATTCTCTGTATCTGCCAACATTTGGCTGCATCAAATAAATTTATTGTTCTCCCTGCTATTCCTTTGCTTCTCTACTTCCTTGATATTTTCAGACAAAAATGTTGTTTTATTTTTTCCTCAAAAAAAAAGGGTATTAATGGGTTTCTCCTCTGTTGATTATAAAGATAGGTGCCATACATTTTACCTTCAATCTTGAACGTTACAGACATCAATGATTTTAAAAGTTAGTCTCACATAAAATCTTTTATCTGTTTCTTTCTCTGAGTAGTGTTGATAGCATGTATGTAGAACATGAAAAATCTATTTATCTGTCTTTCAATCTATCATCTATCTGTGATGGTTAATTTTATTTGTCGACTTCACTGGTCTAAGGGATGTCCAGATATCTGGTAACACATTTTTCCAGGGCTGCGTCTGTGAGAATGTTTTTGAAAAAGATTAGCGCCAGTGGCCCCCTTACACCAGTGGCCATTGGTTCTCAGGTCTTCAGATTTGGACCGAATTATATCACTGGCTTTCCTCATTCTCCAGCTTTCAGAAAGCAGTTGTGGGACTTCTCAGCTTCCATAATTATGCGAACCAATTCTTATAATAAATCTCATTTTCCATATCTGCATATATCCTGTTGGTTCTGTTTCTCTGGAGAACCATGACTAATACACTATCTACCCATTTATCTATTTTCCTACAAACACATATTATTTTACATATATGTAAATATATGTATATAGTATATATGTATATATAATATATGTTATAATAACTACCTTGGAAATTGAATATAAAAGTTCAGTGAGATTTTGTATGCGAAGCCCAAATGAGATATTAGGCAGCGATTTTTATTGAAGCACACATTATTTAATCCTGGTATATCTATTCTAGAAAAGATGTATGAAAGCTTAAAGGAAAAAACAAACAACATCAAAAACAAAAACATAATTTGAAGCAAAGATTTGTTGTTATTATTGCTGTTTTGGGTGGTTGTTACTGTTTCATACTTAGTCTCCATTAAAATAGCCTAAGTGGGTATTGTTAGGAGGGGTTTTCCATAACCAATAGGATATATAGAGATATATAGGTATATATCTCCTATGGCACAGACTTACAGAAAAGAAGGTGGGAGGGGATGTACATCTAAAGGGAAAAATGACCACTTTGGTTTTAGGAATCACCGATTTAATAGGGAAATCATACAGACAAATAATTACCGTACCACGTGATGATTTATGTGCTGTGGTGACACAGAAGAGCAGGTGACTAACTCTGTTTAAACCAAGTGAAATAAGGTTCCTCAAATTAAGACATGCCACTGCATGAACACCAAGAAAGGCATGTCAAATTTAATGCATTGATGAATGCACTGTGATTAAATCTATCCTACAGCCTAAATGTCCCTTATATTCTGCATATTATGTGTTAAGAAGTCATAAAGACTTGCTCTATACACAAGTTAAAGTCAAATTCATTCTTTTCTTCTAGTACTTGTATACTTTCATTCTTTACGTTCAATTCTTTAACTCATTTGGACTTGAACTTTATCTTTGCATATGGTATGGGCAAAGAATATTTTTACTGCAGTGCTATTTGTAATTACAGAATATCGGTAACTTTCTAAATGTTCAAAATAGCAGATTGGGTGAATCAACTGTGGTGTATAGGCACTATAAACACTCTGCAGCTATAAAAATAATGAAGGTCTCTCTGAATTGATATGGAGTAGTGTCTAAAAGATACTAATTTAGAAATCAAACTTCAAGAATTTTGAAGAGAATATTCTTGAAGCAAACGACAAGAATATAAGTATATACACACACCCACATACATGTATATGCATGAGCTGAATGAAATTCAGAATCAGAGACTGTTTCACCTGAGAGGTAAAACTCATTAAGCATTTTTTTCTCTATTGAAGTAAGTGAAACACAATGGTCGGACTCCAATGTAACAGTTTAAGGCAGAAGTTAAGACCTTCCACAACCCAACATTGGCTAGTTTGGAATGAGCAGGGAAAGAGCCAGCATGAGTCCCATTGAAGTGAGTATTAACTACAGTCTCTTTATTGTGCTAAAGTTCCAGATGAATATGCTCTGCCCTACAGTACCTGCTGGTGGCTGCCTTACCCCACGAACTATCTCATCAAACCACTTTTGTCAGAGAATAAATCAGGTAGGCAATTCTAAAAAGACAGGTGAGAATGATTACTACAAGCTGCTCTCCTCCAAACCACAAGAAACAGAATCCCCATCACAAACAATGTTCTTCTCTAGCAAGTCATTTATTATTCTGCGCATTGTGTCCACTTATAAGATTTTGCATCTTATTTGAATTCAGAGATAAAATTGGACATTATAGAACTGTGGGAGTTGCTGAACACAGCTTTCAATTTAAAAGGAAGGTATATTGATTACTCCCTTGGATGCACATAGAAAATTATTCAGAGTACATCATAAATTAGTTTTTAAAAAACTCTCAACAATACTCAACATAATGCAATTCACAAAACAAAGGTAGACCTTGTCACATTTTTTACTGTGTAGTAAAGGGAGGGCAAATAAATGAAGCCTCACAAAAGATTAAGAGATAATATTAATTCATTCACCGTGAGTGTGATCACCGTGATTTCTCAGAACTTCATTCATTCGAGCATGTTTACATTGTCTTTCTTACTGACTGTATATTTTCAAATCCAAAACTAAATCAATAAGAACACAAAATCGATGTATTGATTTTAAGACATCCAGATGCATAGAACTCATTCAATATATAGAGCATGAAGTTAGGTCAATAATATATTACAAGTGTTTGTGCATGTACACAGGTATATATGTATATGAGAGAGGGGAGAGAGAGAGAAATGTGTTTCCCATGTTCTTTCTTCCTCTTTCCTCAGATGATACAAAGCATAGAGAAGAATGAAAGCCCAAGTATAATTACAGAAGTATACGTCTGTCCTCCACGCCACATAATCCCGTAAACATACAGTTTCATGACTGGGATTCCAGCTCCTTCCCTTTTCAACCCGGTTTACAGACCACAATTCTCCAGTCTATAGGACAGAGCCTTTTTCACAATTCATCTCTCATAATTCATGGTAGGTTGCATGGTTTCTGCCATGCCTGCCCTGCTTCTGCCCTTCAGAACAGAAAATTTTGAGATTTATTTACTTTTTAATGAATATATAGTAACCTATTATCAACTCAAGATTTGAGCAGACTTTAAGCACAGCTACCTAAATTTTCTGATCCCCATATGAGCCCATAAATTATAGTATAAATACTACAGTCCTGGATTTTTAGCATGGTAGTGTGGGACTATAAAATGACTATGCAAACTGAAACTGTGAACAATGACCTTTACAAATTTTTTTTTCTCCAGACATCAAAAACTCTCTTAATGTTTGGTTGTGAATGATGGTAAACAAACAAACAAAAAAAACAGTAAAACTAATGTTTACTTAGCACATTGTAATTTTAAAAATTAGAAACATTGAGAATTTGTGTAATTTCTTTTTAAAAAGAAAGAAACTATCAAGGATAGTTTGAACAGTGTTTGTCTTCTTGTTATATAATCATAGTATAGATCAAACATCCTTTCTATGACCTGGTAAATTGTCCTGTTCCTTTCTAAGTTGGGATCAATTTCTAACATTTTATCCTTTGTTTATTCAGTGTTGTGAGCGATCTCCAGAAGATCTTGTACTATAAACATTTTTTTGCCCATGTTGCTTCCTCTAGGATATCTTTAACATTCTCACGACAACTATGTCCCTCATTTGTGTCAATAAGTCTGCCTTCACTAGATTCCTCTGGCCATCTCTAGAATAGTGGCAGTATGAATATTTCCACAGTCAGCATTTCTTCTCTAAATCCACTTAAGTTCTATTTGAATTTCACTTTCAGCGTTACTTTTTATTTCTTTGTTGCACTTTTGTCTTTGTCAGCCGATACTCCTTTTCAATGACCCATTTTTGTAAAATTTCATGTGAGTTTATCACTGGGAGACAAGGAGGCAACACAACTACACATATTGCTGTCTGTGTGGGAATCGAATAACAAACAAATGTGCAGTAAATACTATTGGCAGACTTTGAAAGAAGTGATGTGATTAGTCACTGATCACTATATGTATCTGTTATTCACATAATGAAGAGATAGCAGTGAAGTTTGTGCTTTATGCAATGACTCACAGTTAATATGCCTTGGTAACTGAACTTTGCACCACACTGTTAAGAGACTGGTAGTATTTCACTAAACTGTGGCAACTGAAATTCATGCATATTAAAAGGTGCAAAGCAAGGACTACCCATATATATTTATATATCAATATGCAAGTATTTATGCATGCAAGATTTCTTTAAATATGACAAACCTTGCTCAAAAATAATTGAAGGCAGATGGTCCCCAAAATTAGTTTTGATCTTTAAGATTCCTTATCCACGCCTCTTGAAAATTGTTGTAACAGATGTGATGAGACAGCAATCTGGAACTTCAAAGCATAAAACAGAAACCCCCTTTCCTGGCCAACTGTTCCCCAGCCACTGTCAACATCAAATATAGATGTTCTGTGCAAGCTAGGGCAAAGGTATCTTTTCTCCTGTAAATAAATAGGTGTCAGTGGCCTTTAAATCTGCAAAATTCCATTTGACTTCCTAAGTTTAAACAAAAATGGAGTTAATGATCATTAATGCACATACTACAACTAACTGTCATTAAAATAATAAAGTACCACTATATGGCATTAAACTTTATGTTCTTACAACAGCAAAACACAACAGGATGATTGCCTGCTTTTCAGTAACTTCAAAGCTCTCTCTAATCATCAGAACAACTACAGAATATCGGGGAAACCTCAGAGATAGGTTCTGAGATACCACTAACTCAGCAGTAAGAGGGCCTCAGCTCATGGATGCATGGTTTTCCAACAGCATTGAAAAGTGTTGCTGCTTGTTCATCTTCTTTTCATCTTTGTCCTCTTCCCTTTGATATCATGAAAGCATCTCTGAATCAGTGTGATTATCTATTAGCTGAGCATCAAGGATATATGCTGATGAAAAGATCCTCTGTGTCAGATAGTAGTAGCATGGGCTACTCTAGGAAAGGTGTGCCTTAGCTAGGAGTTTGGGAGGAATTGAAAGGTTAGAAATAGGTCTGAGAACTACCCAGATCCTGCTAGGGAATCATTATAAGAGAGAATGATAGATAAAGAACATTGCTACCATAAGATCAGTTCATACAAAGTCTGAGGATAGAGATACAAAATGAATAGAGCTTCGAAAGTCAATAGAGGTGGTCTAATGGAGATGGCAAATGGCAGTTTCATCAGGTTAGATAACAGTGGTTCTTTACCACAAGTGGATTCGAAATGGGAGATGAGTTTAACACCGGTAATATCCAGCAATGAGATTCAGAAACAATAATCAAAGAATGCCATTAAAAACTACCTAGGAAATGGAGAGCAACAAAGTCACCCCAGAGAGAGACAAAAAAATGGGTTGTGCTTGAGAACAAGGGACACATCGTTCCCCACTTCCTAAAGCTGTGAATTAATCTTAAATTTGAGTGTGGAGAGAAATCCACCAAGGAAAATAGGCTACATCTGGAGTGGGCATTATGAGCAAATGGTAATAGCTGTCTAGTTTGCTGTAATGAAAACTGTGAGGCTGCACCCACATTAGTGGAAAATTGAACTGTGGTAGATTTAGAAAGAAATTACACTCAGACTGATTGAGAATCTTCATCATAGGCATGAGAAGCATGAGTTGCAGCACATGTAGAGTATACTTTTCAATTCTGAGCTGACCCTGTAGTTGGGATTGGAAGGAAGGCTTAACTCTTAAAGTCAGCCAGTTACGGGGGAAGAAGTCAGACAAGTTTTATAATGAATATTACTCAAGGTTCTCACTCTCAGACAATTTTTCCTCTGCCTTTGTTTTCCAGTGGGGCATTATAACTATAACTATCTTAGCTATAAGTGGAGGACTTCAGAAACACTTATGTCTGTGGTAAGTTAGAAACCATTGCTAGGGTATGCCAAGATTACAGAAAAACCAGCACTTGTGTACAGAAAAACCAGCACTTGTGTATAAGAAAACCCTATTTGCTTTTCTCTCTAGACTTAGAACAACAGGGTGCCGGTGCCTTGAGTGTGTTTAATTATTTATATGAAAGTTATTAGTATGTGGTTAGTGAGTCCTTATTGAAAGTTATACATGTCAGCAACCTGCAGTGAAGCTGTGTAAGACAATGTTCTTGCTAAATTATTAAGATATAAAATGAATAATGAAGGGCATTTTAGTGGAAACTTACCTGAAAAAAAAAAAAGCTGCTCAAGGTAGGGAAAGAAATGTGAGAGAGTAGGGATAATAAGTCATTTTGTCCCTTAGGGGAAAGTAAAGCAATCTTTCTCATAAATTAGTGGATGATGGATATATTCGTAGTAAATGGCATAATAAGCAGCAATATTTAGATTTAATGCAGCCTAGGACTTTTAAGAATGGTGTTGTTGAGGGCACCGATATTCTTCCTCAAAGAACCCTAGTGTGTTACTGGATCGTGGTGTTGTTTGGCCTGTCTACTATACCCATAAATCTCACCTTTATTCAAATGTATCTATTGACTTAGCCTTGCCCTATCCATAGGAAGGAAAAATATAGGCAGTTCTTCCCACAAAGATAAGGACAGAACCTTTTTTTATTGATTTTTCCTTGGACCTACTGTCCAGATTCTGCTGTACCTAGGTTCCTATCTTCTTATTTCTATGTAAATATGTGATTTTTAACCTTCATTATGTTGCATCTCCCTGCCTGGGTCTCTGACTCATGTTACTCTTCTCCTATTGTATTAGTTTCCAATTGTTGCTGTAATAAATTACTACAAATAAGGAGACTTTATTATGATCTTTCTGTTCTAGAGAGCAGAAGTTTAAAATGTTTTGGCAGGATGCGTTCCTTCTGGAGATGCTAGGGGAAAATCTGTTTACTTGAATTTTTCCAGCTTCAATATGCTTCCCATATTCCTTGGTTTGTGGCCCTGCCTCATTCTGGCCTCTGCATCTATTGTCATATATGCTTCTCTCCTTCTGTGTCCATTGTTATGTACCTTTCTCTCCCTCTGATTCCATAAGTACATCAACTTCTTTGATTCTGACCCTGACCCTTCTGCCTCCTTCTTATATGGACCCTTGTGATTACATGGAGCCCAAATTAATCTCCCCATCTCTAAATCGCTAATTTAGTCACAGCTTCAATACCTCTTCTGCTGCACAAGGTAACATATTCATAGATTCTGGGGATTAGGACACGAATGTCTTTGGGGAACATTTATTCAGCCTATCATACCTATGAATCTATTACATACTGTAAGTTAATATATCCTAGTCCACGTCTGAGACCTTGGTTGTCAAGGTGTCTCTTATACCTCAGTTTCTTTCACTTAATATCTCATATTTCCCACACCTGAATTTGTCTTACCAGTTTGGATCCTCTCCACCAGCATTGTTTAATTTGGGGTCTTTAAATCCAATCCTTTGACGGGAAACATTTCCTTCTTTCCTGTGCTGAACTTTGAGTCTTACAGCCAGCCAGTCCATACTTAGATCCCAGCATCTTTCTCAGAGTGAAATGTAGAAATTTTCCATCAAGTAGCAGATTCTGAGCCCACAGTCCCTCCCTACTCTCCTCACTTGTGATTCTCCACAATCCTATGGAAAAAACGTGTCCTTGTCCCATAATCAAAATTTAGTCAAAACCTAGAGCCAGCCCACGTATGCTTTACTCCCGGTCACAACGTTTGCAGCCTGGACCTGATCCATGGCTCAAAGTCAGTCCAACACACTTTGGGTTGACATCTTAGATAAGCTGAATTATTAGATGCTTTAGTTGCAATGTGAACCAATCAGATTACCCAAATAAGTGGGAGAGGAGGAAAAAGAAAAGAAAAGAACTCTGCTTTATTTGAGTGGGTGTGTCCTTGCCTATAGTTCAATAGCTTCACGGGCACCAGAGTGAACACCTGGCAAATTTAAAGGTGTCCTGTAAGTGTTTTGTTTGCTATTGGTCCCTGTAGATTTCATATTAGCTTGTAATTATTAAGCTGACTACTTAGCTATGGATGTGGCTTCAGTCTGCCTCAATTTTATAAAATCCCCCTACAGATCTAATGTTCTGATTTACAACACTTGAATTTTCGTTTTAAATATTTGCCTCAAATGTCCATAAGAGTATTTCTAAACTGCAGTCCACAGACCCTGTATGAAAAAGGAATTATTTTCTCAGTTGTTTGTGAAATTTGGTGAAGTGTTTCTTCCGTGACAAAGGATATCTTGACTCCATGGAATGACATATCAAATTGAGGAAAAGTTTAGAAGAATGTCTGGAGTAGTCAGAAAAAAACACATTCAACACAAAAATTAGTTTTATATGATTTATTTTCATTAATCCACAAAAAATATATTCTGTAATGTTAAATACCATTAAAGAAAGACAGAGGTTTTGTGTATATTTAAGGGACATGTGAATTAAGGAAGCTGAGACACACGATTTTGTCTAGAATTTTGCCTCTCTTGGCATAAACTCAAATACAAGTTTTCTCTATTTCTAGATGGATTTCTTAATTACATTTTTCTATTTAGTCTCAATCTTTTGTGGTTTCCATGTTAGGAGATATAGGCACAGATAGAAAACAATAAAAAAGGACACTGAAAATAAAAGTGAAAAAAAGAAGTATGGAAACAAAGTGGGAATTTGAAGTAGATGTGGATTTGAGGAAGGTGTAACAGCCATTGGCAGGAAGGGGAGCATTCCGGTATACTCAAAGGAGAGACTTGTTTTAAAAATGTAGAAAACTTTATTATAAACGTGAGTAGTTTTCCCGGTGCCAAATCTAATTTATCTCAAATTCTTATGCTTCTGCTATCCTCTTCTGCCAGACTTCCTGGACTGCGTATGATTTAATATCTTCAGGTGGGGTTTAGATGATGAAAACTTTTGAAAATGTTGTTTACCTAAAATACTTTGAAGGCAAAAATTCAATTATTTAATTTCGTTCTATTCTCTAAATTGCTGTCTTCATTTTTTTTATGAATGTAGCAAATGAAAATTTGAGGAGAGAAAAATTGATTTACTGATGTTTTATTCTGTTCTCTTTTTGTACTGAAATAGGTATACAACAATTCAGATTCCTAGGATTTGTCCATTTTTCAGGGTTTAGATGTTGAGTATTATTTAAACAGATAATATTATGGGTATTAAGATTTTCATTTTGAAAAATCTCTCCACGAGTATTCAGGACACTTCTGACATTCTTAAATAGTATATTAATGAGAAAATCATGAACAATGGCTTTCTCCCCTGGACTCTTCATCCACTATGTTAGAGATGAAATCGTTATGGTTTATTCTGTCTCAGCAATGGGGTTCCTCTGTCGTCCTCCAGGACAAGAAGTCATCTAGACCCCAATCATTTTCTCTGTGGGAGCTAGCATTTTCCCACTCATCCACAGCTCTTTTCAACTCTTTTCTAAAAGTTATACATCTTGACAAGAAATTACAGTCCTATGACTTTACAGAGGAGCTATCTGAAATAATTAGCTTTTTCCTTAGAGAAACTCTCTTGAAAATTTTCCACAGATGTTACAGAAGATACAGACATTTTATATCACTCCTCCACTGGCATTTGTCTCTTTTCTCACTATAATTTCATTAACTCTCCACATGTTGCTGGAGTCTGATCGCTCATCAGTCAATAGCTGTTCATCACATACTTTGAATTTAAATATTTGTATTTAATTGCTTTCTGCAATTGAGAACAACCTTTGGTCATGAAACAGGGCAAGATAAAAAAATAATTGAAAATTATTCCTAGGTTCCAAAGTTTGGTTTACTAAGATATGATTTAAAAAGTGTCAGAGTTACATAAAGAAAACACAATTTACCATAATTCACTGATGCAAGACATCAATCAACAGGTACTTCCACAGCACCTACTCTTAGTTCTAGCAACTGATATTCATTTGAATTTTACGTTTGCTTCAGTCAAACTTATCTCTTTCTCCTTTAAAAATAATAATGTTTTATCCAAATTTAGATAGTATCTCATTCTGATCAACTCCCAATCTAATGGATATCATGGAACTGACAAACTATAATGATCCCAGTGTCTATAGTACTTACAATGATTGAGCTATTGCACTGTCAAAAGTAGTTCTATCACCTTGAAACAGAGTCAAAGCCACCATTCCACAACATAATGAGCCTTGGATAATGACATCTTCCTGTCTGAGTGGATTTGGATATCCGTACTCTATTCTTTCACTTGTTGATTCAGCAAATATATAACAAGTGCCAAATATTTGCCAGATATATTAGGCTTTAGTGGGTATAGATGAATTTGGGGGCCTCCTTTGCAACTCCATAAATTATTAATTTTGGATACTAAATTTCATTTGCCTCAAACATCACTAGTTATTTAAACAGATTTCTTCTAAATTAATAAAGGGGCTGTAAAATATGTGGTTAAGAGTATGTGCTTTAAGTCCTATGGTCGAAGTTCAAATACCTCTGCTCCTTTCTAGCTGGGTGACCTTGGGCAAATTACTTAATGTCTCTCTGCCTCAGTTTTCTCAATGAAAAAATAAAATTTAAAAATTGGGATGTTATTAAAGAACATACTTCTGAAACATTGGTCAACACTCTTGGCACATGGTACACACACACACACACACATATATATATATGTATATAAAGAAAGATATTGATAGAATGAAATAAATGCTTGATTGGGATAATTAATTAATCGGATTCTTTAAACAGATGATAAGTGATTGAGAAAACACTTCTTTTGTGATACTGCCCCTACATCTTGGAACGTACTGTTTATGCCTTTGAAATTGGAATCCTAATAAGAAAGAACATGTGCTGAGATGTGGATCTACAAGCTCACTAAGTTTGGGAAATCTTAAGGTACCAGGTTTTACCTTAGCCGTGACTTGAAAGAGGTCAGACTAATTTACTGCTACAAGAACAGAGAGGCTATTGCATTCACTTCGTTGAAGCAAGGTTATTGTGTTTCTCAGTTCCTGATTCAGTTTACCACAATCATCTATGATCTAGTAGATATCACAGCATGGGTAGATATGAAGAGAGACATGAAATTGTCAGCAAACGTACAAGGAAATATAGCCTTGGGAATGCCCTTTTTGTTTTCCCAATATGAATAAAAATATTCTGCCTCCTTTAGAGCCATCAATGTTGACTCCACCTGATACCTCTTAGCAAGGTGTAAGGGTATTAAATGGATTGTTGATCCTGTGTTATAGACCTAAGTGCTATTTTTATCATTACAGAGAGCTAGAGATATTTGAATTTGGTTGAACTGCTCCCTTGCTCTCAAGCTTCATGGTTATTTGTGTTTTCTACTCAGTCTTGTTGGTTTTATTGTTGTCACAGACAAAATAACAAATAAAAATTTGAATTAATGTACCTATGTTTCATGGTTATGAAATATAATTACCTATATACATAAGGAGGTATTTGGTTCATAGTGTGTGTGTGTGTGTAACTTTTACTTATGACTCTGTGGATGTTATTATATTGTTATTTTTTTCATATATGATTGAATTGGGTGGTGATATTACTCACAGTTTATAATTTACCTAAGCTTTACATGTATTTTTCTCAAACATTAAAGAGTATATTATACGTAGTAGTTCAAGTACCAAATATCTTTGCTGGAAAAGTTGATTATTCTACTTTAAATTGTGAGTTTCTTCATTCCATTAACTTTGATATAAAAAAATCACTTCATATAAGTTTCTATTTTTTAATTGTAATGTATTTTAGTGATATACCAATTTATCTGTCAGTCTACACCCACATAATAGCATTATTCTGACCTATGGGATGCTTCCTTTAGCATAGTTTGGCTCCTTACGGGCTAAATGTACCCTTGTGTTACAGTCATTATGTCTGTTAATGACTCTACACTTGTTTTTCCAGGTAACGCATTGTTGAACAACTAAGCCAACAAGATGGAGAAATTGCTTATGCCTATTGTGTTTGGACTAGAATGAATGTGGTTAGAAGTCATTTTCCTCTGACCTCAATGAGTCTATGTCTTCTGGCCTGGGGTGAAATAAATTTGTGTTACCTCTAAAATGTGGTTTGCCCATACTTCATTCTATTGAACTCAGTATCAACATAGTCTAGCAAAATGACCAAAATAGGTCAAAATATAAATCAACATTTTCTATCCTACTATTATTTCCTTACTTTACCTATGCCAGTTTCATTTACCTAATTTTGAGTTGATATTTTAACTTGCAACCAAAAACATCAGAATAAAATTTATGGGTAGCAATAATCATCAATACCAGATTAAACATCCTTAAAGTTAGAAGTGAAGAAATGTTGAGATTTGCTGAGGTCCCCTGTGGAAGCATTGCTGGAGCTTTATTTTTTTAAGTAATCTTTATTGCAAATGGCTTACATTATTTCTCACACAGTAGATAAGCAATTACTTCTTTTCTAATTTGATTTCCTTCAAGAGGTCTTTGCTCCACCATTTCACCTTCTTGGCTTTCCTCACCTTATATTGATGGAATAGTATATTTCCATTACCATTGCAGTCTTTTTTCATTCCCCTTAAAATTGAATTAAATTTAGTCTGCTATTCTAGACATGAAGTGTTGGCCCAACTGAGTTATTTAAGCTCAAAAAAGTATAGGGTTTTGATTACTCCACTTCAAGCTTTATATGTGACAAGTTTGTCAAAGATAGAAACCCAAGATTATTTTTAAAAAAGGAAATGGTCCTCTTGTGTTTGTGACTTCAGATAATTCATGTAGTAGAACTGATAACCACACTAATCCTGACCCCTGTGATCTCCAGACCTTCTTGGAGCTATTAATCAATTGATCTTGGTATCAACTATGTAAGAAATTTACCATCAACATTTCCTTTCATTTTAACCATATATTAAATGTTTTCTACAATGTAGATATTGGAGTTATTTTAAAAAGTGGCCCATTAAAAATTACATGATATATAGGTTATTTTAGCACAGAAAATGCAGTTTTTACCTCCATATCTGTTACTAATATGATTCGCTGCTCCAAGTTTGGAAACTTGTTTGTTAGTAGTTTATACTTTGAGTGTAAGTTCAATGTAACATTCTTCTCGGGTTTAGCTTTGCTCCCTAGAAAATTCAGAGAAGGATCAGTAATAGCTCAGAATTTGATTTGCATTCTCTATAAACCCAGTAAAGCTGGAATATATTGAGGTTCGTGTTTGTCAAAAAAGGGAAAAAGCAGATGACATTAGCACGTGATAAGCATTTTAGCCATCATTTTATATACTAATATTTTATGAGTTTTAGGTCTTTTAAAATAAATTATAGTCAACTATTATCTGCAAAATGAATCCTATGAGATGAAATTTCTGTGACCTTTGGCTTACTAGCTGGAGTGTTAGAAGACACAGAGAGAACCAGTAATTGTCATTCCAGTCTATGTGAAAGAGGAATTGTTGCTAGATTTATAGATCTTTACAAATTCCATTTATTTTTATGTGATTTATTTAAATGTTAAACAAAATTTATTTTTACAGTGCAGTTGTGATATATGTCCATAATTTTAGAAATAAAAAATATTTAAAAATAGAATAAAAAGGAGTAAAATGCATGACAATACTCAGATAAAGCCACCCAAATGTTTAATATGCTTAATACTAGCCCCCTTTTCAATGCATATTTTGCTTAATTTAACATACTTACACCATAAATATAAGTAAATGTAAAATGTCTAGGAATCAGAATTATATTTATGGTGTAATTCTGATTCCTAGACATTTTACTTATTACAGCAAAAACATTTCTCATAATATAAGCTTAGAGGGAAGCTTATTTTATTGGCTGTATAAACACCTTGGTCATTGCCTACCATTGTATTGTTTGCCTCATAATCATCTATTAGGGTTGTCCTCTTAATATCAATTTGGACATCAATTGCATAAATTTATTTCTTTTAATATGCTCCCGGTATTTTCCTTTGGCGAACTCCTGGAAATGGAATTACCCTTTCAATGGGTGGGACCAGTCCTTGTTGCCCACAATTATCTTGACTTTAAAGTACATTTATTTATAGTGAATATTTTAGAAAATATTCCCTCACATTTACTTATTGTCATAAGAAATCTTATGTTCATGTTGCTTTCATAGTATAATATTTTGCATTATACATTGGCTACTTGTTGTGTATATTCCTTAGTTTAAAGAAATCTTTGAGGGTTGCAATTCAGAATACCAGAATCTTCCTAATAACCCAGCTTTCATGGAAGACAGGGAATAAAGTTTGGTGTCCTTAAGTGAACAACACCAGACACTTGGATATTTAACTTTTTTCATATTATGTCTATACACCTTCCTTTCTTATGCGCCACACTCAACAGTAATATAAAATGTCCTTAGTACAGCATTAATGCCCCTTACCTTTGGTGCTTTGTCTAATTCTCAACACATAGTAGGTTCATGGTAAATATGAATTGAGTTAAACTGAGTAAAGACAAAGTGGTATCCACATTTGATATCAGTGTTTATTTCCAGGGATTTAAAATTAGATTTTTTTTTGAGAAAGATTAGCCCTGAGCTAACATCCACTGCCAATCGTCTTCTTTTTACTGAGGAAGATTGGCCCTAAGCTAACATCTGTGCTCATCTTCTTCTACTTTATATGTGGGGCGCCCGCCACAGCGTGGTTTGATAAGCAGCGTGAAGGTCTGCACCCAGGATCCGAACCTGCAAACCCTGGGCCGCCGAAGCGAAGCACGCAAACTTAACCACTATGCTATTGGGCTGGCCCCAAATTGGACTTTTAAATGACCAAAATAATGTTAGTGAATTAACACAACACGTGCAAATGCACTTTGCAGTTTCCAGAGGGATTTTGTAAAACCAATAATGATCATGTATAGAATTATTGCTCCTTACCAAAAAGTAACATTAGATGGAATTACAGCTGTATTTATAAGTTGTAAAATGTAACAGAAAAAAGAATAAAGAAGGTGCTTACAATATCTATTAGAAAAGAGAATGGGCTTTCTGTCTCCCACATGAAACTATATGCAGCTTATTTTTCAACTCCTTTGTCTGAGAAACAGGCAACATATTTTCTCCTGGAGAATGTAGTCCCTATGTATATTCCTAACTGTGTTCCCTTGGGAGCTAAGCAATATCTGGAGGTATTTGAATGAATGTCTCCGACAATGGATAACTCAGCATAAGTTTTCCAAGAAATCATATAGTTTTAAATATCTAGGTATTCAGAGAATCCAGAAACTACCTATTTTTAAAGAATAATATTGTTCCTATGAGGGTTAGTTTTCATCTTTTAGAACACTTGGAAATAGTCAATAATAGAAATAGGGAGGGGATATTAAAAAGTAGTAACTTTTTCCAAGTAAGATAAAATAGAAGTTATTTCCTATATAATTGTTTTTCAAATTGTATCTATGTTCAGCAAATACTGATTTACCACCTAACATTTACTGGACTCAAAAATAGATGCAAAATTAAATCAATTTTAGTTTACTTAAAAATCACAAATTCAAAATCAAATAAACCAGGGCCCCTGTCCTCAAAATCTCATGGCGTAAAGAGGGCAGACAAGTGAATTATTGGGCACATTGTTGATAAGCATTGCCTAAGAATAGTGTGCAAGATTCTCTGGGTGCACAGAGCAAGGGCCTGTGACTCTTGACTGGCGCTTAAGGAAGATTTTTTTGAAGGCTGTGTTCAGGTCAATTTTTAGTAAAAGATGAAAGAAGAAAAGGATCAGGAAGAGGGAAGCACATTTCAGGCAGAAGGAGAATCACGTGCATAGCGCATGGACATAAAACATATGAAAGAAGTTGGAGTGGTGGGCAGGTTCCAGACCTTGCAGGAACTTGTGCACCATGATTTTGTCCTGAACAAAACTCTGAAGGTGTTTTGGAAAGGTTTGAATGGGAATGGTATGATTGATTTGCAGCAATGTGGAGGATGGGCAGTGTGAAGATCTCCATGGCAGAGGTGTGTAGATATGATTATAGCCAGACGAGATAGGAGGTTCTTTCCTTATGTTGTGTGAGAAATTAGAGGAGTCTGGGCTAAGTGAGTGGCAGAGGAAATATATAGAACATGCATGATTAAAAGAGATCAAAACTATAGAATCAGCAAGATTTGGCAGCCTATTAGAAGGGGCAAGGTAGGGAGCAATGCTATTAAGGAAACAAAGATAAATTTGTCTTTGGTGACTAGATGGGTAATGATGTCATTTAAAAAACTAAACATGTTGAAAGGCTAGATTTGTTAGTTTAGTTAGTTTGTTTGTTTGACAGTTATTTCCGCTTTGAACATGAAGCATGAAAATGGAGCTATCTGGCAGACTCCTGGAGACACAGATCTGGATTACAAAACAGATAGATCTACCATTCATTGGCAAACACATAGTTGTTGAAGAGTGAATGGGATTGTTTGGAGAAGTTATCAATTTAAAAAAGCAGAGTGCTGAGAACAGAAGTAAGAAAAATAGCAGAGAGACTGAAAAATATCTAGAAAAGTTAGGAAAAGAAGGAAAGTGGTATCACAAAATCCAAAAGAAGGAAGAAATATAACAAGGTCTAAAGGAGAGAACTGAATCACTTAAAGATTTAGGTAGTAGGACCTCTGTGAGTAAACTGACAGAACTGTAATGACTTAACCTGTCTGAGGGAGTGGATATCGACTGGGATCACTCATAAGGAACAGATGTTACTTATGAATATGTATAACCTACCTAGGTAGTGTTTTCAATCTTTAGAGATGATAGCCAGAAGTGAATGTATTAAATATTATGACAAAAGTGTTTAAGATACATAGATACCCCAGCAGAAACTCCAGAATTTCTATATAGAGGAAGCTTATAGCTAGCATTCGAGTTGAAACAAAAGGCTAAGGAACATTTTTATTTATTTATTTTTTAGTGAGAAAGATTGGCCCTGAGCTAACATCTGTGCCAATCTTCCTCTATTTTCTATGTAGGATGTCACACAGCATGGCTTGATGAGTGGTGTGCAGGTCCGTGCCCAGAATCCAAACCTGTGAACCCAGGCCACCAAAGCAGAGCGTGTGAACTTAACCACTACACCATCGGACCGGCCCCTAAGGAACATTTTTTGAAGTTATGTTTCCACAACAAAGCATTTACTTTTTACTTGGTATTGTGTTTTATTAGGAGTGGCTGTGTGGAGGGTTGGCTGATGGAGATAGTAGTGGTGGGCTTACACTACGTGATTGCCATGAGCCAGCTTTTGATACATTAGATATGTGGAAACATGTGTAGGTTACCCCTCACGTTCTCCCTTGGTAATCTGAAGCGGGCTTTAATGAGGATGACTTGATGATCCGTTCTAGGTCTACCTGTCCATTCCAGGTATGAGTCCCCGTTTGGATGATCTCTTCTCTAGAAGAGATGATACTCTTTTGAAATATTGTGCAATACTGTTAACCATACTTTCTGTAATCAAAACTCCAATGTAATTATGATTTTTTAAAAAGTGAAACAGTAGATAAAGATGAAGAAATTTGTTGCGAATGTTTTAAAATTGTGCGGATTGAATCTCTGGGGATTTTAGAGCACCGTGTATTAGCTGAAAGAAAAATCTTTCTCAAGCTTAAAAAGAAGTTAGAATTGAAGTCAAGCATACACCTTTAAAAAGTTTATACTAGTCCCACTCCAGACTCTTTCAATAAAGCAGTATTATTTCTTCTACTCAATCTTCATATCTTAACATAGCTGACAATGTTGGAGGTATTTCAAAGTTGACATTGCTCGCATAATTTCTGTGAACATTTCAATGTCTAATTGAAACACAAGGATATTTAGAAACAGAAAAGCTATTCTCCCTTATCTTTAGAAAAAGTGTTTATAGCTGCAAATGACCTCTCAAAGAAACCCTTCTCAAACGTTATCTTTTTATAAGTAAAGAGAGTAAAATCACTTCACCCAAGTGTAAGTAATATGAATAAGAAAATTCTCACCATAAAAATTTGTTATGGCCCCTTCCTTTAGCTCAATAACACTCAAATGACCATAGTGATAAGCTTCAAAGTTGGCAGTAGTGGAATATTCTTCCGTTTAACATCAAGCCAATACTGGGGAAAATCGCTGCCATATTTTCTACCTTATTAACCTTTACCATGAGATATATTTTCTATGCATAGAGAAAAATTTTCTCTTCTAGTTTAATATGAACTTAAGCTAGAGCTACTGATCAAATAAATAAAATAAAAGTAAGCCATATGAAGCTATTTCATTTTTTCCTTTCTACATTTGCCTTGAAGCTACGTTTTGGAAAAATAATTGTAGGAAATGTTTGAATCTCTTTTATTGATCACAATAATGACACTTTGCTGTATCCACAACGGTGAATGTATGAGTTAAAATAGATGCCTTTTTCTTAAAAGTGCCCTATAAGACCCTTGTCCTAATTGTCCTTGAAACCCCTCAAAAATTGTTATTTGTGCCTGAATCCCTTCACCCAAACTCCCTATTCTTTCACTGTGTTTCTAGCCAACTTCCTGACAGAAAGTAATCACACGTGACTTTAACCATTCATGTCCGTTCTGCCTTAAAGCATTCTCCATAGTACTGCGTGCCTAAATTACCCAAAGTCCCTCTTTTAGTACTTCCATGAGTTGGCCTTTCATAAATGGTTCCATAATTTAACCTCCCCCAAACACATTGCTCAAACTTATCATGGTAGCCTTGAATACTTCTTAAGCTATCTGCATGTAGCACTCTTTCACCTAAACCCTACGACTCTATGATTCTCTTATGTACTTATCCTGCCTGAAACCTACCTTTGCAAATAATTTATTACAAACTTTATTTTGATAGTCCTTTATCCTATTCATATGTGCCCCCATAGTTAAACACATACGTTTACAGAGAGACAGCGAGGGATAAAAATTTCGTGTTCTACTAACTTTTTTTGAGCATGTGACTTGATTCTCTGAAGCTCAATTTTTGCATCTGTAATATTGGAACAATAATAATATTTATTTCTGAGTATTGTTGTCAATATTAAATAACAATAACTTATTAGCTTATACCTTATTGGTTATGTGACTTTGAATAAGTGTCTTACCCTCTTTAAGATTTGTAGTGATGATTCAATAATATTTTCTGTACATAGTAGCTGACATACAATTTACCCTTATTAAATGCCTATTGAATGAATAAATGAGTGATATGCATTTGTATATTTACATTGTAGTTTTAGTCTTAACAGTTTCAAAAATATCTTAGTTAAATCTTTCAGCAAAGTTTTACTCATCACACGTGAACAGTATACTATATTAGTCACTGGGAACAATTTCAAATAGGCCTGGTAAGCACAATCATCTATTTGTGGGATACATAATACAACACTGCCTGCCATGAGATTGGTTAATAATTCTTTGGAAGTAGTAGCAGGTGTCTGCTCAAGCTTAAACTATAATTCACATACATCTAGTATGTCTATAAAACTGATGAGACAGGTCTTCTCCAAATCCATTTGCATAATTCTTTATTTTCCCCCATAATCCTACCAAGCCACCTGAGACAATGATTGGTCCGGCCATAAGAGCAGCAAAGTCTAGAGTAAGATATTAGGAGAAGGCATCTAGAGTCAGCAATGAGAATGCATGCAGGGCATATTCTGAAATAAGCCCCAGGAGAACAGCAGCTTTGGAGGTAAGTGGGCTGGTTGGAAGGTATCCATGGTCCTAGGCTGAGCACCAGGTAGCAGGCACTGGACAAAGCTTTCCAGCCTCAGCTGCGAGGTAGCAAATCTGGATTACATATGAGATGATGATTGAGATAAACTCAGTCATGTAATCTAGAAATTTTTTCCTACACAGCAAGCTTGAATGTTAGTAAAATGAAAATGTTATTTAAGATTTACATGTCAGTCACTCAGCTGCAACAGTCAAAATAATAATAGTTCATTTTAATGTTTACCAGATCAAATGTGCATTTCTGAAATCAAGTGCTCATTACTTATTGACTTCTCAAGGGTTAGTATTTAAATAAATTTCATAAAGTCAATAGAATATGCCTTATAACCCTATAAACACTAACTGCATTAATAAATTTCTATATGTCTTTAGATATATGATCCTTCCAATAGTTTGCACTATTTTTCCAGAAACATGTAGTGATAAAATAACCCATAAATAAAAAATAAGGCAACACATTTGATTGTACAAGGCACTACCTTGAAACTAGCTTATAAAAGTTAATGGTCAATAAAACTTTTTTCAGTGCATAAAATGTGTTTATTTAACTTGCTGTTGAAATACCCGACAATTAGAAGCATGCTATTATCATATTGGAGTAAAATCCAATTAAATTACAAAGTTACATTCCTTCCTCCAGAAATGCTCAGAAAAATAAGAAACAGTTCTTGAAAGGCAGTCGTGCCCAGATTTTAAAGAACATATTTGCAGTAGAATTATGGTGGGAATATAATGATGGAGAAGAATTAATTGGAAAAACAAATTGAAACACTGTAGTGTTATTTCCAGAAACAGATATGATGGTTGACAAATGCCCATGAACTTTTCAAACAAAAGTGGATGGAAATCTCCTGCCATTTGACATTAAAATTCCAATAGCAAATGTCTCTGGCCACATCCCAAGCTGAGTAATTATATTTGTCCGTAGCATAAGCATTGGATGATTTTATGCTTCTCAGCATGTCCTGCTTTTACAATTTCACCAAGAACTGCATTTAAAAAGCACTGATACTAAAATAGTAAAATCAATGAAAGTCAGAAAAAACAGCAACCAAATAAAATCGACACAGGCTAGATATATCTAGGAAGACAGGAAGAGAGAAAGAGATGCTGCAATACATAAACACATAAGCCTTGACCTGGAACGACATTCGAATTCTACATACAGAAGGCCTACATATATTTAAGAGAAAATATCCTCTAGTATGGGCTTCCGGGCTAAGTGTTTGCTATGCATTATATGCTCAAATGCAGTGAAAAGGAGAGGAAAAAATCTGCTGCAATCATGAGTGATCAGTGGGCCTTTGGCTAATAGTTGTCTTCTCTCTTTTCATAAAATCCTCCAGTCTAAATTGGTGGGACAAAAAATCAGGGTCCAGATTATCCTGATGTCTCTTTGGTTCCTTAAATTTGGTACCAGTTACTAGACATGAAGCTTGATAACTTCTGGAGTCTCTTTAGATATCTTGTTAATTCAGCATCAAAAGATAGTGTGGCCGAATAGTTTTTAATCACACAATCAATTTTGTCATGCTAGTTTGTTTTAATGTACAATGCTGAATAAATGGTTAGAACCACAGATCAAGCTTAAGGAAGATAATTCAGAAAAATAAACCTCAAAATGAGTATACCAGAGAAACTGAAGAAGTAATTCATGAGCCTCAAGCCTTGGACACATACTCAATTAGGAGAAAGTGGACAACTGTTGCTATTTTGCATAAGCTGTTGTAGCTGGTACAGCTTGCTCTACTGGAGAAACCAATCCTGTGATCCTAGCTACATTGTGTTAAGTTGTGGGCAGGTGCATAAGTTGGAAATCACAATTTGCAAGCTGGACACAGATTGCTAAGGAACAAATTCTGCCCGACAGAGGTGCTCTGCACAGAGACAGTAGCCCATTAATAACCTCTTTTGGAACGCTCAGTGAACAAGGAAAAGGTAGGCCACTGGGTCTCATTGTGTTATCTAAGTGCATTACACATTCTGGAATAACTAGGATGAGAGAACAATGTAATTTATGAGATCACTCCCCTGTGCTCTCATTCTTGTGGGTCCTTGCAGTAAACCTCCATTGGAGAAGATAATCTGTGTAACCCTAGAAACATTAAAGCATTTGATCTCTTCTAGGAGACAAGCCCAGTAACACAGGCACTCAGATCCAGAAACCATTGTACTATGAAAAGTCACTGCAAAATCAGGCTGAATTTAAAGCAGTTTTAAAAATAAAGTCTAAGTTTCAGTAACAATGTATTTTAGATTTGAAGAAAAGTTTGCACTTTACAGAATACTATGTACAGATGTTATTTCATTTGATCCTCAAAATAGCCCCAATAAAGGAATAGGTATTATGTTTAATTTACAAATAAATTTAACCCCATAGAGATTAAATTTTTTTTTTCTATTTTGTTAGAAAGGATCGGCAGAGTTAGGACACACAGGTGTTCTGAATCTAATTCCAGTTGTGAGTATGTGTGTGCGCACACACATGGGCATACTATACACTCTTCCTTAAAATGAGTCTCATCAAGAGTTGCCATCCAATTGAACATCTACTTAGAAATGATTCACCATGACAATAGACATCACCGTGTAATTGACAGGAGTTAGAAGCCCTGGTAAAGTCATGTATAGTATAAAGAGAATTTTCATTTTAATTCTTAAATCAAATCTGCAAGGCTATTATGGGCCAACTGATATCCCATTTGACTTGCAGAGTTCCAATTTAAAAGGAGAACTGAACTCTTTTGTCATGCAAAGTGAACAGTAGTAAACAGAGACGTATTTGACGCAATCAAACCACATCTACAAACAAGTTGATTTTAATCCCATGGTTCTCTTTTTGACATACAAAGAATAAGGATAAGAACAGCAGTGCTTAACACTGAAGGAATGCTTATTGTGCCAGGTGTTGTCCTAAGTGTTTCAAATATACTAACTATTTTAAACCTCACAACAACCTTATAAAGAAGGAGCAATTATTATCCCCTTTTATAGACTGTGAAACAGAGACACAGGAGTCGAATAACTTGTTAAAATTTGCATAGTGGGTCAGTGGCAGAGCTATGTTTTGCCTCTGCAGGCTGACTCCAGAATGCATGCATTTAAAGAAGAAAGCACACCGTCTCTCCTAAAAGTAAGATTGCATAATGGAGAGAAACCACAGAGGACTCTGGAGTCACACGGAATCGCTTGAATTTCTGGTTCCATCACTGCCCAGCTATGTTACTCTGAACAAGATATTTACTTCATCTCCGCTACAGTTTATTCATCTGTAAAATGGAGACACCAGTAAAGCCCTTTTCCTAGGATCATTAGGAGGTTCAAGTAAGATGGTGCAAGTTAAACCTGCTTCATTGCACATTAGGTAATGAATAAATGGTAATTTTATAAAAAGAGCAGAAATTATACTTTAAAAATAATCTACTCAAACCCTTAATTTAAAAAAATGAGGAAGCAGAAGCCCAAAGAGGTGAAATGGCTTATTTTATATCATGCTGTCGGCGGCACAGTCAAGAATGGAAGCCAAGCCTCTCAAGTCTGTGTTTAGTGTTCTTTGAACCACAAAGGGGTAAATAGAGCATTTTATCTAACGTGTAATATTTTCAATTCAAAAAGTCCACTATTGTAGTTATTTTAATTCTTTTCCTCTGTTTAAAGATGAGTCTACTGACAGTGACTGTTATTAGAATATCCTTTCAGCTTGTATATGAGTCACAACTATATGAGAGTAAATAATAATGTTTTTTCTCTCTCAAATGTTGACAATAAATGAATCGTCTTGGTAAAAAAAAAGAAAAAGGAAAAAAGCAGTAGCAAGCCCTAATCCCATCAGTGTCCTCGAGCCAATCGAATCACAGAGGAATCATTTGTCTTGCTTCTTAGAACTAGGATGTCTGCTTGCTTACGTATTTGACAGCACTTGTATATTGAAGGAAGTGGTCAGGAGGTCCACAAAATATTATAAAGAATAAAATCCAGCCCAAGCCAATATGAAGCAAACTTTGAAAGCAAGGGAAACTTTAGCCTCGGCTCACTTGTCCATCAGCAAAATCCCTGAGCCAAGCACATGGTACATTTTACCAAGACCACAAGAAGAAAAGCTGTCAAGCTGATCATGCTGTCTTAATGCATGGTTTTCAGAGGAAGCAGTCCTTGCCACCTGAACTGGCACTGGAAGGGCATGAATTGAAATGCACTTGGTCATATTTTATAGTTATTGTACAGGTACCATAGGTGCCCAATGGGAATGCAAGTTATGACAGACAGGGGTCTTAAAAATCCTCTCATGATACTTAGCATACAACTGAACACCGAGTTAAAAAAACAAAAAGATAAAGAAAAAATCTACAGTTGAATTGAATTGAAATATGTCTCCTAAGACTATTGACAACAAACAAGAGTAAATATATTTGTTCATTTGATATTGTAGAGTCACTATCTTAGAATAGCAAAATCTACAGATAAAGAAATTTACAGAACTGTAAATGAAGATTGAATGTAGCGATGATACAGCTTCATCAAAAATAACAGCTGAATTCTCCCTAGATGCAGCATATGATGGGGGTGATTTAAGTGATCATCCTTTCACTTTCTATTTGAATAATAGATGTCACCTGAAAATGAGTCTTGACCATATACTTCATCTTTTTCAAGCTGACTCAGCTCTGAAGTTAGAGCAGCAAAAACTCTGAACTTCTAAACTGGAAAGCGAAGAATCATGATTTAGCAGGCCAAGATACCAACACTGTTTTGATGAGGTTTTCTTTAACAGCATAGTATTTGAGACTCATGATAGTATAAAAAATTGGCCAATGGAGGAAATCTAGACAATTTTTTTTTAACGTAACAAAAGCATGTTTAATGAACACCAAAATTGGCGGTATGGACCAGGGCTATCGAGGTTCAGAGGAAGGGGCGTGGTTTTGCCATCAAGGTAGTCCTAGCGCCATAAAATGAGTCTGAAAGTGTTCCTCCCGCTTACATATTTTGGAAGATTTGTGAAGCATCAGTATTAATTAACAGGTAATTAATTGAAAATCGTTAATGTTTATGAAATAAAGTTTAGGCAGTATTGTTTTTGACAAGCTCCTCTCTAGATAGGAAAAAATTCAAACAATCTTACTTTTTTTAATCTGGGGATTCCATTTTATTTTTTTCTACAGTTTGAGAAAAGCAGTTTTACAGATATAGTTAGAATTGGGTTTTTGGTTTTTAACTGCAGTTTCCTGATGCCTAGAGAGACAGCATGCTGAAGTAGGCTAGCAACAGCTCACTCAGCACTGATTGAGACTCAAGATAATAACTAGGTATGCATTCTGAAGTTAATTATACCCCTTGATAGATTTTAGTTGATTTCGTTATTTGGTTGTTATTTTGCTGTTTTTTTTTTTTAAGGATATAAACCCAGGTTACAATGAATAAGTCGCAACATCCTCCAGAGAAAGATAACTAGGAACACACCAGAAGAACAAGTTGGGTTTATCATGCATTACGAGGAGGGAGGATGCACACCATGAGGAACCATGCGGCATTTCAGTAAGAGGGTGTTAGAAAGGACTTGTTACAGGATTAGAGCTCTTCTCAGGTGATTTGGAGGATGGTTTAAGCAAGGGAGGCTTTGGTCTGAATTAGATGCTCACAGGAACTGTGACTAATTCTATGATAAGGTAAAAATAAATCTTATTTAGCAAGGCAGAAGGCTAGAGTAAAGCGAAAGTTATAATTGGTAAAGAAGTAGTAATCTCTCATATTAGCTGGGATGGGAGATATTTGATATTTTAGGGTTTGCACAATGATGTTGTTTTTCTCTTTGCTTACTCAACATCAGGAATTGTTCTTATTTTTGTCTCACTTTATCATAGTCACAGAGTGACCTTGTCTGAAATTGATATTCCCTAAAATCATTGATCTCCAACAGGAGAAGACCAGGGCCTCGCTGTGGAGGCCAGGTCAGCTCCTAACAACACCGAGGCTGAGCTGCAAGTGTCAAGCAAGTCCTGGATTTTTAGGGGCTAATTGTCTTTTTCTCACGGGTTGTACGACATAATAAATAGTGTATTTGTCTCACAGGTCGTTAAATAGAATGAAAGAAACACAGTGATATAATTAAATTTACAATGCTACCTACTGTGAACTAAAGCAGAGCTAATCTGCTGTGTTTTTTTCCTCGATGTTATCCACAAAACAGAAAAATTTTTTTAAAAGATGTTTAAAGCACTATATGACCTAGCAGGGAAGGTTGTGGAAAAAGAATTTATAGTAAGATTGTGACTAGATCTCATGTTTGAGTAAACAATCAATGCAATCCAAAATGTGGTCTAATGATTACAACCCCTCGTGACAAATTATTTGTCATCGAAAAAGTAATAGCTTTCTATTAATGTGACAAATACAATTTCTAAATCTCAAAGTCAGCAGTAAAGTTTGAGTTCCTCTATTTATATTCTAATCTTTCACTAGGTTCTACACTATCAATTTACCGAGTTTCATGTTAGCTTCGGAGATTTAAAGCACACTCCTTGGAGTAAATCAGCTGTTTGTCCTTCAGAACAACGAATCCAACTGAAATGCAGTCTCGTGGGAAGGTCTGCTCTTAAAACAGAGCCAGTGTTTCATAATTTGCATATTCTTTTCCTCACAAAAGATTGTTTTTAATTTCATTATTTCTATTCATATTATTAAAATAACCTGGTATTGACATCACTGATGAATTTGAAACATAATAAATTCATTGAGCTCCCTTGTGCTTTTTCTGAATTTTATTATATATATAGATATACATATAGATACACATGTTTATTTATTTTCAGGTTCACTTGATAGAGGAATTCTATATGCAAATTATATATATATATGCAAGTTACTGATCAACATGTTTCAAGAGGCAGATTCACGTTTCTGAAATGATGTCAGAATAGCCAGGGCACTTTTTTTCTGGTTAAATTTGCATGAGATAACATGTTATTTGGATGCCAAATAATTCTAAAAGTCTACCGAATAGTACTAGTTTACACTGCCAAAATAATACACAAAGTTAATTTAAAAATTCACTGGTGACTTTTAGAAGTATAAGTATATGCATTTGGTCCAATGTTATTAAGCCAATTATACACCATGCATGTAACTATGTTTTGTAATATTTCTTGATTCTATTAGGGAAAATATCTCTGCTTTACTCATTTATGTAAGGTTGCTTAGCAATTCATAAATTATTCTTCCATATTAGTTGTAGATAACATTTGTCAAATTTACCCAAATATAAAATTGGAAATGTTGTTGGATTACATCACAATTATAGATTAATTTGAGGGCAACTGACTCTTTCATAACAGTAAGCCATTTCTTCTAAAAACATGGAATGTCTCTTGAAAAATTAAGATCTTCTTTCATATCCTTAATTAATTCTGTAGTTTTTTCCATATTGTACTCAAGATAAAGTAAATTACTATATGAACTGAAGTTTTTGTTGCTAGTGTGATGGTGTCCTATTTTGTGTTATATTTTCTAGTTGGTGTCAAGAACCGTGAAGAGTCTCAGATTTTTACCCAATTTGCAAGCTAACAAGTTAGCCTACTACAGTTTCATGGATGCTGGCAGAAGACACATGACTCTTGGTTCAGAGACAAATGGTAATTTATTACTCACAGCAATAACATTAGCCAGAGCATTTTTTGCATTGGTTCTCTTTGCTACAATTACTATGGGGAAATGTGAAGAGGGCCAGATGATGACTACACATGCAATGGTGGCAGAGTGAGGGTTTGGGGGAGTGGTGTTACAAGAGAAGAACTTGAAGCTTAGAAAACTCAAACTTTTCATAATAGAATATAAACAAATCTGTCCATTCTTTAAATATAAACATCCTTGAAAAGATAGTCTGGAACAAAGGCAGTCAGTGCCTCTGCTCACAAGATTTAAGAGAGAGCCATAGAGAATTGCCTCCCTTCGTTTGGTTGTGTCTGGTGTAGAGGAATACCATTGCCTTCTGTAGACTAATGATGTGTCCAGGCAAGTTACAAGATTCATTATTTTCTTATAGTTTGTATGCTGATTCTATTGTTTGTTTTCCCTTAGCTAGATGATTAAACATCTGCATATAATGACAGTTGTGTATTTTCTTTTCTAATCCTTACAACTCCTAATTCTTCTTTCTTTATCATTAGGCAGGATTTCCAGTACTATGTTAAATATAGCTTTGTTCCTGATCTAAAAGATCTGAATGTATGTAAAATTTCTTCCTCAAGTATAATGTTTGCTATTGGTTTTAGTACACAATCTTTTTTTAATCAAGTTAAGGGAGTTTCCTTCCAGTCTTCATTTATTAAGCGTTTTTTTTTAATTAATAAAGATAACCAAAAGAGTTTTCTTTTAATGGGTCAAATGTCATTGATAGATTTCTCTGATACCAAATCATCCTTGTATTTATACTCAGTCATGTAATTAGACAAGACTGTAGGATTTGCTAAGCTTATGTATTATTTTAAGATATACATTCCTACGTGAAATGGGCCTCTACTTTTCTTATTTTGTCTTTTCCTTTATGGAAATCAAGAGTACAGGAGCTTCATTAAATGAGCTGGGCACCTGTGCCTCTTATTGCATTTTGTGGAACAACTTACATGAGACAGGAATTTAGCATTAGTTGAAAATTTATATGAATTTATTTCAAAACATTTTGGCCCTGGCTTTTCTTTTTTGTTTGCTTGTTTTTAAAGGGGAAATCTTGGCTACTGTTTTAATTTTGTTTAAAACTTATTGTTACCCAGGACATTATATATTTTTCTGAAATTTATACATTTTTCTAGGTTTTCAATTTTTTTAGTGTATATGGGAACTTACATATGACAAGGAGAGTATCAAAAGTAGTGGGGAAAGGACAAGTCATTTAATAAAAGGGGTTAAGCAAGCTACTTTAAGGAGAAAAATGAAAGTGGATGCTTACTTAGCATATTCAAAAGCAGCTAAATGGATTAAAGATCTAAATATGAAGATAAGTTGTGGATAGTAGAAGGAAAAATTGAATATCTGTATGATCTACAGGCAGAAAAGTACTTTAAAAACAAATCTTCAAAGTCAAAATTCTTAAGACAAAAAACTGATGAATGTGATTACATCAAAAATAAAGATTACTCTTCAATGAAGGAGACTAGACAAAATGAGTAGATGGACAATAGCATGGGAGATGTGTAAAAGAAAAAGCAATTTAATATATGAAAAAGAAGACATATATGTTAACATAAAGATAAGCAAAGAGAAGCATCCTAAAACCCACAGCAAACAGAAGGTTTCCTGTGAAATGATAGAAATATTCTCTTTTTAAAATGAGAGTTGAGCAATGATGTCCTGAAGTTCTGTTTGGGATTGTAGGTGCACAAATTGAATATAACAAACTAAAATCCCAGTCTTCAGGGGCTTTTGTCACAATGGGTATTTTGATAATGGATCTTGTCTCTTGAGCTTGTACGTAACGGGGAGATGTTGGTCAAGGGTACAAATTTTCAGTTATAAGATGAATAAGTTCTAGACTTCCAATGTATGGTGATTACAGTTAATCATACTCTATTGTATACTTGAAATTGGCTAAAAGAGTAGATCTTACGTGTTCTTACCACACAAAAATGGTATTTTATAAAGTAATGGATGTCTTAATTAACTTGATCATGGCACTGTGTCACAAAGTATATGTATATGTATATTAAATCATGACATTGTACACCTTTAAAAAAATCACAATGTGCAACCTAAATATATACCATTTTTATTTGTCAGTCATACCTCAATAAAGCTGGGGAAAAAATGAAAAAAAAATTTCAGTTTATTTAGATTAAATACTCTGGAACCCCTAAATTTTATTATTTATATCTATCAAGCTTCGAGGAAATTGTTTTTAAAAATTAACCATTATTCTAATAAACTGGTATACAAAAAAAACAGTTAAATAAGCACACATGATGTAACAATGGATAAAGAATCTACTTGACTAACTTTAGATTGAGTGTTGAGTACTTACTGATTTAAAAATAAACCAATATTCTGTTATAGAATCTATTATAACTCAGTTTTTTTCTTGAAAATTCACTTTGCTTTTTCTGACCATAAGTCTGATTTAGTATCATCATATGATTCTAAGTAATAAGCTGATTTTTGGAAGCATTATAAATCAAGAAATCAATTTTTCTATAGATTAGCTAATTTAAATTCCATATGGTTCAGTGAGTCAGGAAACATTAATGGATCTTTTCGTTAATGTCGCTTTGCTGGACAGTGGATCAACGGATACCTAAACCTTTATTAAAGTGATTTTTATGAGTGATAAACATCCAGATTCTTTCTGTCTGAGATTGTATCTTATCATCTAGATAAGTGGAACATTTCGTTCTTCTAAATAAGCTTTATATAACTCCTTTATGAGTAATGAACAGACGAGATGAAACAACTATATTTTGATCTTTTTATCATTGAATTAACCTTATCATGCTAATTTTAATTTTAGGCTTGGAAGAGTGGGGAATGAGGCCAGAGTTTGAAAACAAAGGAATGAGAAAGAAAAATTTTCATTTGTGAAATGAAATGAAATGTGGAAAGTGTGATTTCGTATACTAACTAAATGTGGTTTACCACATTTAGTTAGTATGTTTATAACAAGATAAGGGAAAAGATATTCTGCTATTGAGGAAAAAGTTTTGAGTGTTGTTTAGTTTCTATTTAGTTAGTTTTGAACCTGAAAAAGCAAGATTGACTCTATTGGTTGAATCAGTTGAATAATTTCTAGCAGGTGATGTGCATGTTATCTATGTATGGAAAGAAAGAATGTACTGATCTTGAAAAAAAATAATCCAATAGATTTCTGTTTTAATTATCCAGATATTATAGGCAAGTTCTATTGAAGATTTATTATTTAAAATCTGTACTGAGTTGTGTAGAGATCTCAAGTCTAATTAGTGATAAATGTGAGTAACTTAAAATAAGCGAATAGCTTTAATTTAGGCTTCCCGATATACACCCTAGTTTTTTTTACTGTAACCTTAGTACAGAACTTATCTGCCGTTTTCTTTTAGCGGAAACTTTCTGGTATATTTTGTCTTTAACTTTTCCCATATATGTATTTCTTTATAGTTCATTGGAATGGCTGACAATGATTTCTCTTACCACGGTTACAAAAGAATAGGGAAAGTTACATGAAGAGAGATTATATGAAGACTAATAAACAAAGACCTACAATGTATGACATTGTCGGTTAAAGATCAACTGTAAAATGAGATCCAGAGAAACAGAGTGCGGAGAATCAATACCAGAAAATCATTATATCAGTATTTGAAAACTGGTTGGAATGCCATATGAGATCTGCAATTTAACACACTGCAGAGGGACTGAAATGATTAAGGACTCAGATATCACTTCTTTGACTCAACAAGGGACTTCAACAAACAAAGTCAAGCTGAGGTGTGATAGGAAGGGATAGTACTTTCCTGGCAGTCCAAAGTACACTAGTTTACAACTGTGTAGATAAGGAAAATTCTAATTTGGAGGAGTGGGTATGGAAGGGAGACAATATATGAGACATGGCAAACTGCAAAAAGATCATTTGCTCTCCTTCTCCTCCATTTTTCTCACATCTTCTCCTTCCTCCCTTGCATCCATATTGTTCCTATGAGAGGTGTCACGTTTGTATATAATCAAGTTATCTTAGCTAAAATTGATGGACCTGATGGAGAGTACCTGACTCAACCTTTCCCTTAGATGAATGTCTTTTCTCTAGGATTCATGGACTCAGAATTTAAAAAAGATTCAAGCCAACCTCTTGGGTAGCTCAAGCTAGAAAGATATAAGGTCTATAAGTCCATTGCTATTAGAGGCTATGTGGAGAAAGTAGGTCTGTGTTGACAGTGAAAGAAATAATGCCAACGTGCATGGTGGAAAAGTCTCTACTGCCTGGGAGCAGTTCTCTTGGCCAAGGGAGTGTATATAAACTTCTGCTCCCAGAGAATAGAAGCCACACCCATTCCTGTACTAGTATCCAAAATTACCAGTGAAAGGAAATCTTAATAAATCACATCCCTTTCCATTAAGCTGGCAGGGGTACATCTGAATGTACTTCTACTTAATAAAAGAAAAGTCTATCACTTGTTTTCTCGTCCACCAAAGGCTTGTGAACAAATTCAGGATGGTCTAATGTATAAGAATAAATGTAGAAGGTCTCAGGTGGTCCTGCTTTTTCCTTTAAAGCAATATTGTTGTCACTGGAATTAGAGTCAGCAGGGAGCTAGTGCTGATATGGGATTAAAAGCATCACCCCATACTGGGTAATCAATGAGTATTAGGTCAAGTTATGGTCCTGCAGTGTTGTGCTGGCCAAAAGTGCTGTAGGTGAAAGAAACATAGGGTAGCTTAGTTACAAATTGCACTTTATATAATACATGGATAAAGAAAATCCTTACAAGGAGATTTTAGAGCTGGCTGGCTTTTCCTAATTTAGTACTCAAAGACAGAGGTCATATTGACAATTGAAAAGATGGAATAGGAAGAAACCCAACGCTTGATTGAGATTTCATATTAAATTCTATCAAATCTAGTGAGCATCCCAGTTAAATCAGTATGATAGTATAACGAATGGCCAATTGGGCTGACTTTCTATGGATGGAAATCTGGGGGAAAAAAACAAAACAATTTACGTATAGAAAGAAATATAACTTCTTGCCAGGTAGCTTCATCACCATATATGGGACTGCATTTAGCATTTTCTTCTAAAATCCCACTATTCTTGAGGAAGAAAAAGTCAGAAAAAGGACAAAGGTATTTCTTGGCATTAAATTTCTTTCTGTCTTAATTTAGATTTTCATAATTAATGTAGATAAACTGTTCCAAATCTAACTATTTAACCTTTAAAAAATGCTCACCTAAAACTCTGTCATAGCTGTCTAGTTATGAAAAATATTTATTGTCAATGGATATCAAAATAATTGACTCAAATTTGCATGTGAATAAAATAATAGTAAAAGGTATGAATTCTTGGCAAACAATGTTTAAAGTAGTAATATATCTCTATGTATCAAAAAGAAAAAATTCTTGCTACCATTGATTGAGGAAAGTCTACCATGTGTCAGGTGCTTTCTCTATTTAATTTCATGTACATTGTTGTTTAATTCCCACAAGCTTAGAAAATACTATTATTCCCATTTTACAGAATAGAAAATTAAATATGAAGCTAAAAAAATATACTTGCTTTACAAACTACTTTTTCAATAAACATTTTCTGAGTACTTGTTTTATATACATTACACTATATTGTGGGTGCTATGGATTAAATAGCAAATAAGAAATGGTCATCCCTATTAAGGAGTATGTTCACAAAGTCACACAGCATTTTTGCTGGCAAAACTTTAACCTGATTGTCTATGATTGAACATCCTTGGTCTTTGTGCAATGTTAGCCCATCCTCCTCCCACTTCCTCCCCACCCCTCCACCAAAAACATTAAAACACGAAGTGTTACACGGAATAATTGAAGTCAGATTTAATTCTAAAGGGAGTTTTTCCATTTTGCTACACCAATATGTGGGATGCTTTGGTTTTAAGAGAATAAAAGGTCAGCAATGAGGCCGGTGAATTGAAAATCTTCCGTCTGATTAGACAAGCAGTGTGCAACAGGCTCTCTAATAGATGGGAACAAATAGAAGGCATTAGACCATTTGCTATCTGAAGACGCTTTCCAAAATATCTTTCTCATAAGTTCTTAACCTGGTGTTTGCAATTCAAAAGGCATCATGATCTTGTAGAACTTTTTCAATTACAGATCTCATTTTTAGTCCTTGAATCATAAAAACTTCTCTTTTTATTTCCTGACTGACTCCCTTCCAACTCCAAACTTTCCCTGTAAGGCGCTATGTTATCTAAAAGGCTATATTCTTTCTGAAGTGAATTTTCTTTGAGGTCTCTTGTTAATTTTCTTCCTTCAGCCAAAATCCCATTTATTAAAAGTGTTCCAACAGTGGAAAGCTGTTCTGAAACATCTTGAAGAGGGTAATTTTCATATAGATAAAATGGCTAAAGGAAAGAAAAATAGAACCTTAGTTTGGCTGCATCTTTGCTTAGATTGGCACGGTCTACTTAGTTGTACTCTATTTAACTATTTGCAAAGCTGTTATAAACCGAAACACCATCAAATGAAACTAAAATACACACAATACTGTGACAAACTGTACTCCGCATCGAAAAATGTTTTCATTTTCATAAAACGTGGGTTTTATCATGGTGTCAAATCAAAGGTAATTAAAAAATGCACAAGCTTTCAGTTATTGAAAACTTAGTCTGTGCCAGACAATGTTCTATTTTGTATATTAATTAACTTGATCTTTGAAAAATCCTACAAGGTAGATGTTATTATTATTCCTATTTCCTAAGTTTGGAAAATGAGATGAAAGGGAAATAGATAATTTGCCAAATTCTCATGGAAAGTTATACAACTAATATTTAATCTGCAGAAATAGTCATCATGTGATAATGTTTCAAAGAAAGATGAAGTGGTTAGTTTTGTGACCCAATATAAGACCAAGGAAACTAAAGTCTGCTGAGGTCATGTCTAGATGCCCATCTGCTTTGACTCTTTGAGCTGAAACAACCGTCAACCTCTGATGCATTAGCCCACTAAGCTATCTGGTTTGCCAGTTTAGAAGATGCGTTTACTTTAATTAACCTACTATTTCAGGCACTTATTTCTTAATTTATTCATGCTATAAATATGATTTATTTTACAAGTTTGGTATTTTAGAAAGCATTCACTTGCATTATTAAATTAAATTGAATACTACTTAATCTGTCTCCTGCATTTTATGAATTTTAATTGACTGCCCATTATTTTTTTAAATTTTGCTTCATCAAAAATAAAATCTTCCCTTTTGAACATATAAAATCAGCCCAGTACCTGTTCCTTCTGCATGAAAGTGCTTTTCGCTTATGACCTTAGTTACCTAAATGGATCTGGATCACTTAATAAATTCCATCTTAAAATTTAATCATGCTTTTAGATAATATTCTGAGATATGGAAATTTCTAGCTAATTTTATTCTTCAGATTTAGAAAATGTTGTGACTGCTCTCTTCAGAATACTGCCCTTATAAAGAGAGATAAGATTCTTATCCCTGGCATTTCTCTTCTACAGACTGTAGCTCTTAATATAATGTGCAAGTTTACACTGGTGATTGCCTTAGTCAAACAGTGTATTATTAGAATGGCAAATTTTTCAGGGGAGCCATTCAATTTATTTTTGGTTTAAAAAATATTAAAGGAAATCATTAATGCCATGAAAACCATGACAATCCATTTATTTTTAAATAGCTGCATTGTGATATGGGACAGTTCCGTGTGCTCATGGTAGAAAGTTCTCATTCCTTTCTCTCCATCTGTAGCCATATGCCATATACACACACTTACATACACAAACACATACAAATACAGCTTTATGTATGTATTCAGTGGTAGCTCTTTCCCACTTCATGTATGCATGTGTGTATATAAACATATATGCATATATGTAAACAATTAAACCTAAATTTAATAGAACCATAAATATACATTAAATTGTATTCAATAGGTTAAAGAATCTTGCATTTTAAATATCATAAACACATCCAATCATGTATTTTGTTAAGCAGATAATGTCCCATGGCTTCATCTCTCCTCTTTCTCCTGTTCTACAGAGCCTTTGGTGCTAGGCTTACACTCACATTTCCTTTGAAGCTGTTGACTGTAAAGTCACATTTCTATTCCACAGGCACATGGAATGAAAGAAAAAGTAGAGCCTGTAAAACTGCAATGATTGTAATTTTATAATTTTGGTTTCCCTGAGTCTGTCTCTAGGAACCATAATTAATGCAATACCATCCATTGGCTTCTCTCAGGGGTAAAAAGAAGGATCTAATTGAAACGTTGTAAAACAGTTTCGCAAGTGAAATGGGAAGGATATTGGCTTTTATCTTCCAGCCCCACCTTTACACAGTCACAGACTATTAATGTTTCATAAAAATGTTGTAAACCTTCATGCTAATCTCACTACAACTGACGAATTTGGGTCAACAATGACAATTGAATCTTAACTGGTTATGTTTTATAGAATTTCTTTTCTGGAGTGAGAAGCTATGGATTCTGAAAGTGATTCTACAATTAGAAATATTCATTTTATGATTCTCAAGAACTTCTGCACCAGCATATGTAAATTTAAGACAAAATAAATATTCCACATTCTAGTAAGTAACAAATTGATTCATAAAAAGATGGTACTGACAGCCTAGATAAAATAAATTAACCCATTCTTCCCCCACACTTACTGTGTTTGATGCTACTCTCTGAACACTGTGAACTAAGCGTGTAGGAATCTAAATTTTAATTATGAAAGATAGGACCTGTTTTTTTTTAACTCCCCACCTCAGTCCTCCTCTACTTCCTTCTCCTCCCCTATCCTTGTTCCTCTTCCTTCTTCTGCTACTTCTACAAAATAGAATAACTTGAATTCTGAGCTCTGCTTATATTATCTTTTTGAAGAATCTTTACTTGTTGTTAATCTCCTGCAACCAAAGAGTACACTGTGCTGAAAGTCAGGTCAGGATTTGAGTGTGAATAAAATGAAGTTACAAATAAGGCTATATTCACATCCTGCTGAGTCTTCCATATTCAAGTCAGGATGCTGATAAGGAAAGAATGGGACTTCAAGACCTTAGATGAGATATTTAGGTAGAATATTTGAGAATCTTGAACTCTGAGAAGCGCAGCACTCTTCTTATCAGAAAATAACAGTATCCCTTTTTCTGGAGACCATTCCCCTGAGGCATATGTTTTGTACATTTTTTTTCTCCTACAGAGCTGCTCCAAATTTCCCTCACTGTTTCAACCCCAGTCACCATGATTGTGATTTAGCATGCCCCCCAACTGAGGAATGACTATGCCTGTCATATCAGTTATCCATTGCTGCATAACAAATGACTATGAACTAAGCAGTTTTAAACAACAGACATATATCATAGTTCCTGTGAGTCAGCCTAGACATAGCTTAGCAGGATCATCTTTAATTTCCCACACGGCTGCTATCAAAGTGGCAGCCAGGGCTTCAGTCTCATCTGAGGCTTAACCGGGGAAGAAACTTCTTCCAAGCTCATGTAGTTTTGGGGCAGCATTCAGATCCTGCAGGCTGTTGGATCATGATTTCCTAAGGATATCACCTGACTTATATAATAACAAGAACAAGCACACACACAAACAAAAATCTTAAAAATAGGTGATCAAAAGGCTGATGTCAGCTACCACAATTCGACATCATAACCATATATCAATGTCCAGGAAGCCTATTCCAGAAGAGGCTGCATCCTCTTGAGGAATACTCTGTAAGACAAAGCAAGTATACACAATACCAAATCCAATATTCTTTCCTCAAAAGGATCTAGAGAAATTCGCCGGGGCCTACTTCTATACTTTGAAGCCTGTTCAATACAGATTCTGGGCTGGCAATATTCTAGGGAATCAAAAACGTCATTGTAGCCCCCCAGTTAGAATGCAAGTGTGTGGATGCTAGGTGATGTATGGATTACGGACCTTCAGTCATCTCACTGTGGATCCAGTGATTCCACAGAGTCCTCACCTCAGGCCCCAGGTACATTTCTCAGTCCATGAATGCATAATTAGGATGTACATACTTAATTGACAGAGCTCTTGTACTTGTACACTGACCTGTGGAGGAGCACAATAATGGTAGGAAAGTTCAAGAAAAAGCCCCTGAAAATTCCTCCTTCCAAGTGGGCTAACAAATTAAAAGCAATCCTGCATCCCAGGTAGCAGAGCAGAATGGTAACGGCCTAAAGGATGCAAGGATGGTGGTTTTTATTTTAACCCTAAATAGTTGACCTCCCCCATCTAAGGAAAAAAAAAAAAAGATGAAGCATGGCAAATGATAGCAAGTAGCATACACTTAATCAGGTGTTATTTCCAATTGCAGCTGCTGTGCCAGATGTGTAACTTTATTAGAACAGATCAATACAGGCTGGAGCTTTTGATATACAGTTATTGATCTGGCATTTGTGTTTTTTGCTCCAATACTAACCAGGACAGAGACTTAGAAGCTATTTACATTCACCTAGAATAGATGGTACTATAAACTCATAGTCTTGCCCTAAAACAACAACTCTACTGATTTTAGCCAAACATAGTCAGTTAAACTCTGGTTATTTGACCTCCTATCGAATGTTTTCATGTCATCATATTATAGCTGGTTTTCATGTCGTCATATTAATTGGACCCAGTGAGTAGGAAGTGCGAAGTACTTTTGATGTCATATGCTCCACACCGTGGAAGAAAAACCCATTATGTGAATAATGGACCCAGACTTTTGAACCTTTTAAATGAGGGAAATTTTTAGAAATTTAGAAACTGTAGCATATCAGGACATTTCCACCAAATTGAAGAACAAGTTATTGTACCTTGAACCTCTTAGCATTATCAAATAATCACTCCACTTGATAGGCCCGTTTGGATTTTGAAGCTGGCACATGGAGACTTGGTTACACTGGCCTCATCCATTTATTGAGTGACTCAGCAATCTGTCAGTTTTGAGTGGGCCCAGAGAAAGAAAGGATTCTGCAGCACTTCCAGGCTGCCATACAAGCATCCCTACAACGTTATGTGACGTTATGACCAGGGGGGTTCCAGGGTGCTGGAGGTGTCTGTCTTAGAAAAGGGTGTCATATAAACTCTATAGTATAGAAGCTGTTTGAAGCAGAAAACTATTAACCATTGAAAAGCAGCTTCTGGCATTTACTGGCCCCTAACAGAGACTAAGAAACTGGTGTCTTTCTATTATGAGCTGGAATTACAACTGGTACTACTCATCGTGAGCTGGGAATTATTGACCTACCAAGTAATAAAGCTGTATAGACACAATAGAAACCCATCATATAACAAAAATGTCATATTCAAGACTAGGCTTGAAACAAGTCAGAGACTGCAAGTAATTTACAAAAGAGCTGGCCCAGACTCCAACTTACCTAATTCTTCTGTTCCAACATCTCTTGCACCTCAGCTCACATTTATAACCTCATATGGAATTCCCTATTCTCAGTTTGTGGATGTAAACGTGGTCCAGATTCATGGTGAAGTTAGTTGTTGTGAGCCAATATGTTGACGTTAGCCAAAAGTAGTCTGTCACAGAGGGGGCCTCAAAAGACAGTATTGAAAGGAAATCTTCCTAATGGGCAGAGCTTTGAGCAACGCTCAGGTCACCAATTTGATATAGAAGAAGATGCCTGAACTAAGGAGATTAATAAATTCCTGGGCTGAGACAAATGGCCTAGTTTGTTGCTTTGAAAGAGCAAGACTGGAACACAGAGTTGAAGAAAAGCAAGTAGATGTTCTATGAGAAAGTGAACAAAACGTGAGGCTCTTTGTGTCTCATAGCAGTGCCTATCAAGAACATCCATCACAGAGAAAGCATTGGCAACTAGGCAGATAGAAAGACTCCTACAGTGGTGGTTAGCCATGCTCAGACTGAGTTACACCAGTGCTTGCACAATAATCCCACGAATGGAGTTCCCTGAGTGGGAGAGGGGGAGATTGTTCATTGGACTTTCACCACGGGCTCCTTCCTCACTAAGATGAACCTAGCTACTGCTGCTACTGAATGTATGACCTATCAGCAACTTAGACCGATGCTGACCCCTTGATATACTGATTTTCAATTGTCTCTAGGCTCTTAGTTCACCCTTCTTTGCCTACTCAGTGATAGTGGGAACTTAACCCTACTAACATTTCTCCTTTGGCAGCTGGTGCAAGGTTAAGTTTTGTTAGTAGACGGTGCTGAAAGATTACTGCAAGGTCATAGTGGGACAAAAGGGCTTCTCTCCTTGGTACTGGTTTACTTGTATTTTCCTATGAGAGACTGCCAGGAAATCAGTGTACCAGAGGCCCGGTGGCAAATGCTCTTCAGTAATTTCTTCACCACACTACAGGCCTTTCCTACCCAACAGTTCAAGTCCATACCCTCTGACAAATTTCATGTCCACTCCTCAGAATATTTGTATGGCAGCCACACTTTCTTTAACGAGCTCTGAATCTTAGCCTGGGGGATGGTGTCTCTTCTAAGTTCCTAGTTCCTTCCTTGTTCACTCTCTCAGCTCTACACGTAGTAGCAAGTCCTCTTTTACTCGTTTTAGTATTTAACAATATTTTACATTAAAATTTCCTTGTTTAAATTACTGGTATGATTTTTGTGTCCTAACTGGATCCTCACTAATACACATACCATCCCTCAAAGAAACAGACCAGCTACTTTTTGACTAGTTTATTGCCTTCCATGGTGGAAGAACCATGATTCATCCGTACTAGGATTCTGACATTTTCCAGGTTTAGGTTTGTGTTTCCTCTTTTCAGTGTCTCAGACCACATCACTATCAGAAGATTTCACAGGATAAGTTAAAGAGTTAAGAAACACTTAATTCAAGACTATTGCAATAGATGAAAGAGATTGAACTCAACTCCACTGAAACAAAATGCAGGAGAGTTTTTAAGTGCTGGGATGAGCTAGTGGAAAAATCTTGGAGGATCTTATGGAGGAGGCTAGTCAATGCGATCAGGCCATCTATGTTTGCTAATTGGTGTTTAGCTTAGGGAAATTAAGCTCCTACCTTCCCACAGAGACTGGGATATAGAGGTACTGTCTTCCTGGATGATTAGGTTTCAAAGGGATAGCTCCTGGGACCTTGAGAAAGACAGTCTTAGCTTGTAAAACTGGCAAGAAGCTAGAGAAGATTTACATCTCAAAGAGGTAGAGAAAGAATTTATAATTACTAGTTCACTGAAGAAAGAGCTTTAAGAAAAGGGAGGTCAGGGGCCTATAGTCAGGAAGAAACCTGTCAAGAGTTTAGTCAAGTTGAGGGGAATGTTAAGTCTGTCCTGGTCAGAGCTCATAGAGTGACCGATTTTATTCCCAGTGGATCCTATATGATATCACCTTGGATCAAAAAACAGAAAATGAGGTGAACAATGGATACATGAGCATGGGATCCTTCAGATGCAAATATACCTCATCACTTAGAAGCTGCCAGACTAATACAATGGTAATATGGCCTCTTAAATACATAGCTGGGCTACCAGCGTGGGAATGATGCCATTCATGGTTGAGTGCTGTCCCTCAAGGTGTGGAATATAGTTGAACCACTGGATATTATATGATATTATAGTTCTGATAGAATAAGTATATCTAAGAAACAGAGGATAGAAACAGTGGTTCTTCTCACCACACTTCCAGGTACTCACATAGGGAATTTGTACTTCTTATGCCTAGAACTTTAAGGTCTGCTGGACTAGAGTTCTTGGTTTCTAAGGGGACTCTTATAGTAGGTAATACAATAGATGTTCCAGAAAACCTAAGTGCGGGATTGCTACCTGATCGTTTTGGACTTCTCCTGATTGAAGATCATAAAGCAAAACAAACAAACAAAATGTTACTGTGCTAACAGGAATAATAGAATCTGATTATCATGAAGAGATAGGATTGCTGCCACCTGATGGAGATAGGGTGAATTATGTCTAGAATTCAAGCTATTTCCCTGAGAGTCTCCTAGGCTTCCATGATCAGAGATGTTCATTAATGAGTAGTTATAGAAAGTATGGCTTTACAAGGATGTGTTGTCCAGGGGTACAGATCACTGAGGGATGAAGGTCTATGTTTACCTATTGGGCAAGCAACCCAGACCAGTAAGAAGGCTGGCTGAGAGTGAAGGGATGTAGAATAATAGGTGGGGAGGTGGGGTGGGTGGTAGTTTGTTCCAATTCTTCTTCTCTTCTATTTTTTCAATGAAACTCTGGCTGGTCACCACACAAAAAAGCAGTGGTACTATTGAGATATTGATGGATTTAACATAGGACATGGGAGGATCTGGTCAGGGTAAGGAGTAGACTGTTGCAGATGCTTTTGGTGCTGCACCCATATCTCCTCTAGCCATATCATTTAAGTGCATACTAATTGATTACCAACTGCCATCCTTGGTATCTCTTTGCCCAAGGACTTATCTGGAACCTTTTCTGCCCATGCTGGCAGTAGACAGGAAGTGATGGAAAAATAATGCTTCCAGGATCAGTCCTCAACTATTGACTCTGAGAGCTAATTTTAAAATACCCTACCTCCCATGGTGCTAAAAGGAAACATCTCTGAGCCCTATAATCTACAATCTTTCCCAGACTTCTGGTTATCTACAGTGGCAACTTGCTTAATTGAATCCTTGTCTCAAGTTCTGCCCCTGGTAAAATCTAAATTAAAACAGACAAGCTTTGAGATCAAACTGACTAGGGTTCTAAAGTTCATTTGGAAACATCTCTTTGTAATACCTTTTCCCCTTTTTACTTCCTTCTTCTCATTTTTCCCCTCTTTCATTTTGCAAAACCAAATTTCTTTTAAAACCTAATTCATTTTTGCAACTTGTTAAAGATAAATTCTTCATAACATTAGGTAAATAGTTTTTAATTAGTCACTTAGCATCTAATATCCTCAGTTTTCTATAAAATCTATAAAATGGCTTAGTAATATTCATTTTACAGAATATTTATTACTAATAAATAAAGTATCTAGTTCTTCATCTGGTAAATACTAGACTCCCTCTTTAAAGAGTCTTGCATTTATTTAAAGATAGGTAACTTGCTTTAATAAATTGAAGTCAAAAGAAAGGTGGTTTGTACTTATACCTGAGTAATAGATTCAGTTAACACTAACTGTGTCATTTTACATAATTTACACAGCATATGCAAAAAGCAGTTGGTATTAGAAGATATTCATTAAAAGACATGTATTTGAATTTTCGTAGCAGCGTTATTAATAATAGTAGCAAACCAAAACTACTCAGTCATTGAGAGTAGGATGGATGAATAAATTATAGAACAATTATCTAATGGAGTACTATGCAGCAATAAAAATTAACAATGCACAACTATTAGCTATGGTATGGATTACTCCCATAAACATAATGTTGAGTGAAGGAAGGCAGTCTCAGAAAATTAGATACTGTCTTTTTTGTTCCATTAACATAAAATGTAAAAATAGGCAAAATACTCTATTTTGCCAGCAGTCAGGATAGTAATTACTTTGGGAGGCAGGCAGAGATAGGAAGAGGGCATGAATGAGGGCTTGTGGTGTGTTGAAAATGGTTTTTTTTTTTTTTTTGATCTGGGTATTGATTGCACAGAGGTGCTCAGTTTGCGAAAGTTTAGTGAGCTTTACACTCATAATACGTATACTTGTGTGGATATACATGTGTGTGTATGTGCATGTTAATAAAAAGTTAAAAACTAGTTAAAGTTAAAATCAGAAATATTGCTCTAGAAGTTATCTGGCTTTTACAAACAGTAGAGTACGTTATTTAAATACACCAAAATATTTCCTTTGACGTTCATCATGATTTCAACTGAAATACTTCATTACTAACGAGTAATTGATTTCTATTGTATCATTATTTCTTGGGTAGTTCTGTGGTATTTGAAGCTCCAATATCCATACAGTGTGCATCAGGATACTTTTTAAACTCAGTTAAAATTCATGACAGGCTTGACAGATTCTGATTCAAAACATTAAATGTATCCTTCAAATTAATTTCCATGATATTACTTTGAAATGCTTTAAGATTGGCTTTCAACTTTTTAATTTCATTACATAAATCATAACAGACAGACAATATTTCTTGGATACTCACATTCTCATTACATTCTCTTTCTCCTTCTTCTTTTGACTTTTTTCTTATACTTCAGGAAAAAATTGTTCTTGTCATTATACCTTCACATCAGATGATAAACTTTCTTTTATTTAATCTTCTGCCTTGTTAGAGATTAAAATGGCTTTAATAATGGGGGAGAAGTGGCAGTAGTAGACAATGAAAGGTGACTTTTTCCATGTTAATATCAAGGTTATGTTGATATTATAAAACTTGGTTTACCAGAGTTTACCTTATGTTTACGAAAAGCATAAAATGTATTTATAAAATCTATTTTGATTAATTTATCTGCTCATTCAACATTTTTAGAGAAACTATTACAACCACATAATTGAATCCTGTTCTCAAAGAACTCGTTGTCTTGTGGCACTGAGATAAAGCAAAAATTATGCTATGTCTCCATTGTCTTACTAGAGGTGCTAACTAGAGGTTTGAAGAGTTTCTAGGCAAGCACTGTTAAGCCTTTCTGGGTTGGTACATAATTATTTTATCAGATTTTATTTGGATATTTTAGCCAAATTAGTGATTAAGGGTCATTTTCTGCTCTGTCATTAATTAATTCACTCATCTATTCATACATTCATTTTTTAGCCCCAGGTTTTCTTCTCCATCCAAGGTCAGCTCCTAAAGCATTTTGCTTTCACCTGCAGAAGACCACAGATAAATTTATGCTGGTTTCTTCACCTGATAAACCTGTCAAGACAAGATCCAAGACTCATCTCTCCCATTAGTTCAACAAAGCCTTGATCTCTTTGGAGTATTAAGTGACATGCCAGGCACTGGATAAATATCAAAGGGAAACAAATAAGAAAACACTTTTTAAACAGAGTGGTAGGAGCTAAAACTGAACTGTGTACAGAGGCTTTTCAATGGATGAATAAGTGCTGAGTGGCAGAGTAGAAGATGGTGGTGCTGGAGAAAGAGTTCTGGGAAATTTTCACTAAAGTGATAAACTGTTTGGAACAGGGCTCCCTCCCTAAGTGGTAATGACCTCTCTGGGAATAGCCAATACAATATATGCATAGTGTGCAATATATGTATATGATGCATAGTGTGAGTTTTATATGCCATTTGGCCCTTTAATCCCAAAGGCATAGACTACGCTTTGCATCAGAGGCTGCCTGCAATCCTTTACATCCCATTAAATCAATTTGTCACCCTGGGAACCCAGCCACCATGTTATTAGGAAGTACAAACCACATGGAGAGGTCAGTGATGAACATACTGGTCAACAACTTCAAGTAGCAGCCAGTATTACCCACAAGATATGTGAGCAAGGAAGTCTTCAAATCATTCCAGAACCCAGATTTCTAGCTGCCCCAGCTGACACCTATTGGAACAAGGATGAACTATCCCTACTGAACCCTGGAACCCTGCCCAAACTATAGATTGATGAGTATAATAGATGTTTTTGTTGTGTTAGGCCACTGAATTTTGGGGCAATGTTTTTTAATCTGGACTTATAAGTAGAATGATCAATATGACTACGTGAGGCAAAGAAACTCTGAATGAAACTCTGAAATACCTCTTGAAAGAGTTTGAAGATTACTAAAGCAGCATAGGATAAGCATACAAATCTTTATAGTATAAGGCAGAATATTTTTACAAAATGTGTAATCATAGGGGGCTGGCCTCGTGGTCGAGTGGTTGAGTTCGCGCGCTCCGCTGCAGGCGGCCCAGTGTTTCGTTTGTTCAGATCCTGGGCGTGGACATGGCACTGCTCCTTAAACCACGCTGAGGCGGCGTCCCACATGCCACAACTAGAAGGACCCACAACAAAGAATATACAACTATGTACCTGGGGGCTTTGGGGAGAAAAAGGAAAAAAATAAAATCTTAAAAAGAAAATGTGTAATCATAAAGGCATAATGGTCATGAAGGTTGTTAGGCTGACACAGGACACATACCAATTTTGGAGTCAGGAAATACTTCATGGAAGAGGTGGCATTTCAGATGTACTTTGTATCATTTATTTCCAGGAAAATTATGTGTTTTTATTCTTATACAAAATTTGTACTTAGGACTATAGCATAAGTCTGAGAAATGTAGTTTTAAAGAAATTTCTTTCCTATCCTCAGTCAATACTCTGTCCATATATGCAGACTAAAAATGAGTGTGGAATGAGGCCCTCCGCATGAGTTCTATAATAAAATCTGTCGAACATGCAAAGAGATAAATAGATGTATTTGATTCACGTCTTTCACTAGGGCTTAGGAGACATTTGGGGCACCTGAAAGTGCATAGGCAGTTAAATTGAACAATTAGCTGCCCAGTTGTATATTTATTGTAAACACCAAGATAACTTAAATAATGTTGCAGGTATAACTTGAGGATTTAACCCACATGTACGAAATATCCTCTCTCAGAGCAATTTGTAAGCTGTGTAGTTAAGGAAGGGTAGAAGTCAAAGCTGCTGGGAATTAGAAATATAGATTTTATTCTTCGCTTTTCAATCTTCCAGTTAAGTGCTTCTCAATTCCTAGTGAATGTCCCAGTGTGAATGCCTCTGGGAGAATTACCTTCAGACTACCAAACCAGAGTCATTATTTTGAATAGCCTTACATTGCTAAGATGTTTTAATTCACATCTAGAATTTCCCAAGTAGTGAAGTGGCCTCAAGGCTAAATCAGACCACAAACTGTAAGAGTTTCAGAATTCAGATATTTCTCAAAAACATCACAAACCCAAACCTGAGATCTATACAGACTAGGTAATGCCTTTTTAGGCCAAATTTATGCTAAAGAATTTTTACAGGATAGAAATTCATCAGATAATTGTTCATTTTTCAACAGTGATTAAAAACGCAATTGAAATGTCTAAAGAATAATTTTAAATGCTCTAATATTCATGTGTAACTAAGCCATATGACTCAAGTTTCTTATTCAGTATTTGTTCTCCACCCCTCCCCCATTCCAATAGCAAAACGCTAAGAAACCCATGAACCCAATTTGCTCTATCTTGATAATTTCTTGACACTGTATACTTACATTGGCTCAGCCATACTAAAAGCATATTAGTTTCTCCTTCATTATGAAAGTTAAAACCAATGAATTAGTCCACAGCGTCTCATTCAATATCGACTTGCCTGGAGTCCATATTGGGTAACAGCTGTATAAACATAAAACAGTTCTGCCCTCTGGATGGTGAATTACTGCAAGGAGGAATGTGCTGTGATAGTTGTCCACAGTTAAGAGCATAATGTGAATATTTACCATATTTGCAATTAAGATAATAAAACTATGATGTCCAGTGGTTCTCAACTAAGAGTAAATTTGGCAAAATCTTGGGACATTTATTCCAACCAGGAGGCATCCAGTAGGCAGAGGCTAGGAATCCTGCTAACTGTCCTACAATATAAGGACAGCTCTCCAAACAAAGAGTTATCTGGTCCAAAACATCAATAATGCCAAGGTTGAAAAACTCTGCCATATACCTCTTGTTAAAATTTTTTTTTTCATTTGGATTATAAACATCCAAGTAACAATACATTTACTCCTCATACTTTCAATTTTTAGATAAAATATTTTATTTTTAAATTTAAAAACTGCAGAATATTAATGAGTTTGAATAAAGATGTTTCTTGAAACAAAAAACTATTGATTGACCCATTGAAGTTCCAAATGGTACTTGAAAAGAAATGGCATTTTAGATAATAGAGATGAGTGCTATTTATCTCTGAAGCTTTCTTAGGTGAACATCCATGTATAAAAGTAACTTGAGGGATATTGAAAAGGTTAATTCAATATGCTTCATAAAGCGGTTCCAGCTTAAGTCCTCTTGGGTGTAGGAGTTAAGGGGACCTTAGGAGTTAGGGGAACCTACGCCAAATCAAGAGGAATGAAGGTAATGATCTTAGCAGCATTGTCGAAGCATCGCTACTCCCTAGAGGGAGAGATTGTTACTTAGGTGAAAGCGTGTACTTGGCTCCCTCTTCTATCATTTCAGCCAGTAAATTAAGAATCCACTGGAAGACACAATTTAAAGATTTGATAAAATTGAAAAAAAAAGAAAGCGAAGAGAGAGAAATAAGGAGCCACAAATGCTCATGTTTAAAATAGTCTCTGGCTGGAGAGATCTCTTTCTAAGTGACGGCATGTGAGAAACCGACGTTATGGCCACAGTTTTCATTTGTCTTCTGCGCTTGCTTCTCTCTCGTCTATGACTTAAATGAACTAACCTCGAAGACAGATGAGTCTTTTGTATAAAAGAGTAGAAAATGGATTGGAAAAGAAAGTTGTAAATAAATTCTTAATTTTAAAAAGATAGTTACCATTTCACAATAATGCAATATGGCTACTTTTGAATTCTAAACATTTTGAATTCTGAGAAAGCCCATTTTATAATTTAAGGTTCACAGTATAGCTTTATATTTTAAATGCAATTTTAATAGAATTGATAAATCCAGCATAATTATTCCATTAACCTCTATAAACATTCTCATTTTTTCGTGCAACTCAGTAGCTGAATGAAAACAGACCCCCAGGACCTCATTTACTTGCTATACCTGTCTCATTTACAAGCTGATTAATTTACATTTTCAGCACTTCAATTACACGGCTCCATTAATGCCCCAAATAATCTATAGTAAATAGCTTTTTAAGTTCAAACTACTCTGAAACTCTAAAATTGTAAGTTTTGTGTCATTTGACATAAACAAATTACAAGTTAAGACATATGACATGAACCCAAATATGTACTATTCTGCATTTTTATAATCCACATGAAACAGTTTATTATTATCAAAAATCATACGATTAATATTTTATTTTTGGATCCTCAAAAAAACCACAATATTTAAAATGTGCCAGTGTCTAGAACAATGTATTGCCCATAACAGAAGCTCAATATACATGTGCTATTCCGATAGGCAAATTGCTACCTGTTCTCAAAACCCTATTTCTCTTCTTCCTGGGCACACAGCTGGACAGGTGAGCATGGCCATGTAATGGAGATCTAGCCAGTAGAATGTCAGCAAAACAGAAATGTGCATTCCTGGCCTGGCCTATGAAACACTCCCAGGCAGGGTCCTCCCAGTTTGTTTCCCATCCAGGTGCCAGGAATGGAGATGATCCCAGGGTGATGTGGACCTTTGAATTTCTGCCAGAAGGAGAACTGGCTGCCTAAGAGCATCTGCTTTTGTATATCGCATGAATTAGAAATGAACCTTTGGAGTACAAGTCATGAAATGTGAGGGTTTATCTGTAAAAGCATCCAGCGTAACATTAGTAACTTTAGAGGTAAAAACTCTGAGTAAATTTTCTCTGACATATGTAATCATGGAAATAAGCTGTTTGGGAAATGTGTATGTGTATTTATACACACACACACACACACACACACACACATATATATATATACACATGTTTATTTTTATATATGTGTTTATATATAAACACATATATCAAAACATATTTATGTATGTTTTGATAAATTTCTTCAAAAAATATTTTTTATGGCTTATAAACTATTGTTCATCATAAGAAGTTTAACAAATCTAAACTCAACGAGCTGAGGACTAAAAGCCTCTTTTATCTTGTTGCTCGCCTTTCCATCACGAGCTCTCAAATGGCTTTGTTCACATAAATCTTGCACTGACACAGGAAGCAAATCTTCCTGTTTTATCATTACACTGTTTTGTTCTCTCTACTCTGATTTTCCTTCATTCCTAATGACTCAACTTGTAGCAATTCCACTTGGTTTCACTTTTTATTCCAACTTTATCTTTTGTGCCCTTGAACTTTCTGTCATGAGTATTCAGTTATCATAAAACTTTTACCTCAAAAGTACTAAACATTTGACTTGTTCTGAATATTATGTAAACCTGGACAATATTCATTTCGAACGTCTGCTTGATTAGATCAATAGGCAATATTTCAGCAACTATTCACCTGATACTCACTTTTTAGAGAGCTTTATTTTTTTTGTTTCAAGCAGTGGAACTGAACAAAATTCTTGTTTCTGTCTTTTATTGTCTCAGAACTGTTAACTCAAGTAGAGTATATAAAAATATAGATAAGAATTTCAAAATTATATGCGTCTGGTGACATTTCTCTTCATGATGTGAACATTGCTGCGTGTTCTTTTCCACCAGGATAGCTTTTACAAGGTACACCATGTCATTGGCCTTTTATTTCACTGAGAGGCTTGCTGTGTTCACAAAAGGCTGACAGGTCTACTCCAACTAGTCAGATTTCAGAGGCAATGGTGACAGTGTGGCTGAGCCAGGCTTCACAATGGGTTGTCTTTGCAGTGTTAACATGAAAAGTCAGACACCAAAAAGAAGACTGAATAGAGTCCCAGATAAAAGGGAAACAAAGACCTAAGGACCTGTCATATAACACTTATTTTCCAGAGTAAAAGTAGCTGAGATATAATAAAGAACAATGGCTTTGAAGTCAGAAATACCGAGATTCACATATTTTAATCTCTCTCAGTTTCAGTGTCTTGATCTTAAAAAAAGGAGACAAAAGTATTTACATAATAGGATCATTATGAAGGGCAAGTGGAAAATATGGGTAAACAGTCCAACGCCATGTCTGTCACTCAGAAGTACTAATATTGATTGAACACTCCTATGCGCCAAACATTGGTCTAGGCAAGTAGACAAAAATCCTCGCCCCATGGGACACACATTTTAGTGGGAGAAACTGGGAATAAAGAAGACAAATAAGTGAAATATCTAGTGCATCAGATTGCAAAAAGGAGGGAGAAAAGTAATCTAGAGGAGAGGAATAGGAAGGATTGTATTTGTAATAATAGGATGGCCTGAAGTGTCTCGTGGAAAGGTGACATCGCAGTCAAGTGAGAGAGTAAGCCATGTGGATACTTAAAGTAAAGCATTCTAAGGAAAAGAAAGAGCAAACATAAAAATACCAAGGCAAAAGCATGCTGAAATATTCCTAGAACAGCAAGGGAGCCTTGACTCAAGCAGAGTGAGCAAAGGTGGAGGCAGTGGGAAATGAGGGTCAGAAATATCGTGTATGACCTTGTAAGGTTTTGTGGGGGCTTTGGCTTTTACTCCGATGGAGATGACATGCCTGAAGGAATACTGAGCAGAAAAGTGACATGATCTGACTTATGTTTTCATAGGATCACTCCAGTTGCTGTTTTGAAAATAGATAGAGTGGAAACAAGTAAAGAAGCACATGGACTAGTTTAAAAGCTTTTTATCAACCCTGGTAAAAGATGAGGATCACTTGGCCCACAGTGGTCGCAATACAGGTGATAAGAAGTAGTTAAATTCTGTATACAATTTGTAGGCAGAATAGGCAGGATTATTTGAGGGCCTGGATATGGAGTGCGAGAGGCAGCAAGGTGTCAAGGATGACACCAAGGTTTTTGTATAAATAACTGGAAGAATGTTAGTTCTTTTCCCTTCTCCTTTTTCTCTTTGTCTTTGTCATATTTGGGGGCTATTGGCTGACAGTAAATAATCATTTATCTTCTAAAAACCGTATCTTCAACAAGTTTATAAATGAAGAATCTGCTAATCAGTGCCATAACCAGAGGACTATATGTGGGAATTGAAGGGAAGAAGATCTCAATCAAGCTCTAAGCCCAATATTTAAGAAATATTCATAAATATGTTTTTAAGTCTTATAGAAGTCGAATGATACAATGGTGATTAAAGAGACTATTCCTTTGTTGGCTCGAAAGTCCATTTTATAATACTCTATATATACTATTTAAGGGTCTATTTTTTGTAGATCAAATTGTAAGATCATTTGTTGACATCTTTCTTTCCATATTAGGTGAAAATGGGTTCCAGTAATAAGTAACAAAAGGATTTTAGTGCAACAAAGGTTTATTTCTTGCTTATGAAAAGTCTAGAGGGTCAAGCCATTCTCCTACTAGGCAGCGACTCAGAGTTTTCGGTTCCAAACACCTCAAAAATAACTTCGAAGGATACCAAGAAAGTGGAAGTGAGAGCTACACGGGGAGTGCAGGCTTTTAAAAAGTTCGGCTCTAGAAATAGCACACTCACTTCCATTCACATTTCTTCGGCTGCAACAGTGAAACTATCTTACTATAAAGGTCTAAGAAGTCAAGGGAAATATGTGAAACATTTGAAAAACACCATTTTCTCTGCTGCTGGTAACTAATCCAGAATCTTTATCTTCCTGCCCTCCTTCCTCAAAAGTCAAAGCACTGGATTTCATAGAGTTAAGATATAACATTTAATATTGTGGCTATATGAATTATATAAACTCTGATGACATAAAAATGGAGTCATTGCAATTTGCTAAAGAGTAGAGCTTAAATATCCTCACCAAAAAAACCAAAAAAAAAGTATACACGTTAAGTGATGGCTGAGTTAACTCAGTGGAGGGGAATTCTTTCACAATGTATATGTATATCAAATCATCATATTTATACTTTAAATATATTATTATTTTGTCAATTATCCCACAATAAAAATAAATAAATAAATGGAGTCATTGAAGGGATTCATTCAAGGGAATGGAGATACACTAGGCAAATGGTACAGCTGGAACCATATTCAAAATGTGGAAATTGCACAGGACCTTGCTGCTACAAGGACTCACCTTCCTGTGGAAACTAGACAGGAATTCTGGATTTTAAACCTTTGACCTGACTGATTTTCTCCACTGTTTTTCTATTCTTCATTTCATTTGTTTCCACTCTAGTCTTTATTATTCCCTTCCTTATGATTGCTTTAGGTTTAGTATGCTCTTCTTTTTTTATTATTTTCATAAAATTGAAGGTTTCATTATTGATTTGAGGTCTTTCTTCTTTTTGAAAATAGGAATTCGCAGCAATAAATCTCCCTCTGAGTACTGCTTCTGCTGCATTCCATAAGTTTTGGTATGTTTTGGTTTTGTTTTCATTTATCTCAAAGTATTTTCTGATTGCCCTTCTGATTTGTGATTGTTGTCTTTTCCCATAGGTTACTTAGGAGAGTGTTTTTGAACTGCCACATTTAATTTTTTTTAATTTCCTTATTTATTGGTTTTTATTTTTTTTTTATTATGGTAGGAAAACGTACTTTGTGTAATTTCTGTCATTTTTAAATTTATTGAGGCTTGTTTTATGGCTTAATATACGGTCAATCCTGCCTAATGGTCCATGTGCCCTTGGAAAGAATGCATATTCTGATCTTATTGGAGGAAGTGTTCTATAGGTATCTATTAAGCCTATTTGGTTTATAGTGTTATTCAAGTCCTCTATTCCCTTATTAATCTCCTGCTCAATTGCCCTACACATTCTTAAATGTGGAGTATTGAAGTTTCCAACTATATGGTAGAATTATCTATTTCTCTGTTCATTTCATTCATTTTATGCTTCATATATTTTAGAGTTCTTTTGTTAGGTGCATATAAGTTTATAATTGTTATATCTTCAAGATGGGCAATCCTTTTATCTTTCTTCTTTGACTTAACAGTCTTAACATTCTTTAACTCCAGTCACAATCTTTGTCTTAAATTCTGTTTTTGTGTAATATGAGTATAGCCAGCCCAGCTCTCTTTTGGGTCCTTTATGAATGGCATATCTTTTTTCATCCTTTTGCTTTGAACCTGTTTGCATCTTTGAGACTAAAGTTTGTCTTATGTATACAGCATATAGTTGAATCATATGCTTTTTGTCTCTTCTTCCAGTTTCTGCCTTTTGATTGAAGTGTTTAGTCCATTCACTGTAATTGTCAGTACTTGTCATTACTAATTGTCATTGTTAATAAGGTAGTATTTATGTATGCCAAGTTACTATTTGCTTTTTATATATTTTATGTCTTTTTTATTTCTCTATTCCTCCATTACTTCCTTCTTTAGTTTTAAAAAGACATTTTCTATTATACCCTTCTGATTCCCTGTTTGTTAATTTTTTTTTGATTATTTCCTAGTGATTACCTTGGGAATTACATTTTGCATCTGAACTTAAAAGAATCTTGTTCATATTAAAACCAACTTAATTTCAATAGTATACAAACTTTTTTCTCTTATTAGCTCTATAAGTTTCTCTCCTCCATGTGCTATTATTGCAATATAAATTGCATCTTTACACACCATAAGCCTATCCCTAAACAAAATCTAATTAAGTATTATTTACTGTAAAGTGGATATCAGGAAATATTTTGACCTCTAAGGCCATGAAGAATGTAATGAACTCTCAGAAACTAATTTTGTTCTAGTCCACTCTGTCTGAAACAAGACAAGAGATTTTAATTTGACTTAATATACACTAAGATTCACCATTTAACCTAAAGGTGGAGTTCAGTGTAAAGCTCACATAAATTATCATCAAAAGTCCAGAAAATTCGACAGGAGATTAGGCAAAAGAATTGTTAAATTGAAGCCATATAATACAGTTTCCAAACATTGACCTACTCGTGCAAAGGTAATAAGGCACTTTAAGGTAAGATAACCACAGATGATCAGAAGCTTCTCTATATTATTCTTAATTCCTCAGGCTATATGTTTGAGGATCCAAAAGCCCTCACTTAGTTTCAGTGATTTGTTAGAGGAACTCACAGAGCTCAATAAAGCTTTTATACTCACGCTTAGAGTTTATTATAGCAAAAAGGAAAAAGGTGCATATGGTCCAGAAGACACCAGGTGCAAGCTTCCAGTTTTTCTCTCACAGTAGAGTCATGTGTATAACACTTATTTCTCTCAGCAATAATATGTGGCAATACGCATAGAGCATCACCAACCAGGAAACTTCACCTGAGTCTTGGTGTGGACCATCACATGGGCACGGCTGACCTGAGTCTCAAGCCCCTCCAGAAGTCAAGCTGATTCTCTGTGGCCCAAGGTCCCCATCATAAATCACAATGTTAGCATAGACTGTTTGGTATGGCCTGTGGCCCCCATGTAAACAAAGACACTCTTATCAGAAAAGATATTCCAAGGGCTTAGAAGTTACCTACCAGGAGCAGGGCAAGGGCTAAACCTTTCTTTGGCATGTGTAGACTGTGGACAACACAGACTTGCTGAATTAACTCTTTACTGCACAGGATCCCAGCATGAAAAACCATGGACAGGTCTGAGTCTCATGTAAATGACCCACGCTTCTGGCAAAGCCTGAGGTCTCATGTACTTGCCAGAGGAAACATTTACCATCACTGGAAGACAAAACTGTCCCATTAAGTTTTCATAGTCAAGAATAAGATTTATTTCCCTGGGCAATTCTGTCCCTGCAACTAAACAACCTTGTGGTCAACTCTAGACAACAGGTGTTTACTATGTATCTACTTAGTGAGTTTCTGAAAATAAGCATAACACAGTCTTTCCCCTCAAGGAAGTCACTGTCAAGTGTAGAGAAAGACAAGAGAAATTGTTTAAATATGGTAAAGTAGGCACTGTGAAAAGCATAACATAGGACATAATGGTGCACAAAGAAAGGACCCCTAACTCAGCTAGAGCAGGCAGAGATCACTGTTAATGGGAAGTGACATTGAATCTGAGTTTTAAGGATGAATAGGAGAAGGAGAGAAGCAGAAATGTGCATTATTGTCAGAAATTGGCCCCTCTACATTCACGGAATTATGAAATAAAATGGAGTGCTTGGGGAAAGTTTGAGAAGGTTAGAAAGGATGAGCACAGGAGTGCTGGCACCACATAAAACATGATGACCATGAAAACCTGTGGAATAATCAGGGCCGTACAATATCCAAGGCTAATCCACTTTCTGACATACTAAATTTTTAACTGTTTTATTCCTTCACAAACAAAAAGTAGAAATTCAAATAAATAGCAACAATGAAGTTTTAACTCAAGAAGAATTGAATATTCTAAAGTTATTTAAGCAGTCTTTTACCTTGTTTCTTAATATAATCCATGATTTTATTCTAGAATATTACATTTTCTGTTTGCATACATAAAAGCAAACAAATATAAGAAAGCCCAGTAGGCATTATTTGAGTATATGCAAACTAGTGAAAAAATCTCAGTGAAATACAGAAGGTCAATGATCAGAGGAGTAAAATAATATTTAATAAAGCCATACCAAGCTGTTAGATGGGAATCTGTGATAAACAACATGAGATGCAGGAGCTCATTTCATAGCCCTTTCTGCTGTTATGATATCCCTTATTATGAACAAGATGAGTCTTTTTTTATAGCACTTTGCAGTCCCTACATCCAATAGGAGCACAGAAATGCAGAAATAATTGAACTTCACTCAGATCTTACCACTTGTGAATGTATTTTTAGCTCTTTGCGTCTTAGAAATAGCCCAATATGCCTCCTGGTGGCAAACCGCAGGTGCACATCAATTGTAGCTTCTGCTTCATATACATCATAAGGGTGAATCCAACTTCAAAATTGCCCCTGGAACATCAACTCTTCAATGGCTTCCCCGCAATACTGTGAAAGGAAGGCTAGAATTTAGGGCAAGTGCTAGGCGAGGCATGAGTTAAATCAGATGCCACAAGCATGAAGCAACGGTCATTTTTGCAAATCAACCATAAAAACATTGTAAAGCATCTACCAATAAAAACTCTGAAAAAATGATGTGATTCCTGAGAGGGCTTTGCAGATATTCAGTAGTTACTCATGAAATTTGAGATGGTGTGCCAAAGGGTTTAATGTCCCGTTTCTCTCTTAAGAGACTCAAAATTACACTGTGAAATGGATTCTTCTAGATCTGCACAATAATTTGAGGGAAACTGACACTACTCTTAGTATGGTCAAAAAGGGACAGAGCAAGGGAAGCATTATCCCTGGGTGATGAAACTGGAGTGCAGAGGGTAAACTCCTGGAATTACTCCCCCATCACGTGTTCTCAAATTATGCTTTTTAAATCTCTTCCTATTTCTGTCCTTACTTCCTGTATTTTAGCCCATTAGCGTCAAAATCCTAATATAAACACAAAGTAAGGAAAGGGACATTGAGTCTGGTCACACAAAAGACTGAACGGTTTTGAAATTTATTTCCTTGGCAAAAAGCTAAATAATGTCTATTGCAAGATTATTTTCTTCTCAAAATGAAGCTAAAATGATTCCCTGAATGTATTTTTGAAACTTTCTCAATGCCTCAAATTTAGATAACAATTAGAACAAGTTAATTGATTCTGCGTGCTCGAACCCAACTCCTGAGATAGCTCTGGAAAGATGTAAACGTGATGAATACATTTTAACTAATATGGGTAATTCTCCTTATTAGTCTTTAAATGAGTATGTGCTGTCAGTGGGATTCCGTGGCTGTTTGCCATTTGTGAAAGCCAGAGATTAATAATAGCCTGCTTGAAAGAATAGATTTATTCTTTGGCTTCACTGCCAGAATAAAAATGTTAAAGGCTGAATGTTGAATTCATTGCTAACAATTAATTCCCCTGGATAATGCATGTGTTGTGGGCATGTTGTGAGTGTAAACGGTCAGTGTTCATATTAGTCTGAAATACCAGCCCTGTAAGTGATGTTAGAGCTTGGCTCAAAACATCCACAATGTACACAGCTGACGAAGTAGGAGACCGAGGTGGTTAATGGAGATGGAGCAATTCTTTAACAGTAGCCACCCAGCTGTAATTTATAGGGAAAGTAAATGATTTTAACTGCCTCTATTTGATCTCTTACCTGTCAAATATTATTTCCTATCAGTCCTATAAATTCTACCTAACACTTAGAGTAAGCAGCAACGATGATCTTTATAGGAAAGCAATGAATAGCACAGGATTTAATATGAAAAGTAGCATACAAAAGTGAAGATTTTTTAAATTTTTAAAATTTATTTTCTTGCAGTAACATTGGATTATAACATAATATAGCTTTCAGATGTACATCATAATATATTTCAAATTCTGTGTAGGTTACATCATGTTAACCACCCAAAAACTAACTATAGTCCATTCCCTCACATGTGAGCCTAATCACCCCTTTTGCCCTTCCCCCTTCCTCACCCCCATGGTAACCACAGATTTAATGAAAATTTATCAAGGCTGGTTTGCAGAAACATGTGCTAAGTTATCTTGGAGTTTTTTAACTCTCTGAAACAAACAGTTAAGTTATAATGAGTAACGTTGGTAGAAGAGTCCTCAATGTACTCTCCCTCACAAACAAATGTCTGTATTCTTTGTCAATAACGTAGCTGTGAGATGCTGCTATACTGCAGAACAGGAATAGCTGTCTGTGGTTTGTCAAGTTTAAAATCTATGGTAAAGAAATAATTGTCTAGAACAGAGTTTGGCAACCTAGCTCTCAGATCAGGTCTGTCCCACCATCTCTTTTGTAAATAGCTTCATTAGAAGACAGCCACCCTTGTTCCTTTTATGTTTTACCTGTGGCTGCTTTCATAGTACAAAGGCAGAGTTGCATAGCTGCAATGGAGACAGAAAGGCCCCAAAGCCTAAAATACTTGCTATCTGACCCTTTTCAGAAGTTTATTTGGCCTACATAGCATTGTAATGCAGCCAGCCGTCACCCCAGCACCAATGACAGGAAAAGGCCCAATGAAGCTGACTTATCACTTGGTCTTCGAAAAGGCACTATGTCTTGGAGTGTAGAAATATGTCGATTTTTTTATACCCTCAATTTTTTGAGATGTTAGCTAGATCACAGGTGTACCTAAATTTTCTAAATACAATCTATACGTATTACTTTCCCAGGACTGCTGTAACAAATTACCACAAACGGACTGACTTAAAATAACAGAAATGTATTCTTCAACAGAATTCCAAATGTTAGAAGTCCAAAGTCAAGGTGCCAGCACTGCCAATCTTTTCTCTGAAGGTTCTAGAGGAAGATTCTTCCTTGCCTCTTCCTAGCTTCTCATGGTTGCTGGCACTCCTTAGCATTCTTTGGTTAGTAGATGTGTCACTCCAATCTCTACTTCCATTGTCACATGGCCTTCTCCTTGTGCGTCTTCATATCATTTTTCCCCTGTGAATGTGTGTCTCTGTTTCTCCATATGACATTTTCTCTCTATGTATGTGTGTTCAAATTTCCTCTTCTTGTAAGGACAACAGTCATTGGATGAGGGCTCACTCTAATTTAGTCTGACCTCATTTTAACCCGATTGCATCTGCGAAGACCCAGTTCCTAAATATGGTCACATTCATAGATGCCAGCTGTTAGGACTACAACATATCTTTTTGGGAGACATAATCCGAATAATAACACTATATAACATTACTTTTTTCTAAACAGTTCCAATGTCTATTCTGATTTATTTTTGTTTTTAATCACTCAATGTATTTATTAAATATCAGTAGATCAGTTTTGAGCATCCTTTTATCTTCCCCAAATACACTTCTAGGAAACTTCAAATCTTATTCCTTAGTTATAGTATCTTGGGATGTAATGATTAAGTCAGTCTGTGTCCTCATTGTAACTTTCATCAATGTATATTTTGGTCATCTCCTCTCTTCAGATTTATTTGAAACATAAAAATATTCTAAATCAAACAAATTTTATCCTCACATTGGATTCTCACAATTTTGGACTCTTATTGGGCCTACTTCCAATGTGATGTTATTCAACTATCCGCCATAATTCCCCTCACTTTTTATTTCCTTTGTTTTTCTTTTCCTCATCTTTTGCTTTGTCCCCATTTTCCCAAGTTACACTGTAATCCAGAAGTGAGCATAGCAATAGGTGAAAAAATTACATATATATATTTTTTACTTGATCTGTCTGATAAAGCAATTGAGAAAGAACAGCTGAATTCTGTTCAGTACTCTTTGTTTATAAGTTGGAAGAGAAAGTGGTCAGCGATAGACTAACTCTTAGAATGCTATTTTAGATGCATGAAAGGCAGTGCTAGGAATTTTCAAATTTGTGAGTTCCAGGAGCTCCTGAGACCCACCAGCAGCTGTACGGAAAAAGGATATTCTGTGGTAGTTTCCACAAAATGTTTTCTAAGGCATGAAGGAGTCAAGAATTATAGATATGGATGGACCTGAAGGGCATGTTTTATATCTGTGCTCCTGTCTGAAGTGATAACCATTCATAGAGTCTGAAACTGGTTTTCCTGCTTGAGCAAAAGGAGAAGGGTAATATAGTGGTCAGCAACATCTGCTTCAGACATGTGAGCATGTGTAAGTACACACATATACACACTATTAAATATCTGCTGTTCTGAACCTAGGGAATAGCATATAAAAAGGGACCCACCTCTGGTTATCAGTCTAAATATAAACTGATGAGATAACAAAAGAAAACTATATAAAAGCAAATATTTTCAATCTCTTTATGTAGGTGGTATATATTTTCTGTTATTCTTAATCTTCTGTTCTCTGGGCCCACTTGAGAAGGCAACCAATTTTACAAGTGGTAGCCGCAAATCTCATACTTTCTTGCTTTAGAGTTCAAGCTATAGCTTGCTTCACTTTTTATTTATTAATTGTTAGAATTTGGACGAATGAGTAATTGGCTTTGACGAACATCTTCAGCATCAGCCTCTAAAACCTGTACAACTGCCCTACATAGACACTGTGGGAGTTATGTGTCAGAGATGGCAGAGTGCACACCACCACATCACAGAATACCACCACCCTCTCTGGTTCTTGGTTTCAGTCTGGAGACCAAGGTCAGTTTGGCAATTCTGCAACAAAAGTAGCAAGAGGAAGAAGAATTGGAAACCTGTTCAGACCACCACATGATGCAATCATTTTTTTTTCTTTTTTCAGAATCATATAATATATTCTTATTGAAATAAGTGAATTTAATTAAACATTTTAAATGTCTTATTAAGGTAACTGAAATTGGTCATGTTCCTTTAATTTCTGGCAAACCCATAGAGAGAATTTGCAAATTCCCATAGTTGGAGCAAATGCCTAAAAGACAAGACTTTTCCAATTGCACATCTTTTGTTAGCTAAATCAAAATTCATCAGGAGAAAAAAAGTGCTAATATGGTTGAAATAAATCAAAGTTACAAAATTTTTATAAGCAGGAGAACATGACTTAATGAGAGATAATGAGTAAGAGACTTTCATTTGGTCAATTCTAAAAGGCATAAGGCTCTTCTCAGAGATGATGAGCCTAACTAATAAACAATGAAGACTTATTTCATCCTTCAGAGAGTATAGTATGATCTGCGTGTTCACAGGGAAAAGCAGGAATGCTGTCACCACCATAGAAAAAAACTTATAATAATATTTGAGGAATCTCTTCTAAAGACTGTCTAAATAGCATATGCAGGTGTGATATAGCTGCTGAAATTCTTACCAGAAAAAGGTAAATTATAAACCAATAAATAGGCCTGAAATATCAAATTGGTAAGTGTGTTATCTTCTTAGAAGAATAAGTCAACACCTTCCAACCTGTCAAAATGTATTCAAACTACTAATTTTTCTCGTATTTCTTGTGGGAAAAATTAACAGGACTGGCATTAAAAATTCAAACTAATTTATTAAGTCCCTACTCCATGCTAAATACACTGATGGAGTTTGGAGGCCACAAACAAAAATCACTGCATTTGCTCCCAAGAACATTACAATATACTAAGGAGACTTGCATTTAGATAAAGCAAGACGATTAAACACATTACCTGTTGCAAGGGAGTCAAGGACAGGGGGTACTGAGAGCATGGTGGGTAGAGCTCCTAGATCTGAGAACTCAAGGTCAAGAGAGAGTCAGGGAGGCCTTCCCAGAGGAGTGGAGTAGAAGTACAGTGGGGGGCTTTGGAGAAGAAATGAATGAAAGTCACAAGTGGTATTATTATGCAAGCACATTTCTGGCTACATGGGCAGAGGAAGGACATGGATGACAGTTTTCTAGAAAATGTTGAAAACTGAATTTGAAGCCTGAAATCAAATTTTGTTAAAAAGTGAAATATCTGCTATATTCCAAAGATGAATGAAATAGACAAAATTTAAACAAAATTGTTGAAAGAGAGAAATCTATCTCCCCTCATATATACACACATATATATTATATATGTACTATACATGTACACACTTATATGTACTACAGTGTATACATATGTGTGTGTGCACATGAGTGTACGTAGTAGAGTTATTATTCTTGAAATCAAAAACACAATGAATGAGTTAATGCTAATAAGTTATCAAACGTATATGATAGACATTTTCTAAAAACAAATAAATTATCTCAAGAAGAAATTGGATCTCTGAATGGATCAACAGGCGTTAAGTAAATGGAGTAGATAGTTAAAATTTCCCCTTTTCCCTACTCTCCAATGACACCAAATCTAGATGCTTTTACAGGCAAGTCTAAGCAAACCTTCCAAATGTTTTATCTCTGACCTTCACACATTTTTCCAGAGAACATAATAGAGTGAAACTTTTCCAATTCTTTTTGTGAGATTCATATAACAAAAATGCCAAAACTAGACAAGGACAGTACAAAAATTTGTAGGTCACTCTCATTCATAGAGTCAAACCTTAGATTCATTAAATTGTATTAGTAAATTGATGCCAACAATGTAAAAAAAATTATCTATCTGGTATGCAAAACAATCTAGCCACACAATTCATTAAGAGATTAAAGAATGCATCTGATCATCTCAAAAGAGAGAAAAATCTTCAAATAAATTTTGCTTGCAATCATCATTAAAATAAAAAAGACACTTTGGAAATTAGTAGTTGGAAGGAAACTCCTCAACATTATTTATCAAAACCCTGTAGTAGACAACATACTTAATGGCAAGTATTTAGAAGCTTTCCCATCAGGAATAAGGCAAGTATATCTGCTCTTCTTGCTGTCTTGTGCCTTTAAATGTTGCTTCTCTAACAGTTCCTCCTTTCCCCTACTAGACAGGGTGAAACTTTATATTATATGTCCATATTTTTTTACCTTGTTTTCCATCTGTTTAATTTTTTGTTTGTACTGCAGAAGTATTCAGCTCTGTCTTCTGACACAATTATTTTTTCCTATAGCTTATCAGGCTATTGTTCAACCCATCTATTAAGATGTTTTTCCTATAACTATATTACTTATTTTACTATGTGTAGGACATATATTTTGTCCTTTTTCAATTATTCTTATTTTTTCATTCATACTATACTGCTCTTGCCCTTTGATCTCTATTAATCTTCTAACCATTTGGACATTTTACTTTTCATTCAGATTATTCTAGTGTCTCAAAGTCATGGGCTTTGAATTTTCTCATGTGCTTCATGTACTGACTCCCCATTGTGGTGGTTTCTTTCCTTGATTGGTTTGTAAGTTTGACTATATCCCATTGCAGTGATAGTTTTCCTGAGAACTTCATATGATCCAGTTTGTGAGAGCATCCCGACAGCACCAACTCATGATGCTTTTGCCTAACCTCACAGATTGCTGATACAGGACAACTTTCTTAAATTTTTTTGTCTTAAATTTCCTAAAACACATAGCTGTTATGAATCTGTTCCCAAGGTTGGTATGAACGAGAAGAGTGCTTTCCTCTGGGTATTTCTTACACCCTGAGCCCTGAGCCGGGGGTGTTCTTCCATGCTGCTTCCCAGGACTAAGCGTTGTTTTTTAGCCTCCCTTTCTTTCAAGTGGCAGCCTTTGTGAGTCTTGATACATGCTCTTGACTTGATTTCCCTCTTCTTCGCAGCCATAAGACAATTTTCTTTTATAAGTTTCAAGATGACTGATGTACGCTAAGTTACTTTTATTCTATTTTTTCCATCATGTTGACAGGTTAAGAGTGGCTTTTGAATCAGCTCAGATTGGCATATTAATTGATAATATATGTTAGACTATTTGAAGTCACTTTCAAAATGGTCATTTAAAATTCAGCTACGGTTCTTTGGCTAGAGACTCTGAATGGAGCGTAATCTGAAGTGTAGGCACCATGAACCTAATAAATCTCAAACTTTGAAGGTCCTGCATGGGCTACTTTCATAGTCCTATAAAATTTTTAAAAGTAAGGTGTTTTATGTTATTTTTCTTAAACAAGACTTCCCTCCCCAGTTGTATAAGCTTCAGGCCCTATAAAACCTGGAACATCCCCTGGGTGTGCTTTTGACAGACTGAAGTTTCAAAAAAGAAAATTCTAAATATACACTCAATGCCAGCAATTATAGAACTATAGGAAGTGTCCACTACAGTAAACAGAATCTCAGATTTTTAAAATCTTTGTAAGATGAAAAGAGAAACACATAATCAAAAATGACTACTAAAGGCTGCATGATTCAGAGGTAATCTGGTCAGGAAAAGGGTGCCAGAATGAGCTGAAGTTTCAAGAAAAGTGCCAACAAAGAGAATGCATATATATATATATACTCTATAACATGAAAGAGAAATAGAAAGTCATAATCCCAGTGCTAGGAAAATGATAACATGCTAGCACCCGAAGACAGAAGGCACTCCTACTCAAACCTAATTTTAGTTCAGTCTCTTAGAGTCAGGAAAATAACGTTTATGATGGAAATGTATTGGAGGCCACAAACAAGTGATAAAATAATCTAAGATCTCCAGTTAGCAAGTGAAGAAGCATGTAACAAGATACTAAAGAGACTGCAAATGTGGTGCCATAGTTTGAACAATTATGAAAATGAGGGAGAGAGAGTACACTCAGAAAACGGGAGTTAAGCAAACGTTCTGAGCTTCCAAAGTGAGGAGAGAAAAGATAAGTTATTTGAGAAAATTATAATCTGAGGGGTAAGAAAGTCCTCAGAAAATTTTCTAGCAAAAATTTAAATAATCAAAGAGTCTGAATGGATTTTTTAAAAGTATACGATGATCCCTGTGATCTAGCTGCATTCAACAGCAGGACGTAATGACAAGCATGCCTCATTAACATTTTAGATGAAATTGCTAGGAGATGCTTAGGTAGTAGTAGATCCACTGTATTAACATCAAGACACAGATATAATGGGAAATTATTTTGTAAAAAAAAAAAAAGGGGGTTTTTTGTTGTTGCTGTTGTTGTTGTTTTCCCTGAGGAAGGTTTGCCCTGAGCTAACCTGTGTCACCAATCTTCCTCTACGTTGTATGTGGTTTGCTGCCACAGCATGGCTGATTAGTGGTGTAGATCCACCCCAGGGATCCAAACCTGTGAACCAGGGCCACCAAAGCAGAGTATGCTGAACTTAACTACTATGCCATGGGGCTGGCCCCTAAAATGGGGTGATTTTAAGAAGCCTATTTATTGTTGGTTAAGTTGTGTTGAAACCTGGGGGAAGCTGCTGGTGGAATGTCATGTGGCTTTGTTTTAGACTTTATCATGATGCTTTGGTTTAGTTTTTTTCCGTTTTGGATTTTTTCCAATTAAAAACACTGAAGGCAGAGTTATCAAATTTTTAAGTTAAAGAATATGGGACAAAAACTAATTTAGTAGCAACAAGATCAAATTCTTCTATTTAGGTCAAAACTAAAGAGACAATTAGAAAAGATTGTGAAAATCTTCTCTTAGATTTCCAAGCATATGCTAGGGTGGGACACCAGCTCTATGCTTCATTGATCAAAATACAGGTACAGGGTAAGCCAACAAAATAATGATGCTATTGGCACAAACTCTAATACAACCTTAATATGTGAGAAAATGCTCCAATCACACAGAATGAAGTCTTGTTTCTGCAATGAGCAGAATATATCTGATGAAGGGGCTTTAAATCATGGTGGTTCACATTAATAGGGATACTAAAGAAGTAGAGAATAATTATAGATAGCGTAAAGGATAGATATTCGTATTTTTTTGGTCGGATGTGGGTGCCATACATAATATTTAAGGAATTATTTGAGTTGGTTGTTTAGTCTAATGAGGAGAAGACCAAGAAGAGACACAGTAGAGTTTTTAAATATTAAAAAAAAAATAGAAAAAATTTTATAAATCATGTGGATTAAGGGAAAAAAGTCATTAGGATTAGCAGAAAACTTCTGTGTTCTCCTTTTGCATAATTTGCCATGATTCACAGTCCAAGTCAAAGAGCAAATCCTCTGTGAAACTGTCCAGTCACTCCAGCAATATACGTTTCTGAACAGTTTTTGTGGATTTCTCTAGTATGACTTTTATTACAGGTGTATTGGAATTATGTTTTAATGGCTTTATTCCTCTGCAGAGTTCAGAACAGAGACCATATTTTATTCAAATTTATAGCAAATCAGAACTCAATTCAACTTAAGCCAGAACTTTCAAGCAATTAAGCTCTTTAATGGAATGGAATGTGGTGTTTTGAGATAAAATGCTCATTTGTAAATGTTTCTAAAGTGAAAATTCATCTCTCTAGCTGCTGTTGAGAGGGCTTTCTCATCAGGTTGCATTGAGAGAGAAGTAGAGATTGACAAGACGACCATAGGTTTGCTTTCAACTCTGACATTCAGTGGTTTCCTGTCCATGTCTTTCCCTTCTGCCCTTTTTTCCTGCAGCATTTTTGGTGCCCTGTTCTCTTCCTACTGCCTATAGGATTGTCCTGGCCTGGGATTCTTTAGAAATAAGGCCCTTTAGAAATAAGTAGCCAAAAGGTTGCTTTATTTACTTCAATAAAACTCCCATTATATGGGCAGCCCTTCTAATTACAGCCTCAAAGATTTATCACAAGTGGAGCAAACAAGTGAAAATGGCCCTGCGCATGGATTTAGAATACTCATGTTGAAAGTTTGCTTCAACTTACTATATGACCTTTGGTAACTCACTTGGCTTCTATGAATCTAATATTAAATTATAGGAAACCTCAATTAGGATCACTATTGTGAGAGAATCTATAGGTGTCACACAAATATTAAGTAGTAGTATTAGCATTATTTTCAGGGTTATTCTACCATCCTTGCCCTCATGTATGTGGATGGGAGATCTCTCTATGTGGACAAGAATGTGTTTAAGATACAGTGGCCACATCTAGCACCCAGCTTCTCTTTCACAAGTCATTTCCCTCTCCCAACAGAACATAAAACAAAAGTTTAGTATTATTCAATGCACAGACTCTAAAGGTCCTTACTCTTGGTATCATAGAAAATTGCACATTTCTAAGAAAGATCACTCTAATCACTCTATTTTGCATTCAGTGAGGAGAATTGGTGGTACCTCACTCTGAAGAAGCCTGGTTCTATATATCATCCCTAATCGCCTTGTCGAAATAGGCCCATATACTCAAGTGCTAGTCTTTGCTCTGGTGTCTTTGGAGATCTTACAGACCCTTGATGACTTATTATATGTCTCATCAAGTGCTAGAACTGGCCACATCATTTGCAGGGCTCAGTGCAAAATGAAAACATAGTCTTTTGTTCAACAATTATTAAGAATCTCAAAATGGTGACAAGGAAGGATTAAACCAAACACAGAGCCCTTCTGAACACTGGGCCCTGGGCAAATGCACAGATCACACACCTGTGAAGCAAGCCCTGTCACATGTCAATGCACAAATGAAGGTGAGATAGTTGTAAACCACCAAAAAAGTAAAGTGAGCATTATTACAAATTATGTAAACACTTGAATTAATGCAAAGAGAAATTTCTGAATAGACACAGTCGTTAAAGAACTTCAGACACAATTCAAAATACAATCATAGCTAAGAGAAATTCTGCTTTAACTGTCTTTGAAGGCAAAATTGAGTAACTGCACTCTCCCTTTCAACTATAGACTTGAACACCAGAAAGAAGTGAGTTGCTATTAAATAGCTCTTGTGTTTCACCAGAGGTGGTTCCTCCTCAGGAGACATGGGTATCTTGTAACAGTATATCTATAAATATTTGTAAATGATTTTGAGGCAAAATATCCCTCTGTTAGTACAAGTCATTATTTGTGTATAATAAACTCTACTAGACACTGTTAGTCATTTCTTATTAACAGCAAAAAAAAGAAGAAAAAAGAAAGAAAAGCAGCAGAAGAAAAAAATCTGTTGGGGAGACTTCAGTCCTTGGGCGACATTCCTTACTTTTTATCAGATGCTAACTGCTGGAAGCTGTGAAACAGATTTTTGACTGTGCCAGGGCTGGCTACATCTCAGCTATGAACTGGGAATTTTCAAGGAGAGTTTTATAGTAATTTCATTTGGATTGACAGAACTGACTTTGGTGTTTTATAAACTGATCAAGGGGCAGGAATTTTCGGACAAGGACTTGATTTTCTCATGTTTATGATATCAATATTCACTGATCTAATCATTCTTCTCCTTCCTTCTTCAATAATAATAAAGATCTGTGGTTATTTCAAATGCAAACTTAGGGAAGACAAGAAAAATATCTATTCGGACTGAATCGCAGGTTTTTAGATTATCTTCAAAACATTGTCTCAGATAAGCATTCAGATTTTAATTTGTTGGTGAAGGAAATTGTTTAAATTTTTTTCTCAAGTGTTTTCTACATTACAATTATTATTCCATACTATATATTAGAAATTAGAATTGATATCATATATCATATATTAATCCCTTCCAATGCTAGCCCTAGCCACAATTCATTGCTAGTTTAACAGACATTGTAGTGCTTAGTCATCCCTCAGTGTTCATAGAGGATTGGTTCCAGCACACCTAGCCAGATACTAAAATACAGGGATGATCAAATCTCTCGTCTAAAATGGCACAGTATTGGCATATAACCTATGCACATTGTCACATATGCAAATATGGAGAGCCAACTGTACTCACACATAAACACACATCTCACTTTAAAAGGAGACTCCTTGAGGTTCTCGTCAAGATGGCGCTGTGAGCAGACATTGAACTCGCCTCCTCCCACAAACACAGCCAGGTTACAACAATTTTAGGAGGAATCACCCTGGATTGAAAACTGAAAACTGGATGAAAAGAACCCCCACAACAAGGGACAGTCCTGACGAAAGCAGAAGAGGCAGTAACTCTGGCCAGAGAGGAAAAAAGCCACCTTTGGGAGCAGTGGAGCTTCTCAGCTGGCCAGGCGGGAGCCAACCTAAGGATATTCCGATAGCATCTCAAGATGCCTAAGAGTCTCATGATAGTATACATCAGAAGGTGGACGGACTTCCCCCAGGGAGGAGGTGGAAATAGGTGAAAACTCTCCGACCCCCGACCCCCGGACAGCCTAGTTCCTGCAGGAGGCTCTCTTCCAGCGGACTCCCCCATAGCATTGCCACACACCAAGGGCGGGAGTGTGCACTCACCAGTGGAGCGATGGTGGAAACAGGTGACGACAGCCCTACTCAAGTACCCTGCGATTACACCTAAGCCCAAGGGGAATCCCCAGGGTCCCACACCCACTGGCAAGGAAGGCCTCCGCTTGCCATTAGCAGGGAGGCCCTGTCCAGAATCCAGAACAAAGGGAAGCTCCTGGTGGGCGGATTCCCCGGCACAGCACCAGACCGCGAGCTGCTGCTGGGCCCACGGTCTCCGGCACACTGGTCGGTGCAGGGGGCACCGGGACTTCCTGTAGACGTGCTTGGGGACACAGAGCTCCAGCGCCCGGCTCTGCAGCCCAGGGGGAGGCTCCGGGGTTCCGCACCCCTCCCGGCAGGGAAAGCCTCTGCTCGCCATTAGGTGGGAGGCCCTTCCCAGAATCCAGAACAAAGGGAAGCTCCTGGTGGGCAGATTCCCTGGCACTGCACCAGACCACCAGTTGCTGCTGGGCCCACGGTCTCCGGCACACGGGTCAGTGCAGGGGGTGCCAGGACTTCCCGTGGATGTGCTTGGGGACTGGGTGGAGCTTCAACACCCGGCTCTGTGGCCCAGGGGGACACTCCAGGGTTCCACAGCCCCCCAAGCAGGGAGGGCCTCTGCTTGCCATTGACAGGGAGGCCCCACCCAGCATTCGGAACACCAGGAAGCTCCCTAGAGCAGAATTCCCCAGAAGGCAGCAGCTTACAAGCCACCACCAGGCCCACGGACACTGGCCATGTCCCAGATGAGGCAAGGGGCTCCCAGAGATACTGTGAGAGTGGAGTGGGGCAGAGTGGAGCTCCAGTGAAATGGCTACGTAGCCCAGGGGGGAACTCCAGGTTCCTATAGCAGCCTCAGCGAAAGCCTCTGCACAGCACTAGTGGAGAGGTCCCAACTGGCAATCACAAGGCGGGAAGGCCCTGGGGCAAAAGTAGCACAGCTAGGTGAGCAAACGACAGACTGCAGAAGATAACCATAGCTCTGCTGGGACCTATAGTGGACAAGTGTGATCTTGTGGGCTCTTTTAGGGACAAAGCAGCAATTATAGGTGATCCTGCTGCTGGCTGCTGGGAAAGCCCACAACACCACTGCAGACCACAAGGAGGGAGTGCGTCTAAGTGGGCTGCAACAGTAGGAACCAGCAGCCTGAAGCCCCCTTACGATTGCCCCCACAACCGACGAGGGACCCCCATAGGACCACTGTGACTACGAGGAGGGGTCCAGGTCCAGTCAGTAACAGCTGACAGGGTTCCTGGTTGGTGCAGTCTAAACAGCCGCCCCCCCCCCACACCATTCGCAGCAAGTGGAAGCAGCGACTAAACTCTATCTCTATGCGGAGGCACAAATTTACGCCATCAAGCAGTATGAAAAAATATATTAAATCTCCAGAACAGAAGGAAAATGATAAGCACCCAGAAAACAATCTCAAACACAATGAAATCTATAACCTAAATGACGATGATTTGAAAAATGTCATCATTAAAAAACTCAACAAGTTAAAAGAGAATTCAGATAGACAACTCAATGAGTTCAGGAGCTATGTCACAAAAGAGCTTGACACTATAAAGAAGAACCAATTAGAAAACTGGAGAAGAAGAACACCATGGAGGAGATTAAGAAAAATCTGGACTCTCTGAACAGTAGGGTAGATAATATGGAAGACAGAATCAGAAATTTGGAGGATAGGAATATAGAAATGCTGCAGACAGAGGAGGAGAGAGAACTAAGACTAAAATGAAATGAAGAAACTCTCTGAGAATTATCCGACTCAATTAGGAGATGAAACATAAGGATTATAGGTATACCAGAGAGAGAAGAGAAGGAGAAGGGGGCAGAAGGGCTGCTCAAAGAAATAACAGCTGAGAACTTTCCAAACTTGGGAAGAGAGATGGAACTTCATGTGACAGAAGCCAATAGATCTCCAAACTTTATTAACGCAAGAAGACCAACCCCAAGGCATATAGTAGTGAAACTAGCAAAAGTCAACGACAAAGAGAAAATACTAAGGGCAGCCAGGCAGAAGAAAATAACTTACAAAGAAACCCCATAAGGCCATCAGCAGATTTCTTGGGAGAGACCTTACAAGCTAGAAGAGATTGGAATGAAATAATCAAAACTCTGAAGGACAAAAACCTGCAGCCAAGAATACTTTACCCAGGGAAAAAATCCTTCAAATACAATGGAGAAATAAAAACTTTCCCAGATAAACAAAAGTTAAGGGAGTTCATCACCACAAAACCTCCTCTTCAAGAAATGCTCAGGAAGAACCTCATTCCTGAAAAATCTAAAAAAGGAAAGGGGTTACAAAATCCAGAACAAAGGAGATAAGCAGAAGGACAATAACACAAAGTAACAGCTCTCGATCAGGACAAAATGCAAAAGAACCAGAAAACAAGTGATAAAATGACAACAGTACACCCCCACGTTTCAATAATCACTCTAAACGTGAATGGATTGAACTCTCCAATCAAAAGGCACAGAGTGGCAGGATGGATCAAAGAACAAGATCCAACAATATGCTGCCTCCAGGAAACACACCTCAGCCCCAAAGACACAGACTCAAAGTGAAGGGATGGAAGACAATACTCCAAGCTAATAATGAACAAAAGAAAGCAGGTGTTGCCATACTTATATCAGACAAAGTAGACTTCAAAGCAAAACAGATAAAGAAAGACAAAGAGGGGCAGTATATAATGATAAAAGGGACGCTCCATCAAGATGACATAACACTTATAAATATATATGCACCCAGCACAGGAGCACCAAAATTCATAAGGAAACTATTAACAAAACTAAAAGGAGACATCAATAGCAATACAATAATAGTAGGGGACCTCAACACCCCATCAACACCAATGGACAGATCATCCAGACAGAAAATCAACAAGGAAATTACAGAATTAAATGAAAAATTAGATCAGATGGACCTAATAGATATATATAGGACACTTCATCCAAAAACGGCAGGTTACACATTCTTCTCAAGCGCACAAGGAACATTCTCAAGGATAAACCATATCTTGGGAAACAAAGCAAGCATCAATAAGTTCAAGAGGGTTGAAATAATATCAAGCATCTTTTCTGATCATAATGCTATGAAATTAGAAATCAACTACAAGAATAAAGCTAGGAAAGGGCCAAAAATGTGGAGACTAAACAACATGCTACTGAACCAACAATGGATTATTGAGGAAATTAAAGAAGAAATCAAATAATATCTGGAGACAAATGAAAATGAAAACATACCGTACCAAATGATTTGGGACGCAGCAAAGGCAGTCCTAAGAGGGAAATTCATTGCAATACAGGCACACCTCAATAAGCAAAAAAAAATTACATAAACAACCTCAAACGACACCTAATGTAATTAGAAAAAGAAGAACACACAAAGCCCAAAGTCAGCAGAAGTAGGGAAATAATAAAAATTAGAGCAGAGATAAATGATATTGAAACAAGAAAGGACCAATGAAACAAAGAGTTGGTTCTTCGAAAAAATTAACAAAATCGACAAACCCTCAGCCAGACTCACTAAAAAAAAAAGAGAGAAGTCTCAAATAAATAAAATTAGAAATGAGAGAGGAGAAATCACAACAGATACCAAAGAAATACAAAGGATCATAAGAGAATACTATGAAAAACTATATGCCAACAAATTGAACAACCTAGAAGAAATGGATAAATTCCTAGACTCATACAACCTACCCAAACTGAATCAGGAAGAAACAGAGAATCTGAATAGACCAATCACAAGTAAAGAAATAGAAACAGTAATGAAAAACCTCCCCAAAAATAAGAGTCCAGGACCAGACGGCTTCTCTGGAGAATTCTACCAAACATTCAAAGAATATTTAATACCTATCCTTCTCAAAAGATTCCAGAAAATAGAGGAAGATGGAGCACTCCCTAATACATTCTATGAAGCCAACATCACCCTGATCCCCAAACCTGACAAGGACAGCACAAAGAAGGAAAACTACAGGCCAATATCACTGATGAACATAGATGCAAAAATCCTCAACAAAATTTTGGCAAACCGAATACAGCAATATATCAAAAAGATTATACACCATGATCAAGTGGGATTTATACCAGGGACACAGGGATGGTTCAACATCCACAAGTCAATCAACATGATTCACTACATTAACAAAATGAGAAACAAAAACCACATGATCATCTCAATAGATGCAGAGAAAGCATTCGACAAGATCCAACATCCATTTATGATAAAAACCCTCAATAAAATAGGTATAGAAGGAAAGTACCTCAACGTAATAAAGGCCATATATGACAAACCCACAGCCAACATCATACTCAACGAACAAAAACTGAAACCCATCCCTCTCAGAACAGGAACAAGACAAGGGTGCCCACTTTCACCACTCTTATTCAACATAGTACTGGAGGTTTTGGCCAGAGCAATTCAGCAGGAAAAAAGAAATAAAAGGAATCCAAATAGGCAACGAAGAAGTCAAACTCTTGCTGTTTGCAGACGACACGATCTTATATATAGAAAACCCCAAAGAATCCATAGAAAGACTGTTAGAAACAATCAACAACTACAGCAAAGTTGCAGGGTATAAAATCAACATACATAAATCAGTAGCATTTCTATATGCTAACAATGAACTAACAGAAAAAGATCTCAAGAACTCAATCCCATTCACGATTGCAACAAAAAGAATAAAATACCTTGGGATAAATTTAACCAAGGAAGGGGCTGGCCCTGTGGCCGAGTGGTTGAGTTCACGCGCTCCGCTGCAGGTGGCCCAGTGTTTCGTTGGTTCAGATCCTGGGTGCAGGCATGGCACTGCTCATCAAGCCACGCTGAGGCAGCGTCCTACATGCCACAACTAGAAGGACCCACAACAAAGAATATAGAACTATGTACTGGGGGTCTTTGGGGAGAAAAAGGAAAAATAAAATCTTTAAAAAAAAAAATTTAACCAAGGAAGTGAAAGATCTATACAACGAAAACTAAAAGACCTTCTTCACAGAAATCGACGACGACATAAAGAGATGGAAAGACATTCCATGCACATGGATTGGAAGAATAAACATAGTTAAAATGTCCATTCTACCTAAAGCAATCTACAGATTCAACGCTATCCCAATCAGAATTCCAATGTCATTCTTTACAGAAATTGAACAAAGAATACTAAAATTCATATGGGGCAACAAAAGACCCCGAATTGCTAAAGCCATCCTGAGAAAGAAAAAACAAAGCTGGAGGCATCACAATCCCTGACTTTAAAACATACTACAAAGCTACAGTAATCAAAACAGCATGGTACTGGTACAAAAACAGATGCACAGATCAATGGAACAGAATTGAAAGCCCAGAAATAAAACCACACATCTATGGACAGCTAATCTTTGGCAAAGGAGCTGAGGGCCTACAATGGAGGAAAGAAACTCTCTTCAACAAATGGTGCTGGGAAAACTGGACAGCCACATGTAAAAGAATGAAAATCAACCATTCTTTTTCACCATTTACTAAAATAAACTCAAAATGGATCAAAGACCTAAAGATTAGGCCTGAAACAATAAGTCTTCTAGAAGAGAACATCGGCAGTACACTCTTTGACATCAGTATCAAAAGGATCTTTTTGGACACCATAACCCCTCACATGAGGGAAACAATAGAAAGAATAAACAAATGGGACTTCATCAGACTAAAGAGCTTCTTCAAGGCAAGGGAAAACAGGATTGAAACAAAAACACAGCCCACTAATTGGGAAAAAATATTCACAAGTTATTTATCTGACAAAGGGTTAATCTCCATAATATACAAAGAACTCACACAACTCAACAATAAAAAATCAAACAACCCAATTACAAAATGGGCAGGGCACATAAACAGACATTTCTCCAAAGAAGATATATGGATGGCCAATAGACACATGAAAAGATGCTCATCATCACTAATCATCAGGGAAATGCAAATCAAAACTACACTAAGATATCACCTTACACCTTTTAGAATGGCAAAAATATCCAAAACCAAGAGTGACAAATGTTGGAGAGGCTGTGGAGAAAAGGGAACCCTCATACACTGTTGGTGGGAATGCAAACTGGTGCAGCCACTATGGAAAACAGTATGGAGATTCCTCAAAAAGTTAAGAATAGAAATACCTTATGACCCAGCCATCCCACTGCTGGATATCTATCCTAAGAACCTGAAATCAGCAATTCCAAAAGTTCCATTCACCCCTATGTTCATCGCAGCATTATTCACAATAGCCAAGTCATGGAACCAACCTAAGTGCCCAGCAACTGAAGATTGGATAAAGAAGATGTGGTATATATATATGCAATGGAATACTACTCAGCCATCAAAAAGGACAAAGTCATCCCATTCACAACAACATGGATAGACCTTGAGGGTATTATGTTGAGTGAAATAAGCCAGACAGAGAAAGACGAACTCTGGATGACTCCACTCATAGGTGGTAGTTAATATATGGACCAAGAGAACTGATTGGTGGTTGCCAGGGGAAAGGGGGGTGAGGGGAGGGCACTAGGGGTGAAGTGGTGTACCTACAACATGACTAATAATGATGTACAACTGTAATTTCACAAGGATGTTAACTTTCACAACCTTAATAAAAAAAAAATTTAAAAAAAAGGAGACTCCTTGAGCATAGACTGAAGAATTATTATTATTTTATGAAAGAGATACATCTTGGTGGCATTGACTCTGTCATTGCTTAATTTGGAAAATGATTTCAAATAACTTTTATAAGTTTCAAAAGCATATAATTTTCAAAGCAAATGCCTGTAGAAGCTCCATACCTTATTTAAAAACCAGAAAAACTATGTCTTTAATCCACGGTGCTGCTATTCTCTGAAAATAATATTTTATGTAACTTGTGACCTAACTTCATTTATTCAACATTTATTGAGAAAATGCCATGTACTGCGTACTGTGGCAAGAAGTTGTGATATTAACATAAATATTAAGTGGAAACTTTTAGGTAAAATATAAGGCTGTTTCCTTTCCTTCAGAGCCAACAAAATTTGCTGTATCCTAATATCACAGTTTCTAGGATATTCAAATGGGCTAAAAGTCTAACAGAAATATTTTGAAACATGTCGAAATTCATTGATGTCTATCAAAATATTAACCTGCATAAGAAACATATTAGATACATTTTAACAAAGTAAACAGAGCTTTGTGGGAATACTTTGGGAAATATGATTATTGTCTTCAAGTTCGAATGCAGATTTATTTGTTTATTTGTTTGTTTGTTTACAGGTCCGTTTTCCCCCCTGAAATTCAGCCAAATAGTGGATGAATCACACCTGCTCAAACAGTAGGAAATGATTAGTGACATCTGTTGTAGATGACTGGAGACATCTGTGAACTTTAGATCAATTTCTACTTCCATTTTAACACTTTATGTTCAAAAGTGACAGCTGTTGTCTCTGAAGCTTCTCACTTTCATATCTGAAATAAAACATAAGACTTCTAAGATAAAATAATTTCTGCTAATTTCAAAGTGTCTTTGCAGATTGTGTTCCAAAATATTTTTGGAGTTGTATTTGTTGCTTGCATGTTCAAAAATTTAATTATTGTATGCACACATTCATTGATTCATTCTGGGCTTTGTTGGTACCTGGCTCTGTAGACATTTGAAAATTCAGGAAATGAGTTCACAGAAGAGACAAGTCTGGCTTCATTATCACGAGCCAGAACCCTTAGCATCTGTATATTCGTGGTGATTGGGACTGACATCAAGATTCTAAATCATACCTGAGGCAGCCTGGCTTCAGAGAAAGAAATAGCTTTTGAAAAATCTAAAACCTGCCTGGAATGGAATTTTCCCTAATCAAAGCTAGCAAGTAAACAAAATGTTTTATTATGAGTGACCTCTCCTTTTCCCGTCCAATTTTCCCTTTCTCTTTCACCAGATACAGAGGTTCTTGATATTCTTAACACCTCCCAAGCTCGCTAGTGGTTTCCTTAATATATCTACCTGTTTTCTAGATAGCTCCTCCTCTGCCTGCCTTCTGCACACCCATCAGTACCTGTACAGCATAGTTTCCCTTAGAGACCAACTATTTACTTATATAAATAACCAGATGAATTATGGACTATGGACTGAATGTTTGCGTCCCCCCCAAAATCCACGTGCTGAAACCTTAATCTCCTCTATAATGGTGCTTGGAAGTGGAGTCTTTGAGAGATAATTAGGGTTATATTAGGTCATGAAGGTAGGACCTTCATGTTGGGATTAGTCCTTTTATAAAAAGAGAAGGAGATCTGAGACCTCTCTCTTCCTTGTGAGCGCACAGCCGGAAAGCAGCTGTCTACCAGTCTTGCCAGAACCCAACCATGCGGACATCCTGATCTCTGACTTCCAGCCTATAGAACAATGAGAAATAAGTATTTGTTGTTCAAGACACTAGCCTATGGTATTTTGTTACTGCAGCCTGAGCAGACTAAGACACTTCCCACACAACGTTTGCATTGTAATTGAAGCTTCTAAAAGGTGATATCATATGGGGCACCATGAGAGGGCCCATGGAGATATTTGGGAAAGAGGTGCTTAAAAAATTACCTCACTTAAAGGCAGAAAACAGAAAAAGCCTGTTTTCTTCTTGTTCTACATCACCATTCCCTTTTTGAATACTATTACTTCTTAAAAAACAAAAAGAAAGAAAGAAGAGACTTCCAAAAACATACTAAAAACACACAGATATACACATACTCACTACTTATACATGGTAAACAACTCTGGCTTCCTCAGACCATCTCACCAGTGTTTTCTCATTCAGTGTTTCAGCCTACCCAGAATACATTTTATTAGAAACATTTTTCTTCTTTTGGTCTTTCTTTTACCTTTCTTTTACCTAAAAAATTCTTCTCTTTTAATGGTGTAATTATTTTTCCATATATCATTAAAATATGAAAAAAACTTGCAGATTTTCCCTATTCTTCACCTCCTTGATAAGAATTCATCTGGATTAAATTTTTATTATTATTTTAGTAAGGTAGGTTTGTATTTTCCAAAGCAGCAGACTAGCTGTGGCTGCCAAGATGCATCCTGTGCCAGGCATGAGGAGAAGGCACTGCTGCCCGCAGGGCCCCTGCAGCAGAAGCTAAAGTGGGTGTTCGACTTTGTCTGTCTGTCCTTATCAGTGGATGCTAGGAAATGCTGAAGCATGATCTTTCTCATTTAACGTCTCATTCTACTAATGACAGCTTCTTATCTGCAGTGCATTTTGCCACAGGTATTTTGGACAAATTTCCTTTTTTCCTGGCTGCACAAAAGAGACAGTCATACTGAGACTATTCTTGCTAGGCTTCCTTCTGCCTCTTACAGGGTGGTGGAAATCTCCACACAAGGATGAGGGTTGCTGCTGCCCAACCCAGAGCCACCTGAGCCACTGAGGGACTGGCCTGCCTATGGCCATTAGAGAAGGATTCCTCATCTCCACAGAGACACGGATACAATTCCTTGTCATGAAATACTGTATTCTTTTAACTTCAATACTTGTTGAGCAGCATCAACGCGGGAATTATGAACATAGAGATTCATATAATGTATTATCACTGCTTCAAACAGCTCACTATCTTGTTTCTTGGGCACAGGTCACTACATACCCATTCTCAAATAGCAGTTCCACAATATATCTCAATGACAATTAGTATGTACCAAAGACTTCGCCAAACTTCATCTGTGTTTTCTTCCACCAAACTTACCAGAAAAATTCCAAGATGATTGATTTGACTTTTATCTAGTGAACGCGCTGACTTTTAACATGTGGGTCTAAATAATAGGTAAGCTATTGGAAATTGAGATAAAAATAATGGGGAAAAAAACTGGATAGCTGAGAAATAATTGTTGATCTTTTTGATATGTTTATATGGCTTGACTAGTAAAAATGCCCTGCTAAAGCATAAGCCTGCAGGACCCCTTATCAATTCTCTGAAGAGAAAAAATAGGCATAACAGTTTTTGTAACTCTGTAGTCTAGACACGAACTACAAAGACAAGGTGTACTTTCACCCAGCACGTCATTCTTGAAAAGCACTGATGATGACAGTAATAAAAGTAAATCAGATTTCCCTGATTTCTTCTTAAATATCCTTAATCGGAAAATATGACGTGGTAAACAAATTGTCGGCTATTCTTAAATTCTTCCTTATTGGTTATGCACCCAATGGTGGGTTTTGTTTTGTTTGTTTTAAAATAAGTATTACGTTGAAGTAACAATCAATTTACTGAATTTTCTCACAACACAGTTGGCCTAACACATAGGCCTTGATGATGTGATTTATGAGAAGAGACCAAGAAAACTTCAGCCTAAAAATACTTCCCTTGTTAATGCCCCAAATTCTCAATTAGCAATTTCTTTACCTTGCTTTTAGTTCATCGCCCTTTCTCAATTCATTTTTATTGAAAAATCAAAAAATGTTTTCAAATATCATCCAATTAAAGGACACCTTGAATTTAATCCATGCAGGCGCCTAAGTAACAACATTTAAAATTTTTTTCCAGTCTTCTTTTCACCTCAAACTGACAGACCTGGGGAGCCTAAACCTGTGAGCCAGATCTGATATTTCCCTCATTTCAGCCAAGTACGAAAATGACTCTTTGGTGAAGAAGGGCCCTCTATGTCTTTTAAGGAAAGTTTCCTGAGAGTTTACAAGATAGAAATATTCTATGAAAGTCTTTATCAATTTGCTCTGTGTTTATTTATCTTGTGGATCTATCTGATACTATCCTTGAAATTAATAGCTATATATTTTTTTCATTTCTTTTTCCCTATCTCCCCTATTTTTTTCTGTTTCTCCTTTTTGCTTCGGTATTTTTGTCTATGTATTGGGGAATAATGTAAATAAGAAGTGTGATTGTTTTTTATTGAATAGAATCTTATCTTTCTTATTCTTATTGCAAACATCATATTTTGGACCATTTTCTGTCTCTTAAGCATAGTTTGCCTTTTACCTTTGTGGTCCTCATTTGTTTGCATTGTTGTACTATTACTAATAAGGAAAAGGCCTCCATTTCTACTTCTTACCCATAAGCATTGTGTCCAGACTCCATCCACAGGATTCCTCTTATCTTGTATATAAAGTTAAAAAATTATATGGCTTCCAAAGAGAGATTCTACATCATTTGCTTTATTTAATCCTATTAATGATTTGTTGATGATTCCTCAGATATTATGTTTTCACTGACTTAATGAGATATGATTGACATATAATTAATGGCTCAGCACATATTTAATGTACAATTTGATAAGGTTTGGTTTTTATATACACCTGTCAAACCATCACCACAATCAACATACTGACGTGTCCATTATTGCCCAACGTTTCTCATGCCCCTTCTCAATCCCTCCTTTCTGTCCACCCCACTCCCTGATTCCAGTCAACCACTGATCTGCTTTTCTGTAGTTATAGATTTCCTTGTTTTTTCTAGAATGTGATAAAATGGAATCATATAGCATATACTCTTTTTCTGGGGGAAAGTCTGGCTTCTTTGTCTCAGTAAAATTATTTTGAGATTCATCCATATTGTATGTATCAATAGTTCATTTTTTTATTGCTAAGTAATATTCTATTACATTAGAGTACCACAGTCTATGTATTCATTCATCTGTTGATGGAAATTTGTGGGTTTTTTGCTATATTATTTTAAAATTCTGGCAAATGTTCATTATTCTGCTACCAAGTGTAAGTCATTATTTCAGATGCACAAACTGCTTTAAAATGTCCAGTCAGGTAAAAGATTCCCCTTGTCATGTTGTCTAAACATAACCTTTACAAAAATTGTGCAGAGAAAAAAAAAATTTGTCCACCAGAATTTCGCATTTCAAAATATGGAGGATGGCTATGAACAAATCTATATATTTCATGAAATTAACAAATGGATAATATAAGACTACTGTCTATATAATTTATTTCTTTAAAACATGAGTAAGGTGTGAGTGAGTGAGTCAGGTGATGTTCCAGAAAAAGATGTATAATCTAGCAAAGACTGATATATCACAATAGCTTCAACAGGGAGGGTACTCTCCCTTTTTAAGTCCTATTAGGTATTATTAGGCTAAAGGCAGTCACTGTAGGAATCCAATGTTTATGTCAATAGCCTGCTTTGTTTCATTTGGAGACACTGTTTTCTTAGCAGAGCAAAGCCCTATGTGATGGTGTCTAGGCAGGGCATAAAAGATGCTGTCTTGACCATACACTGAATCTGATGCATCCTGCTTCTGCCTCATCCCTCCTCCTCCCTTTCCCAGATGTGCCATGTCAAGCAAGGCAAATGTCAGGGCAAGAATCTAGCAGTGAAATGGCAGAGCTCTTGACTCTGAGCCTGGAGAAGCTGCAGCAGATGAGCCTATTTATCAGAAGTGTAACCTGTCACCTACACCTCCCATGAAATCAAATAACATTCTCTCTAAGGCAGCTGTGTGTGTGTTTTATTTGCCTTTTTCCTCACAAGAATCGCATAGGAGAAACTAACAGCTGTGTGTCTTAAGAGCTGTAGGGTAACCTGGGAGTCACCTTCTAGTGAGATGTAACACAGAGCCATGCTCTTCTCTGAAATCTGATCTGATAGCAGAGGGAAGCCATCCCTCCCAAAGATAGAAGGGCCTCTGAAACATACTCTCCCTTACTTTCCAGCAACAACTTTCCCTTACGTACTTCCAAAAATAGTGCTTTGGATAAGCAAAGACTAATTACTTTTACTCATGTGAATGACATACTATTTGTGCCTTATTAACTAGCATACCCTAACAAGTATGCATATTGATTTAATATGTATTAGCATACCTTTTTTTGGTCCTATTCTCTTACAACCTTTTCTCTGATGATGTGCATTTAGCTTTATTTTCACAGTCTGTGACTTACATGGCAAGTTACCTGCTTAGAACTTAAGAATAAGTAAGAGAATATTGACAGACATATAACAGCACACCCCTACAATGTTCCCCTAAGAGATCAACAGTTCAAATGCTGGTTTCTGGCAAGTTTTTCTACTTAAAAAGAAGACCACCTTTTCCATTTCACTGAGGAAATATCTATTGTTTTCTCAGCAATCTCTGGTGCCCTGGAAGAACACACCTGGGTAATTAGGCATTAATCCCAGGTATCGGGACAGCCTGGCCTGCCCTTGACTCCATCAGCACACATCAGGAAGACTATTACTTTTTAGTGAGGCTTGTTCTCTGTTCCTTTTCTTGTTCTGCATCTTGTCAAATTGAGGGAACACAGTGTTCCCTTGACTAGATCTGCGCTGTGGGGATGCCCTGCTCCACAGTCATGGGAGTAGTTGAAGATACAAAGAAATCCAGACACAATGTACTGCTACTTTCACAGAAAATATACTGCAGAGAAATAGCATTGATTATTCCTGGGGATGTTTTAAGAAGGCTTAATTATGGCTCTTGGAACATCTTTCCTTTTCATTTTGTGTCATACATGAATAGAAGTGAAAGATGCTTTCACACAGCAAACCCTCTATGAGAAACAGAAAGAACTGAATTGAATAAATGTGATTCGGTAAAGATCACTGACTACACTGCTATATAGCAAAAAAAAAAATACCTTTAAAAGCTTACTATATGCAAAATCCATAATAAAATATAGTCAGTATATGTTTTTTGATAGCCTGAATTTTGAAGTCAAGTAGAGAGGCAAGTGTATTCTCATATGACTATAATACAAAGCAACTGTTGATGCAAATAATCCACAACCAACCTATAAATCAGAATTTATAGGTGTGAGTTTATTATAAGCCAGAGTGAGGATTATAACCCTGAAAGGCCTTCAAAGGAGTTCTGCAGAAGCAGGGGTTTCAGTACAGTCATTATCTTTTTAGAACAAAGAACATACATTAAACATACCCATGATACATTTTCAATAAAATTTCAAAGAGGTGTTCAGTTGCAAATTAGCAAGTCAACATGACCCTGATGTCAGCAAAGGCACTAATCCTGGCATTACAAATAGGGCATTATCAATAGAGTGTAAGAGGGGAAGTATAAATTCTTATCCTAAGAGAATGCATTCTTTGCTTTAATGGTTAAGCAGATCTACAATGTGTTTGATAGGCCCTAAGTCAGGCTTCTTAGTTCAAGCTGAATCAGTTTTGAACTCGAATAGTTACCCAATATACCTCAATATGTGAAAATCTCTTGTCACATGTATGAAAGACGTTATAACAGAATCAAAATCATTCTTTTGAATGTTGAATACTAGATCTCCAAATATCTGCCAATAGGACATTCACCAAAACAACCTAGTGATAAGACAAAGCTGAGTTTTGCATAGGTGAGAGCAAATACTTCCTCCACAGAGCTTTGTTAGTGTCTCAAAGTGGGGAAGGTGAGATTGGAATTCCAGAGAACTGAAACTTTGGTTTAAAGGAGGGCTTTCAATGGGAGTGAGAGAAGGGGGAAGAGAGGATGGGAGCTTGATTAGGGTTGGGGAAGGATCATAATATAACAGTTTAGGGTTGGTACAAAAAGCAGGGTAAGGAGTTTTGAGACAAAGGATTCATAGAATCTTAGAGTGAAAGCTGTCTGTTGATGTGCTCCATTTGAAGAATTCTTGGTTCTTTTGGGAAGTTCCTTCCTATAATAGTAAAGTCATGCTAATGCAGACAATGGAATAGAAAAGTTATGTTAATGTAGACCAGGGATCAGCAAACTGTGCCTCTGTCAACAGCTGACCCTGTGGGCAAAGCTGAGATTCTTAAAGTATTGTAAGAAAAAAAATTCAACAGACACATTATATTCCCTGCAAATCCTACGATATATACTATCTGGCCCTTCACAGAGAAGTTTGCCAACCCCTAACGCAGACAGTAAGTTGGGTGGATGGGGAGGTAGTTTGAGTTTCAGCTCCAAGCCTCGTGTAGGGGTAGACAGTTTTGTTTCTCAATACTCAGGCCTACTGCAGAGAAGGAGAAGCTCATTCCTACAGATAATGGGTGGTGAGAAATTTGAGTTTGGCCTGGGAACTCTGACATGAAGATTGGGAGATGAAGTAGGGAAAGGCATATTCAAAAAGCAAAAGGAACAACTTGTGCAAAAGCAAATGTAGGGGAATACAGCAATTTTCTCTTTTTTTAATCATCGCCTCGAGAAGAACTTATTCAGATCTTGATTTTTAACAAGTGGTGTAATAAGCAGGCCAATCAGCTTCATCCCTGCTCTTTGTGAACCAATTTTGTCTGACAACAAAGAGTGACAAGAACTGAACCATTAAGAATGTGGATTCTCAGGGAAAACCCCTCATACATATGTCACAGCTAGCAATCTCTATTATTTCTTTCTTTTTATTGTTTAAATACTGAATTCCAAATGAGTCTTTTCCTCTAGGAAATATTTCTATTGTATTTTCTTCTCATGAGTAAGTATAAAACTAACTAGAATTGAATTGTGTAATAGTCCATTCGGAATCTATTAGAAGAGTTAGACCCATTTGATACAATGCAAATTGCTAATTAATGAACTGATGCAAGTAAATCCTTAACAACATAAGTAGCAATTATTTTTGGTTTGAGTAGTAGATAATACACGAACTTTTCATGTAATCCAGAAAACAGTATATTGTTTTATTCCACAGTCTTTCTGTTCTTTGAAGCGATCACAGAGTGAGTGTAGTTGAATACTAGCATATCACAATATGTCATACTGAACGTAACCCAGTATGAGAAACTATAATAATTTCCTCTGGATCCAAGTGAGATATACACGTCCTAGAGCATTTCCATCCACAGTTCACTTCTAGGCTATATCAACCTCACACTGATCCTAGGTGTTTGGTCTTTGGATTAATCTGTCAGAATATCCAAATAGCAATATATGAATATTATATACAGATAAAGCTAACATCCAGATAAAGCCAGAAATCAGTGTTTTCCATCCAATCATAAAGGCAGTTTCTCTAGATTCTTGAAGTAAAACTAAAACAGAGGAAGGGTGCTTTTTCCAAGAGAGTTAAGAGAAAACAGAGACAGAGAAATAGAGATAGAGATGAGAGAGAGAGAGAAGAGGGGAAGAGAGGAAGACAAAAAGCCTTTGGTCATACGGAATGAAGAGATTTAACTTTGGAATTAGAGTGTTTAGAATTACCAAAATGAAAATTCAATGCTCAGAGTTTTCATTTAAATAATTCTCTTGAACCTTTAGGAAAATAGAAGTTGCACAGAGCACAGCATCCGGTTTATTTCCACAACGGTTATAAGTACCTTTCTTCAGGAAAATATTAGAGGAAAAATAGGCATTCTCATGATGACTAAGTCCATCTGCTATAGACCATTAAGAATTTGATCTGTTTTGTGTTATTTAAAATGTAGCACTGTGCCAGAATTTTATCCTGCTGATCAAATAAAGGGAAACTAACAAAATAAATGTGCTTATATGATTGAAGTCTATTAATTATAGACATCAGACAAACTAGATCATTTGTAGATCATTTGCCTAACTGAGCACATTACGTCTTTGGGATTAATTCCGTTTCTGTGATAATTGCAACAATGAGGGAAAAGAGAAGGGTAATGAAAAATAACCCTAATACACGTGAGGTACAGCTTTATGTTGACATATGGAATGGTCTGTTAAAAGCTCATTTTTACATTCCCCCCAAGTCTCAAATTCTAATCTTTGTACAATGATTCAAGGAATAGATGATACTACAGATAATCCAAACATTTTAGAAAGAGAAGAAAATGAGTCTCAGAAAGGTCAAGTGTGTTTTTCAGATTCCTACATTAGATCTCCTGGGCCCCCATTTCTGTGCTTTCCACTAGATCCTAGCCACGGTAAGTCGTATTAATCCTGTCATGTATTTCCATCACAAAACACTTCAATAATGAGTTCAACAATTTTAAGAAAGGCTTTGAGATCTCAGAGTGTTCACTTCAGCCAAGGATAACTGGAAGGCACATTATATGCAAACAGGAAAGGACATAGTTGTTATTCCCTTGCCCACTTTCAGCACTCTACTGTATCCTACTTATTGACGCTCTAATCCTTGAAGATACATACAGGACCTGAATCCCTCCATTTTGCTTAATCTATGTATCATCCTTCCTCATCTTCATTTATATGTTGGTCCTGGATGTCATATTAATTACCTGATCTACCCCTTCATCAGTTCGCTCGATCCCAAGTAACTTCTGTACTTCTGTCACAAATTGGATCAACTCCCAAACTAGTTTGATAATATTTATTTTCAGCACCTTCAGAGTGGATGCTAAGTATCTCTGGAGATGAGTACTATCTTCTGATTGGGTGACAATTCAGTGCTAGAAAGAACCTCAAGCTACTAGACAATCACTTAATGTGTCTTTGGTGCCCTCTCTCTTATGCTCCTCAGTGACTGTCCAAATATTAACAGCTTTCCTCAGTTTTTTACACAATCCAGTTCCTGTGCTCCCATCTTCAATAGCAAATCTTACCACCCAAAATACCAAACAGTGGCACTTGCAGTACTGTATTACAACTCTGTCTTGCTTATCTGTATTCACTATTTGATTGTAAATTGTTTAGGAAGTGATCATTTCTTATGTAATTTTGTATCTCCAATGGCTAGTATACAGAAAGATCTAACATAAGCAAATAGATGGATATTGATTCATTCCTCTGTTTTTTTGTTCATACTCTTCTTGTTGGAATTTCTTTCGCCTACTCTCCCCCTCCCTTCCCACCTTCCGTCCAATTTGTTGCCAAATTACTTCTGAACTCATTTGATCGTGTACGACTCATGTATCCTCTCTCAGAAGACTTACTTGAATACTTCTAATCTGGGTTACCTGCCCTGACTCTAGGCTCACAACACGCCTGTGAATAACTCCATTATAGTTATTGTTATATTGCCCCTACTAATTAAATTATATGCATCGTAAAAAAAATCAAATAACACAGAAAGATAGGAAATTAAAACTAAAACATCTTCTCTCCCCACTTCCTTGAAGAACAATGTTAGAGTCAAATGGCCTATCTTTTCTCAAACTATACCAGTTACTCAAAATCATGAATCAGTTAAGTTCACTTTGAATTTGGGTTATGATTTTTAAGAACTTTTTTTGTCTTCCTGTAGCTTTGAATTGCCTCTCCTTTTGCTCGCCTGTAGGAGAAGCATATGTCTTCAGCCTGACGTTAAGATCATTCAAGTTCTTAGTCATAACATTTGTTAAAATGAAGTCTCAACTTCCTGTTTCAGTTAGGGCAAGTAGCTCTCGAACAGTGCAGCATAGCTCTCATTCTGGCATGGTGAATTAAGTGCATTTTAAAAATCCTGTGCATTTTTCTTTCTTGATTTTTATTTAAATTTTACTTCAGAGTATACCTTACACATCTAAAAAGAATTTTTTTGTCCTCGTATATTGTGGATAATTTAGCAAGAATGTACAATTTTCTGTTTGTCATACAGCATCCAGTTTTCTGATGCAAATTTGATTTCTGTTCATTTGTCTATAAACTGACATTTTTCCACAGTCACTTTTAAGACCATCTCTTCATTCTTATGTTCATAAAATTTTGAGAATGTGTCTTAACAATAAGACTTTTTCTGTCTATTGTTTCAGGCACTCCTTGAGTCTTCTCAATCTGACATTTAGACTTAAAGGATGTGAAGTAATCTCAATTAGTTCTTTCACTAGTGTCTTGCCTCATTTTTTTTCGTTCACTCTTTCTAAAATACTTGTTAGTTGGATCATGAAATTTAAGCCACCATATCTCTGATGTTTCTCACATAATTTCCTCCTTTTTCCACTTTTTGCTCTATCTTTTGATTCATAATCTTGATTTTATTTTCTAACACTTTTTAAATGATTTTTTCTTTTCAGAAACACTTCTTATTCTCTGATCACTTTTTGAAATAGAAGCTTCGTCTTGTTTTATGGAAAGCAGAATCTTCTGGAATCTCTCTAAAGATTTAAATATCGATTTTAAAAGGCATTTTTCTGATCTTTAAATTCTGTTTCTTTTGGAATAATTTTTCTTGTTTGTTCATCATGATGCTTCTCTATTTTTGTTCTTGACTCCTAAAAATTTCTGGCCATATTTTGTTCTGAACTCATATCTATGAATTCAGAAATGTGTGTTAAATATTAGCTATTGACCCTGATTTCATGTGTAGGTCTCTGTTCTCCTCCATAGAAGAATTGACTAGGTAGGGACATGTCAACTGACGCCCTTCAGTATGCCCTGCATGTGTGGGAAGCATACTGGCATCCTGTAACCATCACGCCACCTGTCTTATACCCAAATAAGATGTTTATTCTTAGTCTTTTCCCACCATAAATAGATTGTTCAATTCCTTTAGAAAGCAGATCTCCAGTCTTCATTTTTGGGTTAGCCTCTCTAAATATGTACTGTGGGAAAACTGTGATCCTCTGCCTTTAATATTATGAATAAAAGCATAAATGTATGACTCTGGTCTGTAGCCTACTCCTGTTCTCTAAGCTTGAAGATTCCCCAGGGCTCCCCTGGGAAGTATGTTTTCTCCAGCTACAGTCTCCTCCTATCCACGTATCCAGATTGCTACTGGATTCCTCCACTAGTTTTTATACTCCAAATTTCCCTACATGTTTCAAAGTCTCTAATCCACTGATGAAACCCTGTTCAGTATAAGAGCAATTACAAATTCATTTCCATATATACAACTTCACGGTCATTTCATGAAATTTGTAGTGAGGAGTAGGATAAATGTATGTACTCAGCCACTTTGAACTGTAGCACAAGCAATGCACTGCCTTAACAAGATCCATTTGCCAAAGTTGCAACAGGTAATGGTTGGCATTACCATGATGCATTTTCTAATTTCCTTCCTGATATCCACTTACCTTTTTATCAACAATAAATATAAATTGTGGCACTGGTAATACCTATGTGCGTAAATATTCATGTATTTATCTCACTCTACTCAAGAGTTGAAGTCATAGCTATACGGACCACATCTTCTCAGTCTTTGGCTTGATAGCAACTGCTTCTCAAATGTTTGTTCAAGTAGCTAGCCAATGTGCACACTTCTCAAGCTGAAAAAGCCATTTGGCGATCAAAACTTCTTCTCTGGTGTCACATAAGAGATGTAGCCCCCTCCATAAGAAATGTACTCTATAATGAGAACAATAATATCTGTCTACCAAAGTTTTTGCTTGCTTGAAATATGGTTTCTTTTACTATCTTCTTAATTTATTCAACACTGGTCCTAACTTGACAGGCCAGGGAGAATAAATCTGAAGTATAACAATTGGGAATAAAGCAATGCTAATTATAAGCAAAAATAATTATAATGTCTTGAGCAGCAGCGTTTCTACCCTCATTACAAAGGAATTCAAAGCAGTTTAGAACCATTATAAACTGCATGTCTGATCTTTGGTTGCATAGATATTTTCACACATTCTTCTACTCTTACATAGGTCTTTTATAAACATAAAACAACTTTCTAAACCTGAAATGCAGGAAATTGTCTGGCATTTATTATAATAATAATAAACATACTAAATGTCTGTACGATTTCTCTGCTGTCCTAGTGTTGATTAGTTTCCATAAATTAAGATACCTACAGGGCGCTAGCAGGTAAAGTAAGTGAGTATTTGGGGTTGCTATTAAAAAACCAATTTCTAAAAATAAATATTTTATTCTCTCCTTAATAACATGAGGGAAAAGCAACAGTCAATATCAGAGTGGCAAGCAGGGTGTCAGTGGTGAATCAGAGACTAAAAGCCTGTATATTTTAATGTTATTTTAAAATTCATTGTGAAAGATTGCAGATATACTAGAAAGAATAAACAATATGAAAGTAGATACTTAAGTAGATACTTAAGTACCCATCAATTAGTTTTAGAAGTAAAACATCACAAATGCTTTTGGGGACTCCTGAGTACCCAACCTTCCCTCCTCACCCACCTACCCCGAGACATATTCATTCTATCGATTTTGGTTCTTACTAGTTCCTTGCATTTTTGTAAGTATTTATTATATAATTGTGTATCTTTAATTTAAATAATAAATTTAATTGTTTTCCATATTTTAAGATTTATATACATGATGTCATACTGTGTGTATTCTTTTGCCACCTGTTTGGTCTAATGACATCAATTGTTTGAAATTTGTTGAGACTTTATATCTAGTGCATGGTTAGTTTTCTCAAATATTCAATGTGTGTGTAAAGAATGTGCACCCTTTAACTGGGTATGTTTTATACGTTTCTATTAAGCCAGGCTTACTAATTAGGCTTTCAAATATTCTCTTTCTTTTCTCATTTTTGTCTGCTTGATTTATCACTTACAAAAACAGGTACTTAAAAATCTTCCCCTCTGAAAGGGGATTTGTAAATTTCTTCTTGTGATTTTTGTCAAATTTGTTTTACATTTGTTGAAGCAATTTGGTACATAACATTTAGAATTTTAACATAACATAATATCTAGTGAACTAAAACATTCTTTTTTATGTGGCTATTGTAAAATCTATACTAATATAGCTCCAGAAGCTTTCTTTTGGTTAATATTTGCTTGGAATTACTTTTTCATCATTCAAGTTTCAATATTTTATGTTCTTATGTTTTAGATATGTATCTTTTCAATGGCTTGTATCTATATTTTTATAGGTATTCTGAAAATATCAGCCATTTATCTCACATTCTTTTATTCATATGCATAATTATTTTGATTTATGATAAATTCTGATTCATTTTAACAGCATATTTTGTTCTTCCTTTTACTCTACTGGTCAATGCTATTCTTCCCTTCTTTCCTGTCTTCTTTTGAAGCAATGAGTTTTTTTCATTTTATTTACATACTTTTTTTCTATGTTTTTAGAATTTACACATTGTCTTTTCATCCTTTTGTTATATTCTCTCCTTCTTCTTTCCCTCCTTCCTTTCTTCCTCCTTTCTTCACTTCCTTCTTCTCTTCTTTCTATGCCCCTTATAAAGGGGCACCTGGTATATAATTCCAAATTATTGCCATGTGGAAATCTGTTGCCAGAATCTGTTGCTTGTATATTTTCTTAACCTGTTATTTTGAAATATTATAGACTCCAGAGAAGTTGCAAAAATGTACAGGGAGTTCTTGTGTGCCCTGACCCAGCCTTCCACCAATAGTGACTTCTTATATTACTGTAGTACACTACCAAAACCAGGAAATCAACATTGGTATAATCCACAGAGCTTATTCAGATTTTACCAGTTTTACAGGCACTAATTTGAGTGTGTGTATAGTTTTATACAATTTTATCACGTGTAGCTTTGTGTGACTACTACCATATTCAAGATACAGAACTCTTCCGTTGCTATGGGGCTCCCTTGTGCTACCCCTTTATTTGTCTTAGATATTTTCTAATAAGCCATTTATATATGTATCTGGATTTTATACAAAATATCCTATTTTTCCAATTGTCAAAAATATAGTCACGTCCCACATAATGACATTTTGGTCAATGACAGACCACATACACAATGGTGGTCCCATAAGATTAGTACCATACAGCCGAGGTGTGTAGTAGGCTATACCATTTAGGTGTGTGTAGTACATTCTTTGATGTTTGCACAGCTACAGAATCATCTAACAACACATCTCTCAGAACATATCCCCGTTGTTAAGTGATGCATGGCTATACATCAAAACATTTAAGCTAGCATTTCATTCAACATTGTGCACGCCCATAAAACATGTCTTTTGGCTGAAATCAGCCTAGAGTTGCTTGTTTGCCATCTGGTATACATTACAACTCAGCTAAATAAAACTGTGTATCTGATGATATATTATATATCTTCATCTAGTATTTGGTATTTGTTTATCTGGAGATGTAGACATATGCATTCTCTACTCACTCCTTACTATTCAGACATTTTAAAGAAAAGGTTGAGATTGTTTATTTCTAAGACTGTTTATCATTTACTATGTAGAATATTTAGAGTTAAACACAGTAAGTCAGAGGTCATTCTTTTCCTTCTAGCAATCAGCACATGCCATCCATAACTCTCTTTTCCCAGGCTCCTGACTCTTGTCAGTGTGTCAATGTATATGAATTTCAATTGTGATTTCCCCACTAAGGATGTCCAATATTTATCATTCCCATTATAGTCAGCACAACCTCAAGCCTAAAAGTCTACCTTGGGTCTGTATGTGTTTATTAACTTATAGCCCTGTGTTAGACATGCTTCCTGGGGAAACAAAGTTGTGTTTACTTTTCTGGCTCTAAATCTCTGAAGAACCATCATAATCCTTTACATTTCTACTTCACATTTTTAAGATAATAATGACACAAATGACAGAAAACGTATTCTAGGCCCTTCCTGTATGTGTGGAACTCTGCAGTGCACTTAACAAGGATTGTTCCATTTCATCTTCACAGCAACCCTGTTGGGTGGATAATATTAACATGTTTAACTGATGAGAAAATTGAGGCTTTGGGAGGTTAGTGTGCCTGATAAAGGTCAAGTGTGAATATTAAGTGAGATATGAATATAAATAGTCTCACACATCATTATGCTCTAGAGAACTAGTTTTTAGACCTTGTAATTCAAAATGGGAAAAATGGTGGAAAATGATAAAATAGCAAGATTCAGGCCACACTGAGTCTGGGAGATGAATACCACACATTCTTTTCTGATCAAGTTTATGCAGAATTTTCTTTTTAAATTAAAAATAACAAAAATCGACAGACCAAGTGTTCTTTGAAGCGTAACTATTTGAAACAATGAGGTACATGCAAAATATACCTTCTTCTTCACTGACGTCAAAGTGGAGACACTGGTCATTGTATCCAACTGTAGCTAAACACAGGGCCATGGACAGGTTTAAGATTGCTACAGCACCCTACCATTGGATTGGACAAAAGTTGATAGAGATAAAGACTATTGTCTTTTAAAAGAATAAGTCAGAGCAATGTAATTTATTTATTTTTAACACTGAATTTAAAAGAGCAAATTTCATATTATATCCATCTACAGTGTGAAGAAGGAACAGTTAATGAACAATCTGATGGTTGGCTAATAGATTCTTTCAAGAGATCAGAGATGAGGGCAGGCTCATTATGAGGTGTCTGTTAAGAGTTCATTTTTAAAGACGTGGGATTTGGCAGAGGATTTTCTTGCTCGAAGCATTCGTTGTTATTCCTGGGCACGTAGGAAAAATGGAGTGTCTGACAATGATGGACAGTGCAGCAGCAGCCTTGCTGCCTGGAAATTAATTTGAAGTCCTCTTCTAGAGAACTGCTATCTTCTGTTACTACACAGAAACTTGACTGTACTAATAATGTGTGCCCAACTCCATAAGAGACACACTGCAAGGTGGAAGCCTAGAATTTCTAAAGAGAAACAAACACATTGCAGAAAATAATCAAAGAGAAATTTTTTAGGGAAATGTCTAAATCCTAATTATCAGGGTATTTAATGAATATTCTGTGCCCATACTTCAAATTTCAACAGCCAGCTTTAAACCACATACAGGATGCAATATAGGAACATACATTCTATATTAGGAAAGGTCTCATGTGTGTTTGAACTAATACTAAAATTAAGACTAATATTAATAATAGGTCAGATATTGATTGAAATCGGTTTAATAATAACACATTAATAATGATAATAATAAAAGAAGCTTAGAATTATTGAGCTCTTAGTATATGCAAGGTATGATGCCAGATAGTTTATAGGTGTTAGATTATTTAATATTTGTAATGACCCTGTAAATAGTATTATCATCTCAGTTTCACAAGTGAGGTAACAAAGTCTTTTAAAGGTTGAATAAATTGCCCAAAGCAATCTTACTTCAGAGTCTATACATTTAATCACTATCCAATATGCTCCCTGTCTCTCGCTGTCTGTATTGTGAGCTCCCAGACAGCGAAGGATAGTGAACAAATATTAACCGCTTAGTACTTATATGTGCATGTGCGAGACATTCTTTAAGATGTGTGTATGTGTGTATCTTAAAGAATATATACATACATATACATACATCTGCATACATATTTTACTATAATGAGTTATATAATGACTATACATATTCATTCATATATTATGAAATATTAATGTATAATTTATATAAAATAAATGCGTATGTATGCATTTGATTCTTGCAACCACCTTATGAGGCAGGAATTTTATTTATTATCATTATTATTAACTGCATGTTCAGATGAGCAAACTGAAGCACTGAAAGATTGGATCACCTGGCCAGAGGCTTCTCCAGAGCCAGCTGGGTCCAGAGCTGCACTCTTACCCACAATGCTCTGCTACCCACGCTAGTGATAAGGAGGCAAAACCAGAATGACAATGAGTCCAAGGCAGCAGTGTTTTGTGAGAGATATTTTTAAACCAAGACCGTGT